>NC_133385.1:2877146-2940492 GCF_049309525.1 Garra rufa
GTTTCAATTTTTAACGTATTAGTGATTGAGCTGGTATTAATGAGTGCTGCTGTTGGTGTTTGTCAGGACGGTGTTGATCTCTCTGACGTCTGTGGTGGTTCTGGTGATCAGTACGGACTGGATCAGGTGGGATAACCTGAACCGTGGCTTCCTTCCGAGCGACGAGGTCTCCAGAGCGTTTCTGGCCTCCTTCATCCTGGTCTTTGACCTCCTCATCGTCATGCAGGTACAAACACGAGCTCATCTGTCGCTCCTTCATTGACTCTCTCTGTGTGTGTGTGTGTGTGTGTGTGTGTGTGAATCCGCTCAAGACTGATTCTTGTTTAAAGTCCTCCACATCGCCGCAGGCAGCAAATCACAGTGGAGGGTGTCACTGTCTCATGAATATGCTAATACCAGCTCAACAGCTCCTCTCGCTGCTCGTCCTGTAATAACCTCACACACACACACACACACACACATATTTACACACACACACACACACACACACACACACACACACACACACACACACACACACACACACACATATTTACACACACACACACACACACACACACACACACACACACACACACACACACACACACACACACACACATATTTACACACACACACACACACACACACACACACACACACACACACACACACACACACACACACACACACACACACGCATATTTACACACACACACACACACACACACACACACACATATTTACACACACACACACACACACACACACACACACACACACACACACACACATATTTACACACACACACACACACACACACACACACACACACACACACACACACATATTTACACACACACACACACACACACACACACACACCATATTTACACACACACACACACACACACACACACACATATTTACACACACACACACACACACACACACACACACACACACACACACACATGTTGGGTTTACATGTTTTATGGGGACATTCCATAGGCGTAATGGTTTTTATACTGTACAAACTGTACTTTCTATCACCCTACACCTACCCTACACCTAAACCTAGCCCTCACAGGAGATTGTGCACACTTTTACTTCATCAAAAAAACTCATTGTGCATGATTTATAAGCCTGTTTCCTCATGGGGACCTGAGAAATGTCCCCACAAGGTCAAAATCTACTGGTATTCCTATCCTTGTGGGGAAATTTGGTCCCCACAACGTGATGAATACCAGGTACACACACACACACACACACACACACATTTACACACACACACACACACACACACACACACACACACACACACACATTTACACACACACACACACACACACATTTACTCACACACACATTCACTCACACACACACACACATTTACTCACACACACATTTACTCACACACACATTCACAGGTTCGTCTGATTTCTGGAGATTCTTAAAGTGGGTCATTCATATCTGAAACTGTCTTTATTTGCCTTTAAATGCAACTTAATGTGTTTAGGAGATAAAAAGTAAAGGTTATTGTTTTCATTTTAAAATGTTCACACGTTCTTCGCTTCAGATGCTTGTTTCCACAGAGGTTTTCACCTTTACTTTTTCAGCCGTCTGTTTATTTACTTCAAATTCAGTGTTGAATTTTTTTATTGACTTTTTATTTTAACTTCCTCAAAGGTCTTGACTTTACTTATTTCTTATTTCTTATTTTTCGTCACTTTTTTTTGACCCATTGCATCTTATTATTATTTTTTTTTTTGCATTTTATTTGATTTACTTGACTTTTAAACTGTTACATCTAATGTTGGTTATAGTTTTTGTTGTAAATTATTTAAGTTAATGCATTCTTCTATTAGGTTTTTCGTTTCAGCTGTAACATCTCACATTCTTTTTAATTAATACAATAATATATTTTTAAATTTTTTTTTTTTTTAATTAATGGATTTTTCTATTTATTTTTTATTTTATTCTTTTTCACTTGGCTCATCTTAAATTCTTCCTTTTTTTCTTATTTACATTTTTAGTTAATATATTTATTTTATTTTATTTTATTTTATTATTTTACCTGCCTCATCTTACATTCTTTATTTGTTATTTTATTGCCTTTTTAAACATCATATATCACATTGTTTTTTTTAATTATTTTTAGTTGATACATTTTCTTTTGTTTCTTTTGTTTTTGTTTTACATCTAATATTGATTATATTTTTTGTTGTAAGTTATTTAAGTCAATGCATTCTTCTACTATTTATTTATTTATTTTATTGTCAGCTATAACATCTCACATTCTTTTTATTTTAAGTTATTTTAAATTAATACAATAATATATATTTTTTTAATTAATGGATTTTTCTATTTTATTCATTTTTATTTTATTCTATTTTCACCTGACTCATCTTGAATTCTTTATTTTGTTCTTATTTACATATTTAGTTAATATATTTTATTTTGTATTCTATTTTAATTATCTATTTTTATTTTGCTTTATTTAATTTTTATCTGTCCCGTCTATTTGTCAAGTTATTTGTTTTAGCTTTTTCAAATGCATTGTTTTCCAGAGTGTCAACCTTTATTTTATTTTATTTTATTTTATTTTATTTTATTTTATTTTATTTTATTTTATTTTATTTTATTTTATTTTATTATTTTACCTGCCTCATCTTACATTCTTTATTTGTTATTTTATTGCCTTTTTAAAAGTCATATGTCACATTGTTTTTTATTTTATTTGCATTATTTTTAGTTGATACATTTTCTTTTGTTTCTTTTGTTTTTGTTTTACATCTAATATTGATTATATTTTTTGTTTTAAATGATTTTAGTTTTCTAATTTCCCTTCTCACATCAATTTATTGATTAGTTTGTTTTAACTTTATTTTTTCCTAGAGGTAATGATTTTATTCTATTATTTTATTTTCAACTGTTACATCTCTTTTTTAAATGCTTTTACAATACATTTGCTTTTGTATTGTACTTTTTATTCCATTTCATCTGTTGCATCTCAGATTAAAATTATTTATTCATTTTAGCTTGCCTTTTTCAAAGCTTTCTACTTTAGTTTTTTTTTTTTTTAATTAATGGATTTTTCTATTTTTGTTTTTCATTTTTATTTCACCTGACTCGTCTTACTTTTTTTTTCTTATATACATTTTTTAATTAATACATTTTCTTTTGTATTGTATTTTTAATATTTATTGTTATTTTGCTTTATTTAATTTTTATCTGTCCCATCTCAGATCAAATTATTTATTTATTTTAGCTTTTTTAAATGTATTTTCTCCAGAGAAAAAATCAACCAACTCATTTTTTCATTGTTTTAACTAATGGATTTTTTTCTATTATTTTATTTTATTTGATTGACTTTAAAACTGTTACATCTAATATTGATTATATTTTCTTGTTGGAAATTATTTAAGTTAATGCATTTTTCTATTGTGTTTTTATTTATTTTATTTTCACCTGACTCATCTTACATTCTTTATTTTTTCTTTTTTTTTATTAATGGATTTTTCTGTTTTATTTTTTATTTTATTTCATTCTATTTTCACCTGACTCATCTTACATTCTTAATTTTTTTATTTATATTTTCTTTATTTAAAGGGTTTTTTTTGTTTTATTTTTTATTTTATTCTATTTCCACCTGACTCATCTTACATTCTTTATTTTTTCTTTTTTTTTATTAATGGATTTTTCTGTTTTATTTTTTATTTTATTTTATTCTATTTTACCTGACTTATCTTACATTGTTCAGTTTTTCTTATTTACATTATTTAATTAATACATTTTCTTTTGTATTGTATTTTTATTATTTATTTTTATTTCGCTTTATTTAATTTTTATCTGTTCCATCTAACATCAAATTATTTATTTGTTTTGGCTTTTTTAAATGCATCTTTTCATACAAATACATTTTTGTATTGTATTTTTATTATTTAATGTTATTTTGCTTTATTTAATTTTTATCTGTCCCATCTCAGAACAAATTATTTATTTATTTTTGCTTTTTTCAGCTAAAATATGGCTTTTTTAAATGCATTTTTCAGACCTTTTTTTAACCTTGCCTTTTTTCAAGGCTTTGTATTTTTTATTTACTTGACTTTTCAAATGTCACATCTTGCATTCTTTATTTTTGTGTTAAATTATTTTTTAGGTATTTTTCTATTACATTGATTTATTTTAATCTACTTGTAAACAATCCCACTTCAATCATTTTATTTATCAGTTTATTTAAACTTGTTGACCTTGTTTATAAGCAGCCTGTCAGTCATTGTTTTCTGATTGGTCAGCTTGACTCGACCAATCAGAAGCGTCGCTGAAATCACAGTCTGTCTGCGTCTGATTACAGTGTCTCAATCACTTACCTGTGTTTGCTCAAATATGTTGACATTCACCGTCTGATTGTAATTATTCCCTCAGTCTCAGTCTGTTGTTCTGTATCTGCGTCTCTCATCTCCTCCTCATCTCAAACTCTAGATATTTCACCTCACTTTAGTCCATGTGACGGTTAATCTCGGTGACGTGCCTGATATTTTATTCAGTGCCTAATTAACTCAGAGACCCAGAACGGCCGCAAGCCGGCGGGATTTACAAGCTCTTTCATTTCAACCTCTTCCATTGGTTTCATGCCACATAATTTAAGCTTCATTTGGTGTAACAGAGTTATCATGGACGTCAATGAGGCGAAACGATGAGCTGCACTGTAATTACGCGGCTCCTCGTTAGCTCTTCGCCAAGTCACATAGAAATCAAAGACTCTCAGTTTTGTAAACACGAGGCTAATTGCCAAGAAACGACATTATTCTGCATTTCTGACGCTTAATTTGGTTTGTTTGTTGGCCGCGGCGTCTCAGATCCTCTTATATGTTATCAAAGTTTGATTGATTTTCCTCTGACTGTTGTCGAGAGAGGAGCGGCTTCGGCTGATGTTCGGTGACGCTGGGATCTCAGAGCAAACTTTAGACGCCTCGCTATTCATTTCTACATTTAGAGTGTGCTCAACAAAGTGGAAATACTTAATATAGTCTTAGTAAGTTTAAAGTAGTTTTAAAAGCCTAAAGTGCTAGCATGATTAGCAAGTTGTTAGCATGATTATAGCGTGATTACCAAGTTGCTAGCATGTTTCTAACATGATTAGCAAGTTGCTACCATGTTGTTAGCACATTCCTATCATGTTTAGTTTGTTAGTAGCATGATTAGCAAGTTGCTAGCATGTTTCTAGCATGATTAGCATGTTACTACCATGATGTTAGCATGATTCTAGCATGATTAGCAAGTTACTAGCATGTTGTTAGCATTATTAGCAAGTTGCTATCATAATTAGCATGTTGCTAATATTTTTTAGCATGATTAGCAAGTTACTAGCATTTTGTTAACATTAATTAGCAAGTTGCTAGCATGTTTCTAGCATGATTAGCGTGTTACTACCATGATGTTAGCATGATTCTAACATGATTAGTAATTTGCTAGTGTGATTCTAACATAATTACCAAGTTGACAGTATGCTTCTAGCATGATTAGTGTGTTGCTAGCATGTTTTTAGCATGATTAGGAAATTGCTGGCATGTTTCTACCATGATTAAGGTGTTGCTAGCATCATTCTAACTTGATTACAAAGTTTGTAGCATAATTGGCAAGTTGCTAACACGTGCCTAGCATGATTAGCATGTTGCTAGCATTATTCTAACATAATTAGCATGTCGCTGGCATGTTTCTAATATGATTAGCAAGTTGCTACCATGTTGTTAGCACATTCCTATCATGGTTAGTTTGTTAGTAGCATGATTAGCAAATTACTAGCATGTTGTTAGCATTATTAGCAAGTTGATAATGTTTCTAGTATGATTACCAAGTTGCTAGCATGTTTCTAGCATGATTACCAAGTTGCTAGCATGTTTCTAAGATGATTAACAAGTTGGTAGCATGTTTCCTGCATGATTAGCATGTTACTACCATGTTGTTAATGTGATTCTAGCATGATTAATAAGTTGCTAGCATAATTCTAATATGATTACCAGGTTGCTAGCATGCTTCTAGCATGATTAGTGTGTTGCTAGCATGATTAGCAAGTTGTTAGCATGATTCTAGCATGATTAGTAAGTTGCTAACATAATTCTTACATCATTACCAGGTTGCTAGCATGCTTCTTGCATGATTAGTGTGTTGTTAGCATAATTAGCAAGTTGATAATGCTTCTAGTATGATTAGCATGTTTCTAACATGATTAAGGTGTTAGCATGTTTCTAACATGATTAGCAAATTTGTAGCATGTTTCTAGCATGATTAGCAAGTTGCTTGCATGTTACTAGCATGATTCTAGCATGATTAGCAAGTTGCTTTGGTGTAACAGAGTTATCATGGACGTCAATGAGGACATTGGCTTATCTCAAAAAACATGGCCGCCATCGGCCAATGAAATTTTGAGCACCTGTTAGACAAGCTTAACGGAGAACGATCTGAACTAAACTCGGTGGGCATGTTCGACTCATGGCCCTAAAGGTCTGTAAGAATTTTGAAAGAAATCGGCCACTAGTTGGCGCTAACGAGTTTTATGGCTCTGTAATCACGTGGTGTTTCACTCATCCACAAAATATGTATTTCATTTGATAGATCTCCTCATAACATGCAACTTTGCCTCAAGAAACATTGCTGTCAATCAAATCATTCATTAATTATTCACAAACATTAAAAACCTACTTTTGCGAACTAGTTGATTCAAAATGTTGAATTTGGTCTTTTGGTTGGCTATAACTGGGTCATTTAGAAAAGAGGCGTGACCAAGTATAGCCAAAAGCCTATACAACCTAAATGAAAGCTCAAAAGTTTATAAAACTTCTTGAAAGCATGTGTCAGTTGATTCTTAACAAGCATGCAAAGTTTCATGGAGATCGGACCATAGGTGGCGCTATAACAGTCAAAAAGGCTTCAAAAACACACAATTATATGGTAAATGGCCTCAAATTGCTAAACATTTCTCATATATTCACACAAACACTATATCTTCATATCATATGATAGATAGATCTTCCTATTTTGAACAACCTTACCTCTTGGAACACTAATGGCAATCCAACTTTTCTTTAAATATTTGATATTATTTAAAAAAAAAAATACTTTTGTGACCTAGTCCTATAGGTTGTTAACTCAAAATCAATAAAATCACTGCAGTACAATTCTCTGGACTCTCTATATTTGCATTTGGAGAGTTATAACATGGTCATGTAATAATATGGTCATGATCTAGTGTACCCAAAACCTATACATCCTATAAGAAAACTCAAAACTTCACAAATCTAAGTAAACTCATGCATCATATGTTCTGGTGTCAGCCATTTATTTCATGTTGCCTTACACCCTAACGTCAGAGAAGCCATAAAGACCTTATTTGCTCGAACCCCAGTAATTGCTGCTAGCAGCGGTATTTTTTTTTTTTTTTTTTTTTGGCTAGTAGAAGTTATGAATGGCCAGTTTAGTAGCCAAATTGGCTGGTGAGTGAAAAAGTTCATTTTAATCCGTGCACAAACAAATTGCTATACAGTTGCTGTGGTGTTTTGGGCAGTTGTCAGGATGTTCCCATACAGAGCTGCTAAGGTGTTTTGACTCGGTTGCTATGCAGTTGCCAGGGTGTTTTTCCAAATGCCTGGGCCTAGTTATTTGCTAATTACAGTTATTTCCATGTGTTGCTATACAGTTGCTAGGGCGTGGATTCTCGATTTTAAATGCAGTACTATAGCGCTTGCCTTTGTTCACATAAAAGAGTTTCTGAAATGTCTAGCATTTCCTGTACAGTAGTTTATTTTATGCATTCTCCAAATATGTTTGCCCTTCAGACATACTTCAACCCTCCATCTTCAATGTGTGCGTACAGTAGCTCTGTCATGTTTGATGTCCTTCTGTAACACCTTTATTCGAGTGCCTTGTGTCTGAGGTGCACGTTCAGTTACACGTGTTTGTCGGCTCTTCCTCTTCCAGGACTGGGAGTTTCCTCACTTCATGGGCGACCTGGACATGAACCTCCCGGGCCTCTCCACCACGCAGCTGAAGATCAAACTGCCCGTGTGCAAGCGCATCTTTAAAGACGAGTACCACATTCACATCACGGGTAAATCCGCACTTGTGCCTTAAGTAGGGCACGACAGCAAATACACCGTGAGCACAATTATGCCAATGCATCAAGTGGTAGTGCTCTAAACTGTCGTTTGGGACGGGACGGATGAATTAATTCCTTTCCCGAAGGGACGCGCTGTCAGAATATTAGCTCGTTAGATACATCTCTTTATAATTATGTGTTTGAAGGCAGCGTCGGTAATGCATACTAATTAGTATTTGCTCATCTGTAAACTTGCGTTTATATAATGGTGTCAGTAAATCTGACGGACCGCTGGTGAAGTGTGCGAGCGAAGTGTTTCGGTTTCTCTTTTTCCGTCTCGCTGTGTTTTGCTCACTGTAGCGAGGGTCCTGATGGCCATCTTGGGAATAGATGATCGCTCCCTCGAGGCTCGGGAAATGGCCTTCCTGCTCAACCGTTCGTAAAAGTCTTTAACCTTATTGTTTGGCGCGGTGATTTAGCGTTTGAGAGTGACCCCGCATGAGTGCGCTAACAACAAAGCCATTAGAAAGTGACTCCCAACTCAATTATTTCACTTTCTCAAGCAGCCGTCTGACTCGCAAATACACTGGGATCAATTCCCAACACGATGATCATCCAGCTTCCTTTTTTCTATGTCAGGAATTGGTTTAATGGTTGATATGCATTTGCTGAGGTGTTTTTGGGGTCATTCTGTGTCAATTCAAACAGAGGTCCCAGGCTCAAATTTTTGATTTTGCTCTTTTTTTTTCAGGAGAAAGACATGTATAGTGATGAAAGCCAAAATATTGAATGTCATGGATGAATTAGGTTGTTGAAGTATACGGATTTTCAAAAAGCCAGTTTTAAAATACAAAAAAAAAAATTGTTTAAACATTAGGAATGTTGTGCACACATGAATTCATATTAAAATTTAGAATTAAGTGATGTTAGTGTTTTTCCATCTCGACAAATTGGCCATAGCCTTAAAAAATGTCATGTGGTGCGAAAAAAATGAATTCATTTCCTTAACATGCTTAACATTTTTTATATGTTCTTAGTAATTAAAGTGTTTAGAAACATAAAACTGATAAAAAATGTTTAAAAAAAACTTTCACTTAAGCATATTGTAGCAGTGTTTCATTATTCAGCCACAGAAATTAGATACTTTATATTTATCTGAATACAGTTATTGCTATTGTTGGTCGCACCACATGATGAGTGGTCACTCCAAATGACACAAGAGAGTTACAAACCTGCTTGATGCTTTCATGGGTTCTTGGCATATTGGTATATGATGCAGTCCTATCTTTGCATGGATTTCAACATAAAAGTCCCAAAATGGTAGTCTCTTTATGGTTGCACCACATGATATTTCATAAAATAGAAATCACTGGACACTGGAGTTTTTTTGTATATTATGATGGAAATATAAATACAGATGCTTCGCAATTTTATACAGGATTACAAAACACCCTGGAAATCATGCCAAATAGTGCTGAAAATTAATCGGAATAAATTAAGGGTAATTTCAAAGACATTTCCAAAGCAACAATTATGGCCAAACGGTCGCACCACATGATATTTTTCAGTTCAGTTCAATTCAAGTTTATTTGTATAGCGCTTTTCACAATACAAATCGTTGCAAAGCAGCTGTACAAAAAAAATGTAGGCTACTACAATATATTTAGTAGCTTATTAGTGGTGTCTACTGTATGTTAAGTTGATGTACATATGGTATAAATATTAAAAACAGTAATGGTGTAATCAAAAACAGAATGATTATGTGTTGCAATCAAACTTGTAGAAAAATGGTGTAGTGCTGTATGTTGTTTCAAGGCTGGCATCATCGGCGGTCCTCTGAGGGGTTGGCATCATCTCTTCTTCTGAATCCGGGCTGAATCTTGTGTAACTCCTAGTTACCACGGGATGGAAATCCTGTGGCAGAAACATAGAAACAAATAGAGAAATAATTAGCGTAGCTGCTGTTCCAACCAAGCAAAAATTATGTGTTTAGCCCAAGCTGAAGAATGTTGATCTGTATGTGATCAGATGTAACTGAAGTACAGCGTTATGAGATACATTATGTGAATGCTTGGCTAAAGAGATGAGTCTTTAATCTAGATTTAAACAGAGAGAGTGTGTCTGAACCCCAAACGTTATCAGGAAGGCTATTCCAGAGTTAGGGAGCCAAATGAGAAAAGGCTCTCCCTCCTTTAGTGGACTTTGCTATCCTAGGTACTACCAAAAGTCCAGAGTTTAGCGACCTTAGGGAGCGTGAGGGATTGTAGCGTAGTAGGAGACTAGTTAGGTATGCAGGAGCTAAACCATTAAGGGCCTTATAGGTAAGAAGTAGTATTTTGTAAATGATACGGAACCTAATAGGAAGCCTGTGTAGAGACCGTAAAATTGGGGTAATATGATCATATTTTCTTGATCTGGTAAGGACTCTAGCAGCTGCATTTTGGACTATCTGTAGCTTATTTATTGAAGAAGCAGGACAACCACCTAGTAGTGCATTACAATAGTCCAGTCTAGACGTCATGAATGCATGAACTAACTTTTCTGCATCAGAGACAGGTAACATGTTCCGTAGCTTAGCAATGTTTCTAAGATGGAAGAATGCTCTTTTTGTAACATGAGAAATATGATTTTCAAAAGACAGGTTGCTGTCTAATATAACACCCAGATTTTTAACTGTAGAGGAAATAACAGTACATCTGTCTAGTTGCAAATTGCAGTTTAAGAGATTCTGTGTACTGTTTTTTGGTCCAATAAGTAATATTTTGGTCTTATCTGAATTTAATAGTAGAAAATTATTGGTCATCCAGTCTTTCACATTTTTAACACACTCTGTTAACTTTGCTAAGTTAGAAGTTTCATCTGGTCTTGTTGAAATATATAGTTGAGTATCATCAGCATAACAATGGAAACTAATCCCATATTTCCTAATAATATTACCAAGGGGTAACATGTAAATTGAAAATAGTAGTGGACCTAGGACAGATCCTTGTGGCACTCCATACTTTACTGGTTTGACACTTTGAATAACAGAAAATGTACAAATAACTAATCTTTTTTGAAAAGTTAAAGTGGCTCCATACATGGGAGAGGTACTATATATATATATATATATATGCATATAATGCATTTAAACCAGTTTTTAACTAAAAAAATGTGATCAAACATTTAGGCGTTGTGTCATTGACCCACTATTTAGAGGGGGTTCAAAATGGCAATTTTCACCTGAGATTCAGAGCCAAATTACATGGGGTTAAAAATGACTTCAAAAAGACAGCTGCATCATCATGTTATTTTTACACAGAGATTGGTAGGTCTGCTAGTAAATCTGTTGACTTTAGCAATCTTTGTTGCATTATGTGCCAATGATGACCATTTAAAAATGGGGAAACAGCACTTTTCAAGATTTTACTCCAAAATTTGCATGCCTGTAACTCACAACATATATAGGATATCTTAGTGTCCTTTTGGATATTGGGTCTTAACAAACTTTTCTTTTGGCATCTTCATTTTTAAGGCCCTTCATGGTTCGGTTCCAGAGATATTGGAATTTCAATATGGCTCCAGGGGTAAATCAATAAATTGTACACATTTGGGTCAATGCACAAAATATGAGACTTTTTTTTTTTTTAAAGAGGAATGTCTGAAGAACTAATAATGTAGAAATGTATCTTGTTTCTCTCTGTCAAGACAACTGCAGGGAACATACCTGTCTGAGTGCCATTCATGTTCTCTTTCCAAAGTTTCAAGGCCCTACGTTATTCAGTCCCAGAGATAAGGGGATCTCAATGAGGCTCTGTGTCCAGATTGTTACATTTTACCCATTTTCCGTGGTTGATAACCAAATGTTGGTGACTTTAAGTACAGCCTATACTTATTTGATTAAAGGAACGATGTCTAAAGAATAAATAATGTTGAAATTAGAATTGTATCTTGCTTGCTTCCTTCTATCAAAGCAATTATGTAGAACATACCTGTCTGGGGGCGGAAAATGCACTGAAATGGTCAAGGTGAGGTCATTACTGTACTTTCTGTAGTCTATTCATAAGATTCTATATTTGAATCAGTGTCATGGATATTTTTTCCCCATTTTTGAATGGTCACCATTGGCAAATAATGCAACAAAGATTGTTAAAGTCAACAGATTTTACTAGCAGACCTACCAATCTGAAGTCTTTTTTCAACCCCCTGTAATTTGGCTTTGAATCTCAGGTGAAAATTGCCATTTTGACCTCCCTCTACAAATTAGTGCATTACTCAGTAAATATTCATCCATGACATTTAATATTTTGGCTTTCATTTGTGTATCTTTATTCAATAAAAAATATTAGGATAATCAAAATATGCAGTTTTTAAGGTGTTTTGGGTAGTTGCCAGGATGTTGTTATTCAAGATGTTTTGGGTAGTTGCCAGGGCGTTGCTATGCGGTTACTAGGGTGTTTTGGGTAGTTGCCATGTTGTTAGTGTGCAATTGTTGTGGTGTTCTGGATAGTTGCCAGGGTGTTGCTATGCAGTTGCTGTGGTGTTTTGGATGATTTCCAGGACATTGCTATGCAGTTGCTATGGTGTTTTGGGTAGTTGCCAAGATGTTGCTACATAGTTGCTCAACTATTTTGAGCATGTCACTATGCAGTTATTAGGATATTTTGACTAACTGCCAAGGTGTTGCTACCGATAGAGTTGCTAAACTATTTAGAGTATGTTGCTATGCAATTGTTAAGGTGTTTTGGCTAGTTTCTAGGGTGTGTCTATGCAGTTACTAGGGTAGTTGCCAGGATGTTGTTATTTAAGATGTTTTGGGTAGTTGCCAGGATGTTATTTAAGATGATTTGGGTAGTTGGCAGGGCGTTGTTATGTAGTTGCTGTGGTGTTTTTTATATATTTGCCAGTACATTGTTATGCAGTTGCTAGGATGTTTTGCAAGTTGCCATAGTGTTGCTATGCAGTTACTGTGGTGTTTTGTGTAATTGCCAGGGTGTTGCTATGCAGTTGCTGTGGTGTTTTGGATAGTTTCCAGGACATTGCTATGCCGTTACTAGGGTGCTTTGGGTAGTTGCTAGGATGTTGTTATTTAAGATGTTTTGGGTAGTTGCCAGAATGTTGTTATTTAAGACATTTTGGGCAGTTGCCAGGGCGTTGCTATGCAGTTACTAGGGTGTTTTGGGTAGTGGCCAGAATGTTGTTATTTAAGATGTTTTGGGTAGTTGCCAGGGCGTTGCTATGCAGTTACTAGGGTGTTTTGGGTAGTTGCTAGGATGTTGTTTTTTAAGATGTTTTGGCTAGCTGCCAGTTAATTGCTATGCAGTTGATACAGTGTTTTATATATAGTTGCCAGAACGTTGTTATGCAGCTGCTATGATGTTTTGGGTAGTTGCTATGCAATTGTTGTGTTGTTTTGTATCGTTGCCAGGATGTTGTTATTTACGATGCTTTGGGTAGTTGCCAGGGTGTTGCTATGCAGTTACTAGAATGTTTTGGGTAGTTGCCATGGTGTTGCTATGCAGTTACTAGGGTGTTTTGGGTAGTTGCCATAGTGTTGCTATTCAACTGTTGTGGTGTTTTGTATAGTTGCCAGGATGTTGTTATTTGAGATGTTTTGGGTAGTTGCCAGAATGTTGCTACGCAGTTGCTATAGGGGTGTTTTGGGTAGTTGCCATGGTGTTGCTATGCAGTTACTAGGGTGTCTTGGGTAGTTGCCATGGTGTTGCTATGCAGTTACTAGGGTGTTTGGGGTAGTTGCCAGGGCGTTGCTATGCAGTTGTTCTGGTGTTTTGAGTAGTTGCCAGGATGTTATTTAAGATGTTTTGGGTAGTTACCAGGGCGTTGCTATGCAGTTACTAGGGGTGTTTTGGGTAGTTGCCAGGATGTTGTAATAAACTAGGGTGTTTTGGGTAGTTGCCATGGTGTTGCTATGCAATTGTAGTGGTGTTTTGGATAGTTGCCAGGATGTTGTTATTTAAGATGTTTTGGGTAGTTGCCAGGGTGTTGCTATGCAGTTACTAGGGTGTTTTGGGTAGTTGCCATGGTGTTGCTATGCAATTGTAGTGGTGTTTTGGATAGTTGCCAGGATGTTGTTATTTAAGATGTTTTGGGTAGTTGCCAGGGTGTTGCTATGCAGTTACTAGGGTGTTTTGGGTAGTTGCCATGGTGTTGCTATGCAATTGTTGTGGTGTTTTGTGTAGTTGCCAGGATGTTATTTAAGATGTTTTGGGTAGTTGCCAGGATGTTAAGATGTTTTGGGTAGTTGCCAGGGCGTTGCTATGCAGTTACTAGGGGTGTTTTAGGTAGTTGCCAGGATGTTGTTATTTAAGATGTTTTGGGTAGTTGTCATGGTGTTGCTATGCAATTGTAGTGGTATTTTGGATAGTTGCCAGGATGTTGTTATTTAAGATGTTTTGGGTAGTTGCCAGGGTGTTGCTATGCAGTTACTAGGGTGTTTTGGGTAGTTGCCATGGTGTTGCTATGCAGTTGTTCTGGTGATTTGTATAGTTGCCAGGATGTTGTTATTTAAGATGTTTTGGGTAGTTGCCAGTGCGTTGCTATGCAGTAGCTAGCGTGTGTTGGATTGTTGCCAGGTTGTTCCTATTCAGAGTTGCTCAAGTGTTTTGAGCACATTGTTATGCAGTTACTATGGTGTTTCAAATAGTTGCTAGGATATTGGTCTACAGAGTTGCTGAAATGTTTGTTGAAGTATGTTGCTATGCAGGTGTCTGACTCTAAAATACACTGGGATAAATTCCCAACACACTAACCTTCCCTTTTTTCTCTCTCTCAGGGAAATGGTTTAATTATGGAATCATCTTCCTGGTCCTCATCCTGGACCTCAACATGTGGAAGAACCAGATCTTCTACAAGCCCTATGAGTACGGTCAATACGTAGGTCCAGGAGAGAAGATCTACACCGTGGAGAACCCGGAGACGCTGCGCGAGTTCAACCGCAGTACGCTGACCTGGGAGTGGCGCTCCACCAACATCGACCCCCGCACCAACAGCACATACGTCCAGAGAGACATGTTCCTCCACAGCCGTTACGTGGGCTCCAGTCTGGACGTCAAATGCCTGGCGTTCATCCCGAGTCTGGCGGCCTTCGTGCTCTGCGGGTTCTTCATCTGGCTGTTCGGACGCTTCCAAGCCAGCGAGACGTTCCCCGAGAAGCAAGACAAGTCCTACGAGCGCATCAAGAGGAAGTCGCCGTCCGATATGGGAGTCACGCCGGAGGAAGTGCACATCACCATGAGCGAGGCCTTTAAGAGGAGTGGGACGCCCATGCTGCTCCTAGTGGACACTCATCATTTCGGGTCATCAAACAACTCCATGTCGCCATGTTCGAACGAGACCCAGGAGACCCAGCCCAGTATAGCCGTTGACAGCAGCGCCCATGAGGACACAGCTGATGTCAAAAAACTGACCCCATGACCGTAGCCAAAGGTCAAATCGACTTTCTGAGGCCCTCAACTTCGTTTGATGTTGATTGGCATTTGAAGTCCTCGGAAAACTATCACAAACTCTGTCTTGAAATTTCTATTTTTATATCAAGCGATCTTGCACTGAGCACTAACTTTATGAACTCAAACTTTTCCACGTCCCTCTAGGACACTGGTTTATGGTGCTGGATGTTAGATGTGTCTTTTTAATATACAGTTGAAGTCAAAAGTTTACATACACCTTGCAGGGTCTGCAAAATGTTATTTATTTTAACAAGAGGGGGCATACAAAACGCAGTGTCTTTTATTTAAAACCTACCTGAATAAGATATTTCACATAAAGCATGTTTACATATAGTCCACAAGAGAAAATAATAGTTGAATTTATAAAAATGACCCTGTTCAAAAGTTTACATAAGCTTGATTCTTAATACTGCTGTTACCTTTTTTCGTTTGGTGATTGTTATTCACGAGTCCATTGTTTGTCCTTCAGAAAAATCCTTCAGGTCCCACAGATTCTTTGGTTCGTCAGCATTTTTGTGTATTTGGACCCTTTCCAACAATGACTGTATGATTTTGAGATGCATCTTTTCACACTGAGGACAACTGAGAGACTCATATGCAACTATTACAGAAGAATCAAACGCTCACTGATGCTCCAGAAGGAAAAATGATGCCGTAAGAGCCGGGGGTGAAAACTTTTGAACCAAATAAGGATGCGTACATTTTTCTTATTTCGCCTAAATATTTATTTTTCTCATTTAGTGCTGCCCTTCAGAAGCTACAGAAGATACTTACAGGTTCCCCAGAAGACAAAATAAGTTACATTTATCCTGATCCTCAAATTCCAAAAGTTTTTACCCCCCGGCTCTTAATGCATGGTTTGTCCTTCTGGAGCATCAGTGAGCGTTTGAACCTTGTGCAATAGTTGCATATGAGTCCCTCAGTTGTCCTCAGTGTGAAAAGATGGATCTCAGAATCACACAGTCATTGTTGGAAAGAGTTCAAATACACAAAAATGCTGACAAACCAAAGAATTAGTGGGATCTGAAGGACTTTTCTGAAGAACAGCAGGCAGTTCTGGACAAACAAGTAAACTTTATAAATTCAACTAATATTATTTCTTTTGTGGACTATATGTAAATGTCTTTAATGTGAAATATCTTACTCGGGTCAGTACTAAATATAAAAAGTAACATGCATTTTGTATGACCCCTCTTATTTCGCTAAAATAATGAACATTTTGCCGATTCCGCCAGGTGTATGTAAACTTTTGACTTCAACCGTAGATACGCTTGTGCCTACATGGATGATATACTGTACTGTCCTCACAGTGAACGCATGGCATGACGGTCATGAAAATACTCGTAATGAACACCTAACGCTGTGCCTTCATTAAATAAACCTTGAAGGCAGTGCTGGGTAGATTCCTTACGAATTGTAATGATTCCAAATTACAGGACAAAAACTGTAGTTAGTAATATAATCAGATTTCTAACTGAACTAACACATTGATTTAAATAGCATCTTGTACCATACTAATATAAAAATACAAAGAGAAAGCAAATATATTCCATCCGTTGTTATAAACAGCATGAAGTGCATTTAATCTGATTATGAGTATTTTAAAGTATACTACAAACTAAATTACAATTATTTATTTTTTTGGAATCTGATTACATACCCAGCACTGATTGTAGGTTACAGAAGAGTCGAATCATCATCCGTTGAGCTATTTATCCGTTATTTAGACACCAAACTGCTGTGCAACCAGATACGTTCACATGCATGTATTGGAAAACTCTGATTTATCTACAGAACTAGAAGTAGAACATATGCACTTGTTACTACTTCATGCATCATTTTTGTGTTTTCAGATTCAGCCAAAGCAAAAACTGATTCCTTTGTCTTTTAATACGCGTTGCATTGAAATCTTCACCGCAGTGTTTTGTTCCCCCATGTGTTTTTCTGATGAGCAGGTGAGCCCCTCTTAAAATGTTTGGACGGTAAATATCAGCTATATTTGTGTCAAACCCTGTTATCAATAAAGTCCTTCTTTTGACACGCAGGTACCGTGTTATTTCAGCAGTCGCATGTTATCGGTGGAAACGGTTCCTCTCGCATCAAGATGCTTCCAAAGTGGCGTTAGTCAGCGGTAGTTGTGGTCCAGTGTGACCTTGTTGCCAAGCAACTCCCGAAGGCCATCCTGCATCCAGATGTCGATCCTGTTCTGCAGAAAGTGGCAATCAAACGCATTTATAGGAACATTTGGTAAACAGCCATTAGGCACTATTACGGGTCAAAACACAGGGGTTATAAAAGCATTTTTCACTAAAGGTGATATATTAAAGCTTTCAGGAATCTGCATGTGGCACGTTACCGCTTCACATGTGGCCACTTCCAGTGTTTGTTCCTGCGGAGACGAGTGTAAAAGTTTCTTTAAAGACATTTCAGTTCATAATAGATTCTGTTTTATTGCTTTTGAAGTTTGTCGACTGCCTTTTTAAAGCGCTGCGCTGCGCTGCACTTGATTATTCTCAATCTTTCCTGCACAATAGTTGTAAAGCTGAAAAAATCAAGCTGAAAAAAGGCTTGCAATCTCCACACAACGCAGTTCATTCGTGAGGGAATCTGGACCACGCTTGACTGTTGCTGCTGTTGTTGCGGATGTGGCAAAATGTCCGTGTCATGCGGCGTTTGATGCTGGTAAATCTGTGCATCCCTAACTTTCAATATCTGTGATCATGGAGAGAAATTAGCTATTGATTTCCCTGCAGTGCACCGACAGACACGCAGTGCTGTATTAGCAAAGGAAGGTAGAGGGGAAAATGACACAAAATTAACCCCTGATAACCTGATTAAGCCGTTGTTTCTAATGAAATTTTTGTGAATTTGATGCATAATTCCACAAGGGCTGAAAACTATTGTGTGTTTATCAACAAATCATTTGACACGTGCAAAATTGCGAACAAAGACAGATTTTCGTGACCACTTATGCACAGGAAAATTCTGATTAATATATTAATATTGGAACGACGTTTACATATAGTGCACAAGAGAAAATAATAGTTAAATAGTTGAGTTTAGGAAGTGACCCCGTTCAAAAGTTTACATACCCTTGATTCTTAATACTGTGTTGTTACCTGAATGATCCACAGCTGAGTTTTTGGTTTAGTGATAGTTGTTCATGAGTCCCTTGTTTGTCCTGAACAGTTAAACTGCCTGCTGTTCTTCAGAAAAATCCTTTAGGTCCCACAACTTCTTTGGTTTTTCAGCATTTTTGTGCATTTGAACTCTTTCCAGCAATGGCTGTGTGATTTTGAGATCCATCTTTTCATAAAAAAACATGACCAGAATATCAATGTGGCTTATAATGATGCACACAGTGTATGAAATGCATGTAAACATGGTCAATATTGATACAACTCTGATTTATTTATATATATATATATATATATATATATATATATAGCTGTAAATTCAGCTGCTCACACTGCAAAAAATGCTTTCCTTACTTAGATTTTTATCTTGTTTCCAGCCAAAATATCACAAAATTCTTAAATCAAGAAGGATTTTTCTAGACAAGTAAAATTATTTTCAGGTTTTTTTTTTTTTTTTTCTGCAAACCACTCAAGATTAAGTGCTTTAAGCAAAATAATCTGCCAATGGGGTAAGAAAAATAATCTAGTTTTCTGTTTGAAATAAGATTTTCTTCTTTACCCCATTGGCAGATTATTTTACTTGTTTCAAGCAAAAATGCACTTCATTTTGACTTTTTTTTTTTTTTTTTTTTTTTCGAAAACAAAACAATATTCTTTACTTGTCTAGAAAATCCTTCTTGATTTTAAGAATTTTTAGACATTTGGACTGGAAACAAGACAAAAAAAACTAAGTAAGAAAAGCATTTTCTCGTGTGAATTGTGATATATTTTTGCCATACTGAATTTTCAGCATTATTACTTCAGTCTTCAGTGTCGCATGATCCTTCAGAAGTTGTTCTGATCTGCTGTTCAAAAGAATTTTTTTTTTTTTTTTATCAATAATTAAAACAGTTGAGTACATTATTTTTAGATTATTTAATTAATAGAATGATCCAAAGATCAGCATTTATCTACCAGCTTTTGTAACTTTATACACTATACCATTCAAAATATAACTTTGGAGATACTTTTTCCATTCAGAGTGATATTTTTTAATTAATTTTATTTAATTATGTTTGATTTTTATCTAAGAATTTTTTTTAACATTTAAGAATTATTTAATTAATTTTATTTAATTATGTTTGATTTTTATCTAAGAATTGTTTTTTTAAATTTAAGAATTATTTAATTTTATTTAATTATGTTTGATTTTTATCTAAGAATTTTTTTAACATTTAAGAATTAATTTTATTTAATTATGTTTGATTTTTATCTAATAATTTTTTTAACATTTCAGAATTATTTAATTTTATTTAATTATGTCAATATTCTCTGAGATATGATATATATATATATATATATATATATATATATATATATATAGCTGTAAATTCAGCTGCTCACACTGCAAAAAATGCTTTTCTTTTTGTTTTCAGCCAAAATATCTCTAGGATTTTCTAGACAAGTAAAATAATTTTCTTGTTTGAATATAAAAATAGTCAAAATTAAGTGCATTTTTGCTTGAAACAAGCAAATTAATCTGCCAATGGGGTCTTATCTCAACTTTGGGGTCTTATTTCAAACAGAAAAGATAATTTTTCTTACACCATTGGCAGATTATTTTGCTTGTTTTGAGCAAAAACCCAAAACTAGTTTTTTTTTCTGAATACAAGGCAATCATTTTTACTTGTCTAGAAAATCCTTCTTGATTTAATTTTTTTTTTAAAGAAATTTTGGCTGGAAACAAGACATATTTCTGAGAAAAATCGTGATATATATTTGCCATCTCACCGACCCCTAAACGCAACCAACCAATTTTTGACTTTTCAGAGTTAAATCTCTTTTTTGGCTCATTTTAATTGTGCACGCCTGAATATAAGGAGTTTTTCACTTCCAGCCTTCACGGACAAGTATATATCACTTATAAATAATTAAACACAAAATTAAAATCAAGAAGGATTTTCTAGACAAGTAAAAAATATTGTCTTGTTTGCAGAAAAACAAGTCAAAATTAAGTGCATTTTTGCTTGAAACAAGATAAATAATCTGCCAATGAGGTAAGAAAAATAATCTAGTTTTCTGTTTGAAATAAGATTTTCTTGTTTACCCCACTGGTAGATTATATAACTTGTTTCAAGCAAAAATGCACTTAATTTTAATTAGTTTTTTTTCTGAAAACAAGACAATATTTTTTACTAGTCTATAAAATCCCTCTTGATTTGAGAATTTTAAGATATTTTGGCTGAAAACAAGACAAAAAATCTAAGTAAGAAAAGCATTTTTCTCATGTGAATGGTGATATATTTTTGTCATATCACCCCTAAATGCAACCTTCTCATAGGCATTAATTAATTTTTGACTTTTCAGTCAGAGTTAAATCTCTTTTTTGGCTCATTTTAATTGTGCACGCCTGAATATAGAGTTTTTCACTTCCAGCCTTTACGGACAATTATATATCACTTATAAATAATTAAACACAAAATTAAAATCAAAAATTAAATAAATGCCTATGAGAAGGTTGCATTTAGGGGTGATATGGCAAAAATATATCATGATTTTTTTCAGAAATGTCACGATTCACACTGCTAAAAATGCTTTTCTTACTTATATTTTTTTGTCTTGTATCCAGTCAAAATATCTTAAGATTCTTAAATCAAGAAGGATTTTCTAGACAAGTAAACAAATATTGTCATTTTTTTTTTCTAAAAAAAAAAAAAAAGTTAAAATTAAGTGAGTTTTTGCTCAAAACAAACAAACAAACAAACAAAAAAAATCTGCCAATGGGGTAAGCAAGAAAATCTTATTTCAAACAGAAAACAAGATTATTTTTCTTACGCAATTGGCAGATTATTTATCTTGTTTCAAGCAACAATGCACTTAATTTTGACTTCTGCAAACAAGACCATTTTCACTTGTCTTGAAAATCCTTCTTGATTTAAGAATTCGTAGATATTTTGGCTGGAAACAAGACAAAACTAAATAAGAAAAGCATTTTTAGCAGTGTGAATCGTGATATTTCTGAAAAAAAAATGGTGATATATTTTTGTCATATCACCCCTAAATGCAACCTTCTCATAGGCATTTATTAATTTTTGACTTTTCAGTCAGAGTTAAATCTCTTTTTTGGCTCATTTTAATTGTACACGCCTGAATATAAGGAGTTTTTCACTTCCAGCCTTCATGGACAATTACATATCACTTATAAATAATTATATACAAAATAAAAACACAGATTGATTTGGTTTGAAATTGGTAGAATGTGCTTGGAAAAAAAACATGGCCAGAACATCAACGTGCCTAATAATGAAGCACACAGTGTATGACATTCATGTGAACATGGCAATATTGATACGACTCTGAGATATATATTCACAGATTTTTCCCAGATCCAGACGTCTAGTTGATCTAAACGGTGAACTGTGGAGATCCCGCAGGCACCTTCAGCTGGTAAATTGAGTCGTGCTCGGTGAGGCTGTTCTCCGGGTTTCCAGCAGATCGCCTGTCATGTCGGGCCTTTGGCTGGCGTCTACGAGATCACAGCACGCAAAGACTCAAACTCCAGACGTGAGCTGACAGACAAGGAACCGTTCCTCTGAATCTGTCAGGCCTCCGTCATGAGCTCCCGAGGCGCGAATGGGAATGTACCGTGTCAGCCGTAGTGTTTTTCGGGACCGAGGGAAGCTTATAAATTGGAATTCCGTCGCTGTCCGGGTCTCGACACGGCAAATCCCCGAACGGAGAAAACCCAGGAGCCTTAACAGTCTCTCCCTCCGTTCGATTGCTTTTCCAAAAATAGAAAAATGTCCATTTTTATCAAGCCGTGCTGCAGGGTAAGTCAGGAGAATATCACACCGTCCTTGAGACGCGCGTTAATGAGCGGTAACGCGGCTAAAACCGTTAACCGAATAAATAAATAAAGGACAAACACTGTTTCTCCTCAACAGCAGCTGCAGACGGAAGATAAGTTCAGCACGGACAGCAGGAGCTGATAAGATATCACACACTTACTGTTTATTATCAGAAAAAAATTGACGGTTTCAAGACGTTTGTAGATGTTTCCAGACAAACTGGGTCTCGTTCACGTCCGCGTGTACAATCCATTGCTTTTTTTTTTTTTTTTTTTTTTTTTGGAAAAACAAGGCCTGTTGCATAAATTGCTTAGACTGGTACTAATCATCAGGTTTCTCTCTTTAATATATAATTTTAACATTTTTGCATTAATTTAATAAGCTACGCACTCGACAAAATGTCCATATCAAAAAACAAAGTCATAAAACATTTTATTTATCAGTCAGTCCTGATCATAACTACCAAAAATAATTCATTTTCATTCCATTTTCATTTAGATTCATTAGTTTTAACCCCTCATTCACCACCTTTTAGTATATATATATATAAATTTTATAATTTTTTTTTAATTTTATTTTTTTTTTTGTTAATTTTAACCCTTTAAGTGCCTGTTTGTTTGTTTGTTTTTTTATTAAAAAAACCCACAAAAATTTAATTATTTTCCATATACTAAATGCTAAACTTGCTTTTTTTTGTCTTTTTTTCTTTTTCTGTCGTAGATCTTTTTACCAACATCATTCCCAATCATAACTACCAAAAATTCAGTAATTTTCATTCAAATTAATTAGTTTTAACACTTTAATTGCCAGTATTTTTTTAAATAAAAAAACACAAAAATTAAAATATTTTCCATAAACTAAATGCTAAACTTGCTTATTTTATTTTTTTTTACTTTGTTTCATTTATTTAATAAATATTATACAAATTATTTTATTTATTTTTTTAATTAGTTTTAACCCTTCAAGTGCCAGTTTGTTTGTTTGTTTGTTTTTTATTAAAAAAACACCCCCAAAATTAAATTATTTTCCATATACTAAATGCTAAACTTGCTTTTTTGTCTTTTTTTTTTTTACTTTCTCTGTTGTAGCTCTTTTTACCAACATCATTCCCAATCATAACTACCAAAAATTCAGTAATTTTCATTCAAATTCATTAGTTTTAACACTTTAATTGCCAGTATTTTTTAAATAAAAAAACACAAAAATTAAAATATTTTCCATAAACTAAATGCTAAACTTGCTTATTTTATTTTTTTAATTTGTTTCATTTATTTAATAAATATTATACAAATTATTTTATTTATTTTTTAAATTAGTTTTAACCCTTCAAGTGCCAGTTTGTTTGTTTGTTTGTTTGTTTGTTTGTTTGTTTTTATTAACCCCCCCCCCCAAAATTAAATTATTTTCCATATACTAAATGCTAAACTAGCTTTTTTGTATTTTTTTTTTTACTTTCTGTTGTAGCTCTTTTTACCAACATCATCCCCAATCATAACTACCAAAAATTCAGTAATTTTCATTCAAATTAATTAGTTTTAACACTTTAATTGCCAGTATTTTTTTAAATAAAAAAACACAAAAATTAAAATATTTTCCATAAACTAAATGCTAAACTTGCTTATTTTATTTTTTTTTACTTTGTTTCATTTATTTAATAAATATTATACAAATTATTTTATTTATTTTTTTAATTAGTTTTAACCCTTCAAGTGCCAGTTTGTTTGTTTGTTTGTTTTTTATTAAAAAAACACCCCCAAAATTAAATTATTTTCCATATACTAAATGCTAAACTTGCTTTTTTGTCTTTTTTTTTTTTACTTTCTCTGTTGTAGCTCTTTTTACCAACATCATTCCCAATCATAACTACCAAAAATTCAGTAATTTTCATTCCAATTCATTAGTTGTACTTTTAACCCTTTAAGTGCCAGTATATTATTTTAAAACCCCACAAAAAATAAATAATTTTCCATATACTAAATGCTAAACTTGCCTGTTTTATTTTATTTTCATTTATTTAATTATTTTTATTAGTTTTAACCCTTCGAGTGCCAGTTTCTTAGTTTTGTTTTATGAAAAAAAAAAAAAACACAAAAATGTAAAAGTCCCATATTGTACACCTTTTTGGAGGTTTATTTTAGTTGTTGATGTCCTTAAGAATATATATTTGCGGTAGAAGTGCCAAAAACCATCTCAATATGTTTTTACAGCTCCTCTTTTAGGAGCTCTGTCAAGAACAGGTCGATTTTGGCCCATCTAATTAATATTCATGAGCCTCTCTTCTGATTGGCCTGTTGTTTTCTGAGTGACGCATGGCCAGGCCAACCACAAGTAACCACTGTCATGTATGCTGTAGCCTGCTGTAGTGATGTATGTCTCGAGACCGGTCTCGAGACCACTTTTATGTGGTCTTGGTCTTGTCACGGCCTTGACGGTCTTTGGTCTTGGTCATGTCAAGGTCTCGCTGTCTCAGACCGTCATAGTGGTCGGGGATTTAGCAGTACTGCACGCTCAAAAAAAAAAAAAAAAAAAAACTACACGCTCTAGAATCTTTGGTATCCATGACAACACAACGTTTGATAATGCAACATTAATATTTTGCGCCCTTCAAATCAAATGCAACCAATCACATGCATGTATTCTTTTTTTTGCGACAGCCATTGGCGCTCATCCATCCATATAATGTTATGCCCTCTATGTTAACAGTCAATGGTTATGCCTCAGTGAGTGTAGCGTAGAGCATTGTTTGATGTGTGTTTGTTGTTTTGTCAGATGAACCAGTCAGTACCAGTAATGTCAGTCCTCATCAACAGTATACAAAAATTAAGGGAGTCTCAATCCTCTAATAGTGCGGTAACAGCCGTCATACAATTGCTACACATAGTTGATCTCACCCAGTCTGAAAAAACATTTACATCTCTGTATTGCTCTGCCTGTAGTTGAAGTAATACCGTCTAATATGTATTGAACTGTGGCTGAACACTAGTATGCTGCTGTTCATACAAGTTATTGCGTAGCTTCAACACTAGTCTGTTTTTTTTTCTCCGGTCTCGACTTGGTCTTGGTCTTGACATGGTCTCAATACCTTCTGGTCTTGGTAGTGTCTTGGTCTCGGTTTAGGCGGTCTTGACTGCAAGTCTAGCCTGCTGTGGCTTGTGATACTCACGGGATGTTTCAGAATGGTAATTCCTTTTTTTTATTTGTAAGCTACGATTGCAGTAAGCTATGTAACTATTGCTTTAGCCTCTTTCACACTGTGCGTTGATTCTGGAAAATTGCCCGAAAGTTCCGGGAACGATCCCGGGTTGGGAACCTAGTAACGTTGCTGGGATCAGTCCCTTAACGAGCGCTGTGTGAACAAAAGCCAGAGCCAATGCCATAAAGGCTGTGTTGTAGTGATGATGCACGTTATCATGCGACTCTTCACGATGAAAAAATATGTGAAAACTGACTATCGTTCGGCACTTTCAGTTTAGTGCCATGTAGGCGTCACATTGCATGTCTTTACGGGATCTTTACGGGTTGTGGATAAAGCACGCAGATTCCGGAAAATACTCGTTCCCTACTGTCATAACGTCAGAGAATGTTCTGGTATCGCTCAAGCCAAAGCCGCAAAGATAATATAAAGCCAAGATCTCTGCTTCTTCTCCCAAGTTTCATCGACACATTACTGCCGCCAATTGTTTGGGGGTGGAAATGCATCTGTAATCGTTGTGAAGAATTCTCCGGTTGCTCTTCTCGTCGACGATTGAAGGAATGGGGGCCAATCAGGGGCCAATCAGATTTCAGAAGGGGCCAGGGCCCCTATGGCCCCGCCTCTAGAACCGCCCCTGATCTTCTTCATTCATATTTAAGCGCGAATGAGAACCGTTTCGCGGGGGATGCAAGGTGTATGAAAAAAAAGAATATTCGAATCTCAAAATTTAAAATCGAATGCCAACAGACCAAACGAATATTCGAAATATTCTGGTCCAGCCCTAGTCTTTTATATTAATGTTGTTCGGAAGCCTGTGTAATGATGTAGTTTCCTGACATCCATCGACTGAACAGCGTTTTCTCGACTTGTTTTTGCATTGTTGTTCAGCAATGGAATGGACACGATGTTTTCCTTGGGTTTGACAAAAGAAACATCACATTTTTACGGAAGTCACAGCGGCTCGTGAAAATGAACAGCTACTTTAAGCAGGCTGTGTGCAGTTTACTGTGGATTGACTGTTTTGAAACTCCTATGGTAGTTACATAGCCCCTAGACCTCAGTTATCATGAAAAAAAAGCCAGGAAATTTCGGTTTTGACAATATGGGACCTTTAATTATTTTCCATATACTAAATTCTAAACAAAAATAATTCATTTTCATACAAATTTCATTCAGATTTATTAGTTTTAACCCCTTAAACACCAGTTTGTTTTTTTAATTAAAAACAAACAAACATTTAATAATTTTCCACATACTAAATGCTAAACTTTTTATTTGTTTTCTCTGTTGTAGATCTTTTTACAAACATCAGTCTTGATCATAACTACTAAAAATAATTCATTAGTTTTAACCCCTTAAACACCAGTTTGCTTTTTCTTAAAAAAAATTGTATACTAAATGGTAAGCTTTTTTATTTATTTATTGCTTTTTCCACTGTAAAAAATGGCCGTGAATTTAACGGTAAAAAACTGTAAAAATGATACGGTAAAAACCTGTGAAATGGTTAACGGTAAGTTCCTCTTCCATATACAAGGAAAAACTGTGTTGGACATTGGAATGTAATTTTACGTTTTTTGGAAGTAAAAAAGAACGTAAAATTTACAGTGAATAACCGTAAATTGACATTCAGAATGTTTCATTTTTTTTATTTGATGTTTTTTTTTTTTTTTTTTTTTGTTGAAATAACTTTTTCTTCTTAGTTTTTTCTTTGCCGTTTTGTACATTAGGGTTGTATGTTACATCTTATGTTGGTAAATTAATGTTTTTTGCATTATTTTTACAGTTTTACTACAGCTGCCAGTTTTTTACCGTAAATTTTTACGGCTTTTTTTTTTTTTACAGTGTCTGTTGTAGATCTTTTTACCAACGTCAGTCCTGATAAGAACTACCAAAAATGTATTAATTTTCATATAGATTTCATTCAAATTAATTCGTTTTAACCCTTCAAATGCCAGTTTGTGTTTTTAATGAAAAAAACAAACATTTAATATTTTTGTATACTAAATGCTTAACATTTTATTTATTGCTTTCTCTTTTGCAGATCATTTTACCAACATCAGTCCTGATCATGACTACCAAAAATAATTTATTTTCATTCCAATTTCATTGAGATTCATTAGTTTTAAACACCAGTTTGTTTTTTTGCTTATTTTTTTTTTTTTTTACTTTCGCTGTTTCATTCATTTATTTATTTATATGTTTGTTTATTTGTTAAATAAATATTATGCCAAAAAGTATTTTATTTATTTTTTACTTTCTCTGATATTTTCCCATCATCAGTGCTGGCCATTACTACCAAAAATCTATTTATTTTCAATCAAATTCATTAGTTTTAACCCTAATACCTTAAAGTGGCACTTTTTTATTATTAAAAATTAACATAAAATTTAATTATTCTCGTATACTAAATGCTAAACTTGCTTATTTTATTTCATTTTTTACTTTCTCTGTTGTAGATCTTTTAACCGACATCATTCCTGGTCATAACCACCAAAGATTCATTCATTTTCAGTAAAATTCATTAGTTTTAACTCTTTAAGTGTCAGTTTTTTTTTATTAAAAATAAACATAAAAATTAAATAATTTTCCATATACTAAATGCTAAACTTGCTTATTTTATTTTTTACTTTCTCTGATGTAGATCTTTTTGCCAACATCATTCCTGGTCATAACTTCTCAAAATCAATTCATTTTTATTCAAGTCCTTTAGTTTTAACCTTTTAAGTGCCAGGTTTTTTTTTATTAAAAGAAAAAATACAAAAGTTGAATTATTTTCCAAATGCTAAACTTGCTTTTATTTTATTTTTTACTTTCTCTGTTTTATTTAATTAATTAATTATTTACTTAATAAATAGTATAAAATTATTTTATTATTTTTTTTCATGTATCTTAATGGATTTATTTGATTTGATTTGATTTTTTTTACTTTCAATTTAATAATTTTCCATATACAAAATGCTAAACTTGCTTATTTTATTTTAATTTAATTTTTACTTTCTCTGTTGTAGATCTTTTAACTTCCTAGTCATAACTACCAAAGATTTATTCATTTTCAGTAAAATTCATCAGTTTTAACCCTTTAACTGTCAGGTTTTTTTTATTAAAAATAAACATAAAAATTAAATCATTTTCCATATACTAAATGCTAAACTTGCTTATTTTATTTTATTTTTCACTTATTTTATTTCTCTGTTGTAGATCTTTTTGCCAACATCATTCCTGGTGTAACGTATCTGGTCTTCCCTGTCTTCATGAACTCTTGCACCACACTTCATGGACTACAATCCCCATAAGCCACTGCACCAATCACTGCACACATCTGTTCCTCATTTCCCACAGAACTGATTGCTGCATACACCTGTTTATCATTTACCCACATGTATTTAAGCCACTCTCACACACAGCCACCTTGCGAAGTCTAATTGTTCCCATGGTCATTATTCTAAGCGTGTTTCTCTGGATTGGATTGCCTGTGTATGACTCTGGACTGTGTACCCCGTTATTGATTCCTGCTTCCTGCCATTGTTGGATTATCTGTGTATGACTCTGGACTGTGTACCCCGTTATTGATTCCTGCTGCCTGCCATTTGCGACCACTGCTTGATTATTGAACTGTTTCCCGGATTACCTACGTTGTTCCTGTTTCCTGGCGTTTACTCCTGCTTGTTGACTATTCTAATAAAGCCTTGCAAATGGATCCGCACGTCTCTGACTCCTCCTTGTGACAGAAGACTTCGCCACAACCGGATCCAGCGGCTTTATTCAACCACCAGCATCACAACATGGACCCAGTCGACCAACTTCTGCTCCTCCGACAGGAAGATCTTTCCATTGAGGATTATGTACTACAGTTTCGTAGGTTATCACTTCAAGTACCTTTTTATGATGAAGTATGGCTGAGGGACTTATTCCGCTTTGGACTCAATGAACCCATTAAATCGCTGTTGCCTGGAGGGGAATTTAAGTGTTCGGTGGAGGACTTTATGAATTATGCGTTGGTGTTATGCGGCTCTCCGCTTACTGTGAGAGTTCTAGAAGAGCCACAGCACAAGAGATCTGCTAGCCCAGAACCACAGCAGCCACACTTTACCACGGGGTGGCAAAGGCTAATTTCTAGCGTGGAGGACCCACCGCTGCTGTCGGCTCGAGCAGCTGGTCTCCCAACCAGCCCTCCAGTGACTGCGCCGCCAGAGCACCCTCCAGTGACTGCGCCGCCAGAGCGCCCTCCAGTGACTGCGCCGCCAGAGCGCCCTCCAGTGACTGCGCCGCCAGAGCGCCCTCCAGTGACTGCGCCGCCAGAGCGCCCTCCAGTGACTGCGCCGCCAGAGCGCCCTCCAGTGACTGCGCCGCCAGAGCGCCCTCCAGTGACTGCGCCGCCAGAGCGCCCTCCAGTGACTGCGCCGCCAGAGCGCCCTCCAGTGACTGCGCCGCCAGAGCGCCCTCCAGTGACTGCGCCGCCAGAGCGCCCTCCAGTGACTGCGCCGCCAGAGCGCCCTCCAGTGACCGCTCGCTCAGAGCCTGCTCTTCCAGAGTCTCCGCTGGAGACGCCCAGCCCTCCTGAATCTCCGCTGGGGTCGTCCAGTTCTCCAGAGCCCGCTCCTCAAGAGCGTCGTCCAGAGCCCGCTTCACAAGAGCGTCGTCCAGAGCCCGCTTCACAAGAGCTCCGCTCCACTCCGCTGGTTCAGCCCTGCCTTCCAGACACTCCGCTGGTTCCGCCCAGCCTTCCAGACACTCCGCTGGTTCAGCCCTGCCTTCCAGAGACTCCGCTGGTTCCGCCCAGTCTTCCAGAGACTCCGCTGGTTCTGCCAAGCCTTCCAGAGACTCCGCTGGTTCCGCCCAGCCTTCCAGAGACTCCGCTGGTTCCGCCCAGCCTTCCAGAGACTCCGCTGGTTCCGCCCAGTCTTCCAGAGACTCCGCTGGTTCTGCCAAGCCTTCCAGAGACTCCGCTGGTTCCGCCCAGCCTTCCAGAGACTCCGCTGGTTCCGCCCAGCCTTCCAGAGACTCCGCTGGTTCCGCCCAGTCTTCCAGAGACTCCGCTGGTTCTGCCAAGCCTTCCAGAGACTCCGCTGGTTCATCCCTGCCTTCCAGACACTCCGCTGATTCTGCCAAGCCTTCCAGAGACCCCGCTGGTTCCGCCCAGCCTTCCAGAGACTCCGCGGGTTCCGCCCAGTCTCCCAGACAATCCGCTGGTTCAGCCCTGCCTTCCAGAGCCTCCGCTGGTTCCGCCCAGCCTTCCAGAGACTCCGCTGGTTACATCCAGTCGTCCTGAGATTCCTGTCTGCCCGGTTCTGGTCACGGAGCTCAAGCATGGACTGTTCCCACCCACCCTCCCTGCTGCTCCAGTCCTGCCACCTCTGTCTCCTGACAGTCCCTCTACTCACCCCCATCCCACCTTCGTGGCAGAGGACTTGCCGTGGGACTGCCAGTCGCCATCGGTGTCCAGACTGAAGGACCCCTCACCATCACCTCCAGTCTCAGAGTCCTGGACTCCACCTCGGTCCTCCGACCCTGCGGCTCCACCCCGGCTCTGTGCTCCCTCGTCTCCGTTGTCGGCCGTCGGCCCAACAGCTCCTCCGGGCTCCATCGTCTCTCCGGCTCCGCCCCGGTCAGTCGTCACCCCACCTTCGCCTCTGGACTCTACTCCTCCGGCTGCGCCTCGTCACTCCGTCCTGCCGGCTCTGTGGACCTCCTCCCTCCCGTGGGCACAGCCTCGATCCTCTGTCACTCCGGCTCCGCTGCGTACCTCCGGACCTCCATCTCCGCCGGGGTCGCCAGAGCCTTGGGTTCCGCCTTGGCCCTCCGGATCCTCTGTGTCGCCCAGGACCATCGACTCTCCGGTTCCGCCTCGGGCTCCACCGGCTCTACCTCCGTCGGTCGGCCCCATGCAGGAGCCAACCCTTCCTCCTCCATGGCTTCTCCCTCCGTCGGCTCCGCCTCATTTCGTGGTTCCAGTACCACTACATGGACCTGGCCCTCCATCCCTCCCCCTGTTCCGCCTCCGCTCCACCACCCTCAAGATTGTTAAGGTGGTTAGAGCGTCTGGAAGCCGCTCCTTGCGGAGGGGCTATGTAACGTATCTGGTCTTCCCTGTCTTCATGAACTCTTGCACCACACTTCATGGACTACAATCCCCATAAGCCACTGCACCAATCACTGCACACATCTGTTCCTCATTTCCCACAGAACTGATTGCTGCATACACCTGTTTATCATTTACCCACATGTATTTAAGCCACTCTCACACACAGCCACCTTGCGAAGTCTAATTGTTCCCATGGTCATTATTCTAAGCGTGTTTCTCTGGATTGGATTGCCTGTGTATGACTCTGGACTGTGTACCCCGTTATTGATTCCTGCTTCCTGCCATTGTTGGATTATCTGTGTATGACTCTGGACTGTGTACCCCGTTATTGATTCCTGCTGCCTGCCATTTGCGACCACTGCTTGATTATTGAACTGTTTCCCGGATTACCTACGTTGTTCCTGTTTCCTGGCGTTTACTCCTGCTTGTTGACTATTCTAATAAAGCCTTGCAAATGGATCCGCACGTCTCTGACTCCTCCTTGTGACACCTGGTCATAACTTCCCAAAATCAATTCATTTTTTTTTTCAAGTCCTTTAGTTTTAACCCCCACAAAAGTTTAATTATTTGCCATATATCAAATGCTAAACTTGCTTATTTTATTTTATTAAATTATTTACTTAATAAATAGTATAAAATTATTTTATTCATTTTTTTGTGTATTGTAATGTATGTATTTTTTCATTTCATTTTTTTTTTTACTTTCAATTTAATTATTTTCCGTATATCAAATGCTAAACTTGCTTATTTTATTTTATTTAATTAATTATTTACTTAATAAATAGTATAAAATTATTTTATTCATTTTTTTTGTGTATTGTAATGTATTTATTTTTTCATTTCATTTTTTTTATTTTCAATTTAATTATTTTCCATATACAAAATGCTAAACTTGCTTATTTTATTTTATTTAATTAATTATTTACTTAAATAGTATAAAATTATTTTATTCATTTTTTAGTGTATTGTATTTATTTTTTCATTTCATTTTTTTTTTACTTTCAATTTAATTATATTCCATATACAAAATGCTAAACTTGCTTATTTTATTTAATTAATTATTTACTTAATAAATAGTATAAAATTATTTTATTCATTTTTTTTAGTGTATTGTAATGTATTTTTTTTTATTTCATTTTTTTACTTTCAATTTAATTATTTTCCATATATCAAATGCTAAACTTGCTTATTTTATTTAATTAAATATTTACTTAATAAATAGTATAAAATTATTTTATTCATTTTTTTTGTGTATTGTAATGTATTTGTTTTTCATTTCATTTTTTTTTTTACTTTCAATTTAATTATTTTCCATATACAAAATGCTAAACTTGCTTATTTTATTTTGATTTAATTTAATTTAATTTAATTTTTACTTTCTCTGTAGTAGATCTTTTAACCGACATCATTCCTGGTCTTAACTACCAAAAATGTACTCATTTTCATTCAAATCCATTAGTTTTGACACTTCAAGAGCCAGTTTGTTTGTTTGTTTGTTATAAATTAAAAAAAGAAACTTTGATCATTACTGAGTTTAGAGTCGACATCAAATGCTTTTCTGCTGCACTTTTAAAGTAAGAACTTCAAGGAAATAAATTATGACTTTGAGCTGGAGGGGCGGGGCTTAGCGCTGTCAGTCAAATCTGCAGCCAATGGAATCCCTCGAAAACGTAGCTGACTGGAACCCAAGCGTATGCTGACATTGTCAGTGAAGATAATGTGAATGTGCGCGGCGGTTAATAGCGAGCAGAAGTAGTAATATGAGCTCCCGCAGGTCGTAGCATCTGTCGCGGAGGGTTGTTCTCTCTGATAGTAAATTGGTCATTTAGGAGCCAGCTGGAATCGGGCCGCTGCACGCTGGGACTCCTCTATCCCGCCGCTGGCCGAGAGCCACGTCCAGCGAGAGGCCGCTGAAGCACGCTGAGCACATATGGCTCCTGTGCCAAATCCGGCCCCGACTCCGGAGGCAGCTCCACATTGTGTTTCTGAGCTCGCTGAGGTCCCACACTACAGAAATTACAGTCACATCACAAACATTCACCACCTTCAAGAGTCTTTTAGATGAGCCGATGGGCTTTCAATGTTTAGAGACACCAAACAAGCTAAAATTTAGGTTATAAATGTCTCATAATGTTATGCACATTTTTTTTATTATTAAGCTACATTAAGTTTTTACTCGCATTATTTTATTTATGTATTTTCTAATTTTTTTATTTACTTTTTTTGCTCATTGTGATCTATTTTAATCAAAATTGCATTTATTTATTTATTTGCTTTATTTTTATTTTTTTATATAATTTTAATTTATTTACTCATCTTTTTCTGATTTTAATTATTTTATTTTTATTTTTTAAATAATTTTAATGTATTTATTTACTCTTCTTTTTCTGATTTTATTCATTTTAATGTATTTTTATTTTATTTTTATTTATTTTAACCTGTGTATGTACAGTATGTATTTTCTCTATCTAATCTATTTTAATGTATTTATTATATTTTTTTATTTAATGTTATTTGCTTTTTGTTCCATTTTATCTCATTTTTATGTATGTATGTATTTACTAATTTATTTGCCCATTTTTTTTATTTTAATGTATCTTTTTGTATGTATTTGTGATTATTTATTCTATTTTTTTATTGACTGTACTCTATGCATTTATTTGCTTATTTATTTTATTGCAGTTTATTTTAATTTGTTTTACTCGCTTATTTACTTTCGTTCTGTTTTATCAAAATTGTATGTATTTACTCATTTATTTGCATATTTTATTTTTATTTTTTTAAATAATTTTAATGTATTTATTTACTCCTCTTTTTCTGATTTTAATAATTTTATTTATTTTAATGTATTTTTATTTTATTTTTATTTTTTAAATAATTTTAATGTATTTATTTACTTATCTTTTTCTGATTTTATTCATTTTAATGTATTTTTATTTTATTTATTTATTTTAACCTGTGTATGTACAGTATGTATTTACTCTTTTATTGCATTTTCATTTAATCTATTTTAATGTATTTATTATAATTTTTTTATTTAATTTTATTTGCTTTTGTTCTATTTTATCTCATTTTTATGTATGTATGTATTTACTAATTTATTTGCCCATTTTTTTTATTTTAATGTATCTTTTTGTATGTATTTGTGATTATTTATTTATTTATTCTATGTTTTATTGACTGTACCCTATGCATTTATTTGCTTATTTATTTTATTGCAGTTTATTTTAATTTGTTTTACTCGCTTATTTACTTTCGTTCTATTTTATCAAAATTTTATTTATGTATTCACTCATTTATTTGCATATTTTATTCTTTTTAAATTCATTTTAATGTATCTTTTTGTATGCATTTGTCATTATTTATTTTATTCTATTGTTTATTAACTAATCTATGCATATATTATTTATTATTGTAGTATGTTAATTAGTTTTACTCGTTTATTTACTTTTGTTCTATTTTATCTAATTTTTATTTATGTAGTTACTAATTTATTTGCCTATTTTATTCTATTTTTTAATTAATTTTAATGTACCTTTTTATATGTATTTATGTGATTATTTATTTTATTCTATTTTTTATTTTTATTTTGATGTATCTTTAATCTTATTTTATTGCAGTTTATTTTATTTTTTTTACTCGCTTGTTTACTTTTGTTCTATTTGATCTCATTTTTATGTATTCACTCATTTATTTGCCTATTTTATTCTTTTTTTATTAATTTTAATGTACCTTTTTATATGTATTTATGTGATTATTTATTTTATTCTATTTTTTATTTTTATTTTGATGTATCTTTAATCTTATTTTATTGCAGTTTATTTTAATTTGTTTTACTCGCTTATTTACTTTTGTTCTATTTTATCTAATTTTTATTTATGTATTCAATCATTTATTTGCCCATTTTATTCTTTTTTTATTAATTTTAATGTATTTTTTATATGCATTTATGTGATTTTATTCTATTTTTTATTATTATTTTGATGTATCTTTAATCTTATTTATTGTATTGCAGTTTATTTTAATTTGTTTTACTTGCTTGTTTACTTTTGTTCTGTTTTATCTAATTTTATGTATGTATTTCTTTGCTGATCAGAATTGTTTAATCCAAATTTTATTTTTTTACTTTTTTTTCATCTTAATTTGTTTGCTTATTCTGATTTTTTTAACACTGTTTTTCCATGAACTCTAGATCCAAAAGCCCTGATCTAGCATATTGGAAAAGTTAAAGTTTGCTGTCTCAGTGCATCTCTGTTAAAATGAAATCATTTGTTCACCCAAAATGGTGGTTTTTGGCATTTAAAAGCACTTTCGACTTTCATTAGATGGAAAAGAGCAGCCATAATATTCTTTAATTGTGTTTCTAAGAGCTAGAACACTAGTCCAATAGATGTGGAGCGACCCGAGGGAGATTAAATGATGAATAAATCTCCATTTTCATCTGAAACGCTCTCGTAAACTGCATCCCGTTCCTCCGAGCCGCACACCATCGTCTTGTGGACCTCGACTCCAGCATCAGTTCTTGATCAAGCGCAGCGGCGAAGGGAGCGTCTGTTGGACTCCGTCCCAAACGTGGAGCGCATAATCCACAGAATCGGCCTATCAGCAGATCTTTCTCTCTTTTTACAGAAACAAGCAGAACATGAATGTAATCCACTGTGAAAGCTTTTTATCAGCATCAACTGCATTAGCAGACTATTATTCTTGGCAGATCGATAAACTGGAATTCTCAAGACAACTGAAATGCTATTTAAACTTACAGTTATTATTATTCTTCTGAGAACTTTACTCTACAAACTCCAAACTCAGCCCAGATCTTCAGACTGATCTGACTCCAGTTGCTGGATCTTTTCTAACTGATCGGACTTACGGTTTTCCTAAAAATGACGATTAAAACTGGGGAAAATCCCATTGACTTACATTGAGGAATGTTCAACTGAGCCAACACTATTCAAACTCCAACTGTCAAAATTCAAACTCCAACTGACAAAACTCCCAGAATCCCTTGAGACTCAATCAAACTGCCCTTCTATCATTTAAATTTATAATCCATTCAAACTAACTGTCAATCATTTTTAACAGCATGCTAATCATGCTAGCAACTTGTTAATCATGCTTGAAACAGGCTAGCAACTGGCTAATTATGCTAACAAAATGTTAGAAACATGCTAACTTGGTAATCATGCTCGAAACAGGCTAGCAACTTGCTAATCATGCTAACAAAGTGTTAATCATGTTATAACCATGCTATCAACTTGGTAATCATGCTAGAAACATGTTAGCAACTAGTTAATAATGTTAACTAAATGCTATAAACATGCTAGCTACTTGCTAATCATGTGCTACCAACTTGCTAATCATGTTAGAATCATGCTAGCAACTTGGTAATCATGCCCGAAACAGGCTACCAACTTTTTAATCATGTTTGAATCATGCAAACAACATGCTAATAATGCTAGAAACATGCTAGTAACTTGGTAATCATGCTATTATCATGTCAACTTATTCATGCTAGAAACATGCTAGCAACTTGGTAATCATACTTGAAACAGGCTAGCAACTTGGTAATCATGCTAACAACGTGCTAATCATGTTATAATCATACTATCAACTTGCTAATCATGCTAGAAACATGCTAGCGACTTGGTAATCATGCTATAATCATGTTATCAACTTGTTATTCAACAAACATGTTAGCAACTAGCTAATAATGCTTACTAAATGTTAGAAACATGCTAGCTACTTGATAGTAATCATGTTAAAAACATGTTAGCAAATTGGTAGTCATGTTAGAATCATGCTAGCAACCTGGTAATCATGCTCGAAATAGGCTAGCAACTTGCTAAACATGTTAGAACCATGTCAACAACATATTAGTAACATGCTAATAATGCTAGAAACATGCTAGCGACTTGGTAATCATGATATAATCATGTTATCAACTTGTTATTAATGCTAGAAACATGCTAGCAACTTGGTAATCATGTTAGAAACATGTTACCAACTAGTAATAATGTTAACTAAATGCTAGAAACATGCTACCTACTTGTTAATCATGTTAAAAACATGCTAGCAAGTTGGTAATCATGTTAGAATCATGCTAGCAACTTGGTAATCATGCTTGAAACAGGCTAGCAACTTGGTAATCATGTTAGAATCATGCTAGCAACTTGGTAATCATGTTAGAAACGTGCTACCAACTTTTTAATCATGTTAGAATCAATCCAACAACATGTTAGTAACATGCTAATAATGCTAGAAACATGCTAGCAACTTGATAATCATTGATAATCTATATAGCTATCTATCTATCAAACATTAAGCTTTTAAAACTGCTTTAAACTTCAAACTATTTCAGACTGATTATTCAGACTGCTATTATCATGTTATCAACTTGTTATTCATGCTAGAAACATGCTATCAACTTGCTAATCATGCTAACAATGTTCTTATGTTATAATCATGCTATCAACTTGTTAATCATGCTAGAAACAGGCTAACAACTTGCTAATAATGCTAACAATGTTCTTATGTTATAATCATGCTATCAACTTGTTAATCATGCTAGAAACATGCTAGCGACTTGGTAATCATGCTATAATCATGTTAACAACTTTTTATTCATGCTAGAAACATGCTAGCAACTTGGTAATCATGCTTGAAACAGGCTAACAACTTGTTAATCATGCTAACAACGTGCTAATCATGTTATAATCATGCTATCAGCTTGTTAATCATGCTAGAAACATGCTGGCAACTTGGTAATCATGCTATAATCATGTTAGCAACTTGTTTATGTTAGAAACATGTTAGCAACTAGCTAATAATGTTAACTAAATGTTAGAAACATGCTAGCAACTTGATAATCATGCTATTATCACGTTATCAACTTGTTATTCATGCTAGAAACATGCTATCAACTTGGTAATCTTGCTTGAAACAGGCTAACAACTTGCTAATCATGCTAACAATGTTCTTATGTTATAATCATGCTAGCAACTTGATAATCATGCTATTATCACGTTATCAACTTGTTATTCATGCTAGAAACATGCTATCAACTTGGTAATCTTGCTTGAAACAGGCTAACAACTTGCTAATCATGCTAACAATGTTCTTATGTTATAATCATGCTATCAACTTGTTAATCATGCTAGAAACATGCTAGCGACTTGGTAATCATGCTATAATCATGTTAACAACTTTTTATTCATGCTAGAAACATGCTAGCGACTTGGTAATCATGCTATAATCATGTTAACAACTTTTTATTCATGCTAGAAACATGCTAGCAACTTGGTAATCATGCTTGAAACAGGCTAACAACTTGTTAATCATGCTAACAACGTGCTAATCATGTTATAATCATGCTATCAGCTTGTTAATCATGCTAGAAACATGCTGGCAACTTGGTAATCATGCTATAATCATGAAAGCAACTTGTTTATGTTAGAAACATGTTAGCAACTAGCTAATAATGTTAACTAAATGTTAGAAACATGCTAGCTACTTGCTAATCATGTTAAAAACATGTTAGCAAATTGGTAATCATGTTAGAATCATGCTAGCAACCTGGTAATCATGCTATAATCATGTCATCAACTTGTTAATCATGTTAGAACCATGTCAACAACATACTAGTAAAATGCTAATAATGCTAAAAACATGCTAGCAACTTGGTAATCATGCTATAATCATGTTATCAACTTGTTAATCATGTTAGAAACTTGCTAAGCATCCTACAAACATGTAAGCAACTTGCTAATCTTATTAAAAACATGCTAACAACATGCTAGTCATTCTAGAAACTTGTTATCTATCTATATCTATATAGCTATCTATCTATCAAACATTAAGCTTTTAAAACTGCTTTAAACTTCAAACTATTTCAGACTGAAAACCCTCAAACATAAAACTTTTGAAACTTGGAAATCTTCTTAAACTTTTTTAAACTTCCAGGTCCAGTTTTCTCAAGCCAACTTCAAAGTTTGTCTTGACACACTTTTTTTATCTAGTTGAATAATCAAAACCAAACCCTTGTTTTCATTAGGAAGGAAAAAGAAACACTTAGTATTGATGTTGATGTCACTGAAGCGCTGGGGTGAGTCTCATTTGCACACAATATTTTGAGTCTTAGATCTGATGCTTGTGACTGAATTGCATGCAAAAGACTTCATTCCTCTTGTGTTTTGAGCAGCATTCAGTGTTTCCTGCTGGAGGACAGAAGATACATCAGCCCACCTCTCAGATGACCTCTGACCTCTGAGCTCTTGAAGATGGAGTCCAGGAGTGATTTAAGCAGGACGCAGGTGAAGATCAGGTGCTGTTGTAGGTGTGGGACGAGGATCTGCAAGCCAGGGCTTCTTATATAACGCATATAAGACTTAAGGACTTGGGTTTATGTGCGTAAAGAAGCAGGCAATAAAACCTTCAGCTTTAGTATCTCCTTTATTGACTAAACATTTAATGGCGTGTTCAGTCGTGGTCAAGGAGTCTGATCTTTCTTTAAAGATGGACCTTGAGGAGCTTCTTTTACAGCTCTGATGAGATGAGAGTGAGTTTTCCTGCAGGTTGAGTTCATAAATATCTATAAACACATGATTTTAAATAAAGGCTTGATGTCAACAACAAGACTAAGTCTATATAGTTGAGTATATACAGCTTTATTTGCATACTAACAAAATATGGTCTAAAGAACGTTTTGTTAACGCTTCCGTTAAGTTATGAAAACGTTATTAGGTTGGCTACTGATCTGCTACTTAAGCTTTTTATTCTTCTTCTTAGGCCCTGTTTACACCATCCTCATCTACACTAGCATTTTCAAATCATGGTAGTAACTTGCTAATCATGCTAGAAACATGCTAGTAACGTGTCAGTCATCCTAATGATAATTAAACAATGTGCTAATCATGCTAGAAACATGTTAGAAACTTGCTAGTCAGCCTAGAAACATGCTAGCAACTTGCTAATCATGTTAGAAACATGCTAGTAACTTGCTAACCACGTTAGAAGCATGCTAATAACTTGCTAATCATGTTATAAACATGCTAGCAAATTTGCTAATCATGTTAGAAACATGTTAGAAGCGTGCTAGCAACTTGTTAATGTTAGAAACATGCTAGCAAATTGCTAATCATGTTAGAAACATGTTAATAACTTGCTAAACATGTTAGAAACATGCTAGTAACTTACTAATCATGTTAGAAACATGTTAAATATGTGCTAGCAACTTGCTAATCATGCTAGAAACATGCTAGCAAATTGCTAATAAGTTCATTTGTAATTACATGATAGTAACTTGCTAATCATGCTAGAAACTTGCTAGCAACTTGCTAGTCAGGCTAGAAACATGTTAGAAACATGCTAGCAACTTGCTAATCATGTTAGAAACATGTAAAATATGTGCTAGCAACTTGCTAGTCAGCCTAGAAACATGCTAGCAACTTACCAATAATGCTGAAAACGTGTTAATGACATGCTAATAACTTGGTAATTATGCTAGAAACATGCTAGCAATTTGTTAGAAAAATGTTAGAATCATGCTAACTACATTCTAATCATGCTAGCAACATGCTAATCATCTAATCTATCTATATAAAGCTCAAAACTTTAAGCTTTTACTGTACAGCTGCTTTAAACTTCCAAGCTAAGCTTTCTCAAGCCAACCTAAAGTTTGTCTTGACAAACTTTTTTTTAATCTATTTTCTGAATGTTCTCTAAACATCCAGTTTTTAAAATGTTTAAAACATTGTTTCATCATTGTTGCAAAACATTAAACAGTTCTGAACATTCAGAAACAAGTAGTAACATTTCAAAACTTGCCTTACGCCTTTTTTTTGCACTGTTTTAATTCTCTTGTCTTTGTAGCTGTCGACCTTTACCCATTATAATAAAAAATTAATACTAATGTGTAGTGCTGCTTAATGAGACACAACTCTGTGAATTTGTTGAACACAGGAGGACCTGTAGTCGTTAAAATAAAGTTATAGTCAGTAAAAAATTCTCAGTCTATTGAGAGTGACTGAATTTGGAATAGCATACTATTTCTGACATTATTATGTTTATACACTGCCGTTTAAAAGTTGAGGATCAGAAAGATTTGTAATGTTTTTCAATGGAGTCACTTTTCCTCACCAAGCCTGCATTTATTTGATAAAAAAATCCAGTAAAATCAGTAACATTCTGAAATATTATTACAATTTCAAATAGCTGTTTTCTATTTGAATATATTTTAAAATGTAAAAGCTGGATTTTCAGCATCATCACTCCAGTCTTCAGTGTCACATGATCTTTCAGAAATCATTCTAATATGCTGTTTTGTTATCAGTGCTGAAATTAAACCAAAGAAAACCAAAGAATTTGTGGGATCTGAAGGATTTTTCTGAACGTCCAGTTTTTTTTTCATGTTTCAAAATGTTTAAATCATTCCATTTGATCATTTTCCAGACATTATGAGAAGATTCTGAACATTCCGAAACATGATTAGTAAGTTGCTAGCTTGTTTCAACATGATTAGCAAAAGTTGCTAACATGTTATTAGCATGTTTCTAGCACGATTAGCAAGCTACTAGCATTTCTAGTATTAACAAGTTGCTAGCACATTTCTAACATGTTTCTATCATGATTAATAAGTTGCTAGCATGTTTCAACATGATTAGCAAAAGTTGCTAACATGTTAGCATGTTTCTAGCATGATTAGCAAGTTATTAGCATGTTTCTAGCACGATTAGCAAGCTACTAGCATTTCTAGTATTAGCAAGTTGCTAGCCCATTTCTAACATGTTTCTATCATGATTAGTAAGTTGCTAGCATGTTTCAACATGATTAGCAAAAGTTGCTAACATGTTATTAGCATGTTTCTAGCACGATTAGCAAGCTACTAGCATTTCTAGTATTAAGTTGCTAGCCCATTTCTAACATGTTTATATCATGATTAATAAGTTGCTAGCATGTTTATAGTATTAGCAAGTTACTAGCCCATTTCTAACATGTTTCTATCATGATTGGCAAGTTGCTATCATGTTTCTAACATGATTAGTAAGTTGCTAGCGTTTTTCTAGTATTAGCAAGTTGCTAGCCCATTTCTAACATGTTTGTATCATGATTAGTAAGTTGCTAGCATGTTTCAACATGATTAGCAAAAGTTGCTAACATGTTATTAGCATGTTTCTTGCATGATTAGCAAGTTATTAGCTTGTTTCTTGCACGATTAGCAAGCTACTAGCATTTCTAGTATTAACAAGTTGCTAGCACTTTTCAAACATGTTTCTGTCATGATTAGTAAGTTGCTAGCATGTTTCTAATATGATAAGCAAGTTACTAGCTTGTTTCTAGTATTAGCAAGTTGCTAGCCCATTTCTAACATGTTTCTATCATGATTAGTAATTTGCTAGCATGTTTCAACATGATTAGCAAAAGTTGCTAACATGTTATTAGCATGTTTCTAGCATGATTAGCAAGTTGTTAGCATGTTTCTAGCACGATTAGCTTGCAACTAGCATTTCTAGTATTAACAAGTTGCTAGCACATTTCAAACATGTTTCTGTCATGATTAGTAAGTTGCTAGCATGTTTCTAGTAATAGTAAGTTGCTAGCATGTTTCTAGTATTAGCAAGTTGCTAGCCCATTTTTAACATGTTTCTAACATGATTAGTAAGTTGCTAGCATGTTTCTAGTATTAGCAAGTTGCTAGCACATTTCTAACATGATTAATAAGTTGCTAGCATGTTTCTAGTATTAGCAAGTTGCTAGCACATTTCTAACATGTTTCTATCATGATTAGTAAGTTGCTAGCATGTTTCTAGTAATAGTAAGTTGCTAGCATGTTTCTAGTATTAGCAAGTTGCTAGCCCATTTTTAACATGTTTCTAACATGATTAGTAAGTTGCTAGCATGTTTCTAGTATTAGCAAGTTGCTAGCCCATTTTTAACATGTTTCTAACATGATTAGTAAGTTGCTAGCATGTTTCTAGTATTAGCAAGTTGCTAGCACATTTCTAACATGATTAATAAGTTGCTAGCATGTTTCTAGTATTAGCAAGTTGCTAGCCCATTTCTAACATGTTTCTATCATGGTTAGTAAGTTGCTAGCATGTTTCAACATGATTAGCAAAAGTTGTTAAAATGTTATTAGCATGTTCTAGCATGATTAGCAAGTTACTAACATGTTTCTAGCATGATTAACAAGCTACTAACATGTCATTAGCTTGTTTCTAACATGATTAGTAAGTTGCTAGCATGTTTCTAGTATTAACAAGCTGCTAGTCCATTTCTAACATATTTCTATCACGAATAGCAAGTTGCTAGAATGTTTCAACATATTAGCAAGTTGCTAACATGTTTCCAACCTTGACACATGTTAGCAATTTGCTAGCATGTTTCTAGGCTGACTAGCAAGTTGCTAGCACGTTTCCAACATGTTTCTAGCCTGACTAGCAAGTTGTTAGCCTGTTTCGAGCATGATTAGCAAGCTACTAGCATGTTGCTGGCATAATTAACTTGTTGCTACCATGATTAGCATGTTACTAGCATGATTGTAGTTGCTAGGCTAGGCTAGATAGTTAAATAGTTTAGAAATAGTTGATAGAAGGGCAGTTTGATTGAGTCTCAAGGGTTTCTGGCAGTTTAAATTTGAATTTTGACCGTTGGAGTTTGAATTTTGACAGTTGGAGTTTGAATAGTGTTGATCATTTGAACATTCCCTCAGTGTAAGTGTGAAAAGATAGAGCAAACTAAGTGAGATCAATCTAAAGAGCTGGGCTTTCTGAAGCCAACCTAATAATATATTAAAACTATCATATTAATTCAGTGCTAAAATAAAACTGGCATAAACAGAAATGCTCTCTTTTTATGTTTCACAAATGAAATTCAGTTTGGTTTTGGGAGTCTCCCACAAACTTTTCTTTTAATATTTATGAAACATCAGTGACTGAATATAATGCCGCTTTTAGCCATTAGCCATTTGAGTTTGGGAAACTGTAGGTGTTTTTCACAGCGTCTGACTGATGTCTGTGTCTCTGAAACACTTTCACACAGTTTCCCGAGTGACCTCCGCACACCTCTGCTGAATATTCATGAGCCGCTGAATATTCATGTCCTATTGTAACGTACAGGAACAGGAGTTTGGGCTGGGTGGAGGCCGTCAGAGTGAAGTTTAGAGCTGAGGATGGAGGGAGAGACGGGAGATAATGATGATGTTTCAGGTAGAGGAGAAGGTCATAGTAAGCCGTTTAATTAGCGCACTCGCTGATCACCTCGTAAGACGGCATTAGCGGAGCGACACAGTCTGCAAACGCAACCGCTGGGGAAATGAAAGGTCAACATGTCCATAAATGGAAATGGAGATATTTTATGCACCATCAGACAAGACCAAGCCTAATACGAATTGAAAAGATCGGAAACAGACAAAATAGTCTTTGCTTACCTGTGGCTTTGTTTGTTTTTCTAGTTATGTGTCCACTGTGTTACGCACATCTTCCTGCGTTTTGCTTGTTTATAGGTTTATCTGTTTGTGCATTTGATCATCTAACTGAGTGTACATTTAAAATAATAAGAATTGTAGTTTTTTTATTTTATTTTATTGCATTGCATTTCATACATTTTATTACATTTTATTTTGCTCAATTAATCAGACCTGAATAAATTATAAATTACATGCATTTAAAAAAACAATAATTTATTTTTGTAATATTTACTATTTAGGTTAGCTTAAACATGCTAGTAACTGGCTAATCATGCTAGAAACATGCTAGTAACTCGTTAATCATACTAGAAACATGTTAGCAACTTGCTAACACCTTGCTAAAAATGCTAGAAACATGTTAGCAACTTGCTAACACCTTGCTAATAATGCTAGAAACATGTTAGCAACTTGCTAATGTTAGAAACATGTTAGCAACTTGCTAATGTTAGAAACATGCTAGCAACTTGCTAATGTTAGAAACATGCTAGCAACTTGCTAATAATGCTAGAAACATGCTAATCATGGTAATAACATGTTAATCATGCTAGAAACATGTTAGCAACTTGCTAATAACATGCTAGTAATGTAAGTAACATTATGTTAGAAACATGCTAACACCTTGCTAATAAAGTTAGAAACATGTTAGCAACTTGCTAGTGTTAGAAACATGCTAGCAACTGGCTAATGTTAGAAACATGCTAGCAACTTGCTAATAATGTTAGAAACATGCTGGTAACTTGCTAATCATGTTAATAACATGCTAATAACTTGTTAATCATGCTAGCAACATGTTAACACCTTGCTAATAATGATAGAAACATGCTAATCATGGTAATAACATGTTAATCATGCTAGAAACATGTTAGCAACTTGCTAATAACATGCTAGTAATGTAAGTAACATTATGTTAGAAACATGCTAACACCTTGCTAATAAAGTTAGAAACATGTTAGCAACTTGCTAGTGTTAGAAACATGCTAGCAACTGGCTAATGTTAGAAACATGCTAGCAACTTGCTAATAATGTTAGAAACATGCTGGTAACTTGCTAATCATGTTAATGACATGCTAATAACTTGTTAATCATGCTAGCAACATGTTAACACCTTGCTAATAATGATAGAAACATGCTAATCATGGTAATAACATGTTAATCATGCTAGAAACATGTTACCAACTTGCTAATGTTAGAAACATGCTAGCAACTTGCTAATAATGCTAGAAACATGCTAACACCTTGCGTATAATACTCGAAACATGTTAGCAACTTGCTAATCTTGTTAGAAACATGCTAGCAACTTGCTAATAATGATAGAAACGTGCTAGCAAGTTGTTAATAATGCTAGAAACATGCTAATGACATGCTAGTAATATGTCAGTCGTGTTAGAAACATGTTAACAACTTGCTAATGACATGTCAATAATGCAAGTAGCATGTTAATTATGCTAGAAACATGCTAGCAACATGCTAACAACTTGCTAATAATGCTAGAAACATGCTAATGACGTGCAAATAATGTGTTATTCAAGTTAGAAACATGTTAACAACTTCTCAGTCATGTTAATGACATGCAAATTACATACTAATCATGCTAGAAACATGTTAGCAACTTGCTAAACATGCTAGAAACATGCTAGCAACTTGTTAATCATCCTAGAAACATGTTAAAACATGCTAGCAACTTGCTAAACATGTTAGAAACATGCTAGCAACTTGCTAGTCAGCGTAGAAACGTGCTATCAACTTGCTAACCATGCTGGAAACATGTTGGCAAGTTGATAATCATGTTAGAAACATGCTAATGACATGCTAGTAACTTGTTAATCATGCTATAAACATTCTAATAAAATGATAATAACTTGTTAATTATGCTAGAAACATGTTAGCAACATGATAACAACTTGTTAATCATGCTAGAAACATGCTAGCAGCTTGCTATTCATGCCAAAAACTTGACATGCTAGTAACTTGTTAATTATGTTAGAAACATACTAAACATGCTGGCAAGTTGATAATCATGTTAGAAACATGCTAATGACATGTTAGTAACTTGTTAACCATGCTAGAAACATGCTAATAAAATGTTAATAACTTGTTAATCATGCTAGAAACATGCTAGTAACTTGTTAATCATGCTATAAACATGCTAATAAAATGCTAATAACTTGCTCCTTATGCTAGAAACATGTTAGCAACATGATAACTTTTTAATCATGCTAGAAACATGCTAGCAGCTTGTTATTCATGCTAAAAACTTGCTAATGACATGCTAGTAACTTGCTAATCATGTTAGAAACATACTAAACATGCTAGAAAAATGTTAGAATCATGCTAATTACATTCTAACCATGCTAGCAACATGCTAATCATCTAATCTATCTATATAAAGTTCAAAACTTTAAGCTTTTACAGCTGCTTTAAACTTTCCAGCTAGGCTTTCTCAAGCTAACCTAAAGTTTGTCTTGGCAAACTTTTTTTATATAGTTTATTTTGTTACAGCTGTGCATTACATTTGAATGCCAAAATGGATCAGACTGAATAAATTATAATTAAACTGATTTAATTACACTTAATAAATGATTAATTATATACCTTTAAATAATACCATTTTTTATTTAAAAAATATTTTATTTTATTGCATTCCATACATTTTACTACATTTTATTTTATTCGAATGCCACAATTGGTCAGACTGAACAAATTATAATATATATATATATATATATATATATAGTATAATTAATATAATATAACATATATTATATACTTATAATATATATATATATATATATATATATATATATATATATATATATATATATATATATTATCTTGTACTATTCATTTAGATTTTATTTTAATTTTTTTTATTGCATTACATTTGAATCCCACAATGAATCAGACTAAATAAATTATAATTAACCTAAATAAATTGTACATTGTATGCATTTAAAAAAATATGAATAGCATATTATGCTTATTTTTATTTTTTAATATTTATTTTATTGCATTGCATTAGATGTAGGCTACGTAATGATTCAGACTAAATATATTATAATTAAATTGAATAAATTACACTGAATAATTAATAAATTACATTAAAATAATAATAATTTAGATGTATATTTTATTTTTTAAATGCCAAAATCAGACTGATTTTAATGCATAGAACAAATCACATTTGGAGCAGACATCTGGTTGAGTCTATCTGTTTGTTTGTTTATAGTCAAGCAAACAATCATGCAATTAGAGGGTCACGCAAACAGACAAAAGCAAGCTCAACAAATCAATGCACGGATTGGGGAAAATGAAAGTTCAACGCATCCGTAAATGGAAATGGAGATATTTTATTCATCATCAGACAAGAACAAGCCATATAAGAATTTAAAATCTAGACGGAAGAAACAGACACAGAAAGCTAATCGAAAAAAGTGCGGTGAAAACACCAACAAAATAGCATCGACTTCCATAACCAGGCAAAAAAGAGAAATACGATAAGATTTACTTACTAGCTAAAATTTCTACATCCCGTGATCGTCGAAGAGATAAAAATGAACCAATGTTTTATTCTTTAAACATCCAGTGTGGTCATGCCGGCGTGTGCGTGGTGGTGTTCGGATGGGTTTATAGTCCTGGTTTGTGCAGAGATGGCCTCCTCGAGTACGCTGCCGTCTGTCTGATATTATACACCATTCATATTTGGCATTATTTGGGGAAGGTCGTGGAGGGACGGTCGCGTGAGACTGTACAGGTGCTGACGGCGTCGAGCGCAGCCACTAAAGACACATGGGATCCACTGAGCAACAGATGTGTCCGTTCTAGAGAACAGACAGAGACACAATATATCACACATAGGAAATACAATTATTGGAATATATATACCACAATATACCACATTTCTTATTGCGTTGCATTTTGATTGCATTGCACTTTTTTTATTTTATTTTATAGGCATTTTTTAAATTTGATTGTACTGCATTTTATATTATTTTTTATTGCATTACATTTTATTGTATTATTTTACAGCTTTACGTTGCATTTAGATTTTATTGCATTTCATTGCAATTTATTTTATTTCATTTTATTTATTCGATTGCACTGCTTTTTATTTCTTTGCACTTCATTTAGTTTTATTTTATTGCTTTGCATTGCATTTTTTTATTTTATTACATTGCACTTTGATTTTATTGCTTTTTCCAATTTTTTGCATTGCATTTATTTTATTTTAATTTTTAATTTGATTGCAGTGCATTTTATATATTTTTTTATTGCTCTGCATTTTATTTTATTATTTTATAGCTTTGCATTGCATTTTTTATTACATTGCATTTTGATTTTATTGCTTTTTACAATTTTTTGCGCTGCATTTCATTTTATTGCATTGCATTCATTTTATTTTATAGCCATGTTTTAATTTGATTGCACTGCATTTTATTTTATTGCAATGCATTTTATTTAATTATTTTATAGTTTTGCATTGAATTTATTACATTGCATTTTGATTTTATTGCTTTTTGCCTAATTTTTTGCATTGCATTTTATTGCATTGCGTTAATTTTATTTTATAGGCATTTTTAATTTGATTGCACTGCATTTTATATAATTTATTTTATTGCACTGCATTTTATTTTATTATTTTATAGCTTTGCATTGCATTTTTTATTACATTGCATTTTGATTTTATTGCTTTTTACAATTTTTTGTGCTGCATTTCATTTTATTGCATTGCATTCATTTTATTTTATAGCCATGTTTTAATTTGATTGCACTGCATTTTATTTTATTGCAATGCATTTTATTTAATTATTTTATAGTTTTGCATTGAATTTTTTATTACATTGCATTTTGATTTTATTGCTTTTTCCCTAATTTTTTGCACTGCATTTTATTGCATTGCGTTAATTTTATTTTATAGGCATTTTTAATTTGATTGCACTGCTTTTTATTTTATTATTTTATAGCTTTGCATTGCATTTTTTTTTCATTTTATTACGTTGTATTTTTCCCTTTTGTTTTGCATTGCATTTCATTTTATTACATTGCATTGTTTTGTATTATTTTACTATATTGCGTTGCATTTTTTATTATACTGCATAGCATTTGATTGCATTGCATTTTATTTGATCACCACAATGAATTCGACTAATCTAATGATCTGTGTGTGTGTGTGTGTGTGTGTGTGTGTGTGTGTGTGTGTGTGTGTGTGTGTGTGTGATCACCTTGCACTGGCACAGTGTGCAGTGGGTGCCGTGTTTGACCCAGGACGAGCCGCTGAAGCGTGTGATGCCGTGTTCGTCCTCGCAGGTCTTGGTGATGTCGTGGCGGACGGCGTGAGCCTGGCACGGGTCCGAGACGCAGCGTGGGCAGCACTCGCCCTCCGGCACCAGCGTGAAGTCACAGTCTGCCGGCGGGCAGGACAGAGGCCAGCAGTCCACCTCACCCTGCTGAACACCACACCAGACCACACACAATACACTGAGACACACCTCAACTACAGATCTGAGCTGCTGACTCAAGACACTTTATCAACATTAATGAATTTCAAAACGGCAGCATTTACAAATTATGATTCTGTTATTTTTATGAACTCAGCTGGATATTTCTAGGATTTATTCAGGTTTTTTCTAGGCCTGGATTTCAACATTTTAATTAACTACTGACTATTAATATTAATAATTATTATCAATGTCAATAAACAAATACATTTCACAGTTACCACCATTAGCAAAACTATCTAGCCTAGCCTAGCAGCTACAATGTAAATAACATGCTAACCTAAGAAACATGTTAGCAACTTGCTAGTAATGCTGGAAACATGCTAGCAACTTGTTAATCATGCTACAAACATTCTAGAAACGTGCTAATCATGCTAGCAACTTGCTAGTCAGGCTAGAAACATGTTAGAAACGTGCTAGCAACTTGTTAATCATGCTACAAACATTCTAGAAATGTGTTAATCATGCTAGCAACTTGTTAATGCTAGAAACATGTTAGCAACTTGTTAATCATGTTAGAAATGTGCTAGCAACTTGCTAGTCAGCCAAGAAACATGCTAGCAACTTGTTAATCATGCTAGAAACATTCTAGAAATGTGCTAATCATGCTAGCAACTTGTAAATGCTAAAAAACATCTTAGCAACTTGTTAATCATGTTAGAAACATGCTAGCAACTTGGTAGTCAACCTAGAAACATGTTATCAACTTCTTAATCATGTTAGAAACTTGCTAATGACTTGCTAATAATGCAAGTAACATGTTAATAATGCTAGCAACATGTTAGCAACTTGCTTATCATGCTAGAAACTTGTTAATGACATGCTAGTAACTTTCTAATTATGTTAGAAACATACTAAACATGTTAGAAACATGCTAATAACTGGCTTATAAAACTAAAAACATGCTAGAAACTTTCTAATAATGCTAGAAACATGCTAGCAACTTGCTAATCATGCTAGAAACTTGTTAATGACATGCTAGTAACTTTCTAATTATGTTAGAAACATACTAAACATGTTAGAAACATGCTAATAACTGGCTTATAAAACTAAAAACATGCTAGCAACTTTCTAATAATGCTAGAAACATGCTAGCAACTTGTTAATCATGTTAGAAATGTGCTAGCAACTTGCTAGTCAGCCAAGAAACATGCTAGCAACTTGCTAATCATGCTAGAAACTTGTTAATGACATGCTAGTAACTTTCTAATTATGTTAGAAACATACTAAACATGTTAGAAACATGCTAATAACTGGCTTATAATATTAGAAACATGCTAGCAACTTTCTAATAATGCTAGAAACATGCTAGCAACTTGTTAATCATGTTAGAAATGTGCTAGCAACTTGCTAGTCAGCCAAGAAACATGCTAGCAACTTGTTAATCATGCTAGAAACATTCTAGAAATGTGCTAATCATGCTAGCAACTTGCTAGTCAGGCTAGAAACATGTTAGAAATGTGCTAATCATGCTAGCAACTTGTAAATGCTAAAAAACATCTTAGCAACTTGTTAATCATGTTAGAAACATGCTAGCAACTTGGTAGTCAACCTAGAAACATGTTAGCAACTTCTTAATCATGTTAGAAACTTGCTAATGACTTCCTAATAATGCAAGTAACATGTTAATAATGCTAGCAACATGTTAGCAACTTGCTAATCATGCTAGAAACTTGTTAATGACATGCTAGTAACTTTCTAATTATGTTAGAAACATACTAAACATGTTAGAAACATGCTAATAACTGGTTTATAAAACTAAAAACATGCTAGAAAATTTCTAATAATGCTAGAAACATGCTAGCAACTTGCTAATCATGCTAGAAACTTGTTAATGACATGCTAGTAACTTTCTAATTATGTTAGAAACATACTAAACATGTTAGAAACATGCTAATAACTGGCTTATAAAACTAAAAACATGCTAGCAACTTTCTAATAATGCTAGAAACATGCTAGCAACTTGTTAATCATGTTAGAAATGTGCTAACAACTTGCTAGTCAGCCAAGAAACATGCTAGCAACTTGCTAATCATGCTAGAAACTTGTTAATGACATGCTAGTAACTTTCTAATTATGTTAGAAACATACTAAACATGTTAGAAACATGCTAATAACTGGCTTATAATACTAGAAACATGCTAGCAACTTTCTAATAATGCTAGAAACATGCTAGCAACTTGTTAATCATGTTAGAAATGTGCTAGCAACTTGCTAGTCAGCCAAGAAACATGCTAGCAACTTGTTAATCATGCTAGAAACATTCTAGAAATGTGCTAATCATGCTAGCAACTTGCTAGTCAGGCTAGAAACATGTTAGAAATGTGCTAATCATGCTAGCAACTTGTAAATGCTAAAAAACATCTTAGCAACTTGTTAATCATGTTAGAAACATGCTAGCAACTTGGTAGTCAACCTAGAAACATGTTAGCAACTTCTTAATCATGTTAGAAACTTGCTAATGACTTGCTAATAATGCAAGTAACATGTTAATAATGCTAGCAACATGTTAGCAACTTGCTAATCATGCTAGAAACTTGTTAATGACATGCTAGTAACTTTCTAATTATGTTAGAAACATACTAAACATGTTAGAAACATGCTAATAACTGGCTTATAAAACTAAAAACATGCTAGCAAGTTCTTAATCATGCTAGCAACTTGTTAATGACATGTTAATAATCCAAGTAACATGTTAATCATGCTAGAAACATGCTAATGACATTCTAGCAACTTGTTAGTCAGGCTAGAAACATGTTAGAAACATGCTAACAACTGGCTAATTATGTTAGAAAGGTGCTAGCAACTTGTTAATGCTAGAAACATGTTAGCAACTTCTTAATCATGTTAGAAACTTGCTAATGACTTGCTAATAATGCAAGTAACATGTTAATAATGCTAGCAACATGTTAGCAGCTTGCTAATCATGCTAGAAACTTGTTAATGACATGTTAGTAACTTTCTAATTATGTTAGAAACATACTAAACATGTTAGAAACATGCTAATAACTGGCTTATAAAACTAAAAACATGCTAGCAACTTGTTAATCATGCTAGAAACATGTTAGCAAGTTCTTAATCGTGCTAGCAACTTGTTAATGACATGTTAATAATCCAAGTAACTCGCTAATCATGCTAAAAAATGTTAGAATCATGCTAACTACATGCTAATCATGCTAGCAACATGCTAATAATCTAATCTATCTATATAAAGTTCAAAACTTTAAGCTTTCACATCTGCTTTAAAGTTTCAAGCTAGGCCTTCTAAAGTGTGTCTTGACACTTTTTTTTTTATCTAGTTTGAGGATGATGCATTCTACTCTATAATTTGATTTATTTAAAAATATAAGTAGTTTTAAATGATTGGCCTGATCTGATGATATAAAGTGCACCCAGAGAGGTTCACATAAGCGTGGCCTGCGCAGCTGCTGTGATATTGTGCTTAAGTCTAAAGCAGCTTCAGAGAGCGAGACCTAATCAAGTTGACATTTAAAGGGATTCCTCGAGCTGAAGCGCCACAGTCACACAGCGGCTCATTTCGGCGATATTGCGCGCAGGTCTCTGTCGTTTCGGCAGCTATCAATAACCGCATCCTCAAACACAGCTCATGTATTTGAGGCCGTGCTGCAGATCTGGCTAAGCAGAGATTTGGCCTCATTTCGCCGGGGTTAGGGCTACACACAGGAAGTGTGAGATTTTTCTTTTTGAATTCGCTCCGTTATCAGCATGTTTTTTCCGTGACTGTTGTCCAGAACCGCGTGTTTATTGCAGCATCTGCATCTTTCCGTGTTGAATGTGATGGTAATATATTTTCCATGCATATTTATCAGTCTGGGCTTGTTGTCGATGGCAGGTTCCAGAAATACAGTATTCAGTGTTTAGTGCATACTGTGCACTATACAATCATATATGTTTCATGCTGTATTTTGTCACATGACCTCATTATGTTGTTTGTTTCAGTAGGTGTTGTCCAGGTTTATCATGATAATGAAATATGATTCATAATTTTGATCCTGTTTTGTCTAAAAAAGATGTTTAAAAAATATATAAATAATGCATTTCACAACATCAGCATTTGCAAATAATTAATTTAATCATTATTTTAAAATCATATGTTCTGTTCTATGTGTCATTAATTATCATATAGTATTATTATTATTAGTAGTAGTACATTTAATTCAGCACTGGCTGTTCTACAATTTTAATAATTTCTATGATTTTTCCAGGCATGGAAATTAAAATTTTCATTAAATGTACTTATTAAAAATATTTGTGTATTATTATTATTATTATTATTATTATTATTATTATTATTATTATTATTATTATTATTAAATGGAATTCAGCATTGGCATTTCTAAGATTGTATTAAATTCTGTGGATTTTTTTTGTAATTATATATATAATTATATATATATATATATGTGTTTTTTATAATTACAATTAAATTATGAATAAAAAATGGAATTATATGTATTTTAAATATGGATTTGTAAATATTTTATTTAATATATTTAATATTTTTAATTATATAAAATGCATTGTTGTTGTTACTATTATTATGTGTACAAATTATGTTACAAATGCATAAATAAAATTGTGTTAATAATAAATTTCACAATAACAACATTAGCAAAACCATTAAATCAACAAATTGAATTATTTTAAGATCATACGTTCATTTTTACAAGTTAATAATGCATTTAAATGTATTTTTATTTTTAAGAATATTTCTTAAAAGTATATTAACTTAGCTTTTTTAAATTATTATTATTATTATTATTATTATTATTATTACTACATTAAATTTCTAAGATTGTAATAATTTCTGTGTTTGTTTTTTTTTTTTTTTTTATTTAGGCCTGGAAATCAAAATTGTAATTATATGTTTTTTTAAGTATTATTATTATTATTATTATTATTATTATTATTATTATTATGTGTATTTTTTTTTCGTGGCCTGGAAATCTAAATTGTAATTATGTATTTTTTAAGTATTATTATTATTATTTGTTATTATTATTATTATTATTATTATTATTATTATGTAAATAATGAGTTTCACAAAATTTAAATTAGCAAACCATTAAATTCAGCATTGGCATTTCTAAGATTTTAATAATTTCTGTGATTTTCTAGGCCTGGAAATGAAAATTGTAATTATATGTATTTATAAAAAAAATAAAAAAGGGTTGTTATTATTATAATTATTATAATTGTTATTATTATTATTATTATTATTATTATTATTATTGTTGTTGTTGTTGTTGTTGTTATTATTATTATGAGTTTAAATTGTTCTAAATGCATATATACGTTTATGTAAATAATGAATTTCACAAAATCAAAATTAGCAAACCATTAAATCAACAAACTGAAATCTGAATAATTATTTTAAGCTCATACCGTAGTTAATGATGCATTTAAATATATATATATATATATATATATATATATATATATATAAACATTGTAAACAATATAAAGATTTTATTAAAAAAATTATTAAATATTTTATTAATATTGATATTAATATATAAAAACAATAGTTATTTATTTATCAAAAATATCATTAATATAATTTAAACAATTTTATTTCTTTATATAATCTTAATTCTTTATTTAAAAAAAATAGTTTATAAAAAATTAGCTAAAATTTAAAAACCATTGTAAGCAATTAAAGATTTTATTAAATAATAATTATTACATTTTTTATTAGTATTGATATTAATATAGAAAAATAATAGTTCTATAAATAACTGAATAATATTTAATAATATATAATTATTCTTTATTTCTTTATATAATCTTAATTCTTTATTTAAAAAAATGATACTTTAGATTACTTTATATACTGTATAAAAATTTTATTAAAAAATAATTATTAAAATATTTTATTAATATTGATAATATATAATATCAATAATTATCAATAGATAATTTTTTTAAATAAAATCGATAGTGTTTACAATGAAATTTTTTTCAGCGATTTTTAGCGAATTTAAATTAAATTATATACATTTAATTTTTAATAATAATTTTATATTTTTAAAACAGAAGTCTTAGTTATTTATAGAACTACTGTTTTTATATATTAATATATAATACAAATATTTTAACTTTTTTAAAATAAAATCTTTATATTTATGTTTACAATGTTTTTAGCAATTTTTTTTATCAATAATTATTTTTTAAAAATAAAGAATTTTATATAAGAGATTATTAAAAGAACCAGTTTAATCTTTACTTTTAAGATCATATTTTTTTTCTGTAAGATTTCATTAATGATGTATTTAAAAATGAGTTTTATTGATGTATTTAATGATGATGATTGTTATAATTATTTAATTGTATTTGTTTGTGTGAGTTTTCCAGGAGTGTTTGTCGTCCGGCTGTGTTCGCAGTAACTCTAATGTAAATGAGAAGTGTGTTTGATCGAGGCTGAAGCTGGACAACATCCAGACACACGTCTGAAGGGCCGCTGTAGAGGTGAATTGTGGGAAAAGAGGCGAGCGGGACGGGGTCACAACAAGGTGCTTCTTCACAAAGCTCCCTCATGAATGCAGATCTGACAGCAGCGTTTGATGAGCATATGGCTGGAGGAGGAGAGCTGTTTCCAACACTCGGTACATTTTATAAAACTGGTCTTATTTATTTTGAAGTAAAATTATTTAGAAGAAAATGCATTAAAAAGTAAAAAAAAAAAAAAGACAAACACAGCAAATATTTCTAAAATTTGAACTAAATTATTAAAATAAATAAATAATTAAGATTATATAAATTACATACACAATTTTTGATAAATAATTATATAATATTAAAACTGAAGTCTTATTCAGTTAATTAATTATATTAATTATATATTAATATCAATATTAATAAAATATTTTTATAATTATTCTTTAATAAAATCTTTAATTGCTTACAATGTTTTTAAATTTAAAAATTAAGTATTAAGATTATATAAAGAAATAAAATTGTTTAATTAATATGTTAATAATATATTTATATATTTTATAAAACTGGTTTTATTTATTTTGAAGTAAAATTATTTAGAAGAAAATGCATTAAAAAGTAACAAAAAAAAGACAAACACAGCAAATATTGCTAAAATTTGAACTAAATTATTTTAAAAAAATAAAGAATTAAGATTATATAAATTATATACACAATTTTTGATAAGTAATTATATAATATTAAAACTGAAGTCTTACTCAGTTAATTATAGAACTATTATTTTTATATATTAATATCAATATTAATAAAATATTTTTATAATTATTCTTTAATAAAATCTTTAATTGCTTACAATGTTTTTAAATTGTAACAAATTTTTATAAATATTTTTTTAAATATTAAAATTATATAAAGAATAAAAAATTGTTTAATTAATATATTTATATATTTTATAAAACTGGTCTTATTTATTTTGAAGTAAAATTATTTAGAAGAAAATGCATTAAAAAGTAAAAAAAAGACAAAAACAGCAAATATTGCTAAAATTTGAACTAAATTATTTAAAAAAATAAAGAATTAAGATTATATAAATTATATACACAAATTTTGACAAATAATTATATAATATTAAAACTGAAGTCTTATTCAGTTAATTAATTATATTAATTATATATTAATATCAATATTAATAAAATATTTTTATAATTGTTCTTTAATAAAATTTTTAATTGCTTACAATGTTTTTAAATTAAAAAATTAAGTATTAAGATTATATAAAGAAATAAAATTGTTTAATTAATATATTAATAATATATTTATATATTTTATAAAACTGGTTTTATTTATTTTGAAGTAAAATTATTTAGAAGAAAATGCATTAAAAAGTAACAAAAAAAGACAAACACAGCAAATATTGCTAAAATTTGAACTAAATTATTAAAATAAATAAATAATTAAGATTATATAAATTATATACACAATTTTTGATAAATAATTATATAATATTAAAACTGAAGTCTTACTCAGTTAATTATAGAACTATTATTTTTATATATTAATATCAATATTAATAAAATATTTTTATAATTATTCTTTAATAAAATCTTTAATTGCTTACAATGTTTTTAAATTTAAAAATTAAGTATTAAGATTATATAAAGAAATAAAATTGTTTAATTAATATATTAATAATATATTTATATCTTTTATAAAACTGGTTTTATTTATTTTGAAGTAAAATTATTTAGAAGAAAATGCATTAAAAAGTAAAAAAAAAGACAAACACAGCAAATATTGCTAAAATTTGAACTAAATTATTTTTAAAAAATAAAGAATTAAGATTATATAAATTATATACACAGTTTTTGATAATTATATAATATTAAAACTGAAGTCTTACTCAGTTATTTATAAAACTATTATTTTTATATATTAATATCAATATAAATAAAATATTTTTATAATTATTCTTTAATAAAATCTTTAATTGCTTACAATGCTTTTAAATTTTAACAAAGTTTTATAAATATTTTTTTAAAATAAAGTATTAAGATTATATAAAGAAATAAAATTGTTTAATTAATATATTTATATATTTTATAAAACTGGTCTTATTAAATAAAGTATTAAGATTATATAAAGAAATAAACAATTTTAATTAATATATTAATAATATATTTATATATTTTATGAAACTGGTCTTATTAAATAAAGTATTAAGATTATATAAAGAAATAAAATTGTTTAATTAATATATTAATAATATATTTATATATTTTATAAAACTGGTCTTATTTATTTTGAAGTAAAATTATTTAGAAGAAAATGCATTAAAAAGTAAAAAAAAGACAAACAGCAAATATTGCTAAAATTTGAACTAAATTATTTTTAAAAAATAAAGAATTACGATTATATAAATTATATACACAATTTTTGATAAATAATTATATAATATTAAAACTGAAGTCTTACTCAGTTATTTATAGAACTATTATTTTTATATATTAATATCAATATTAATAAAATATTTTTATAATTATTCTTTAATAAAATCTTTAATTGCTTACAATGCTTTTAAATTTTAACAAAGTTTTATAAATATTTTTTTAAAATAAAGTATTAAGATTATATAAAGAAATAAAATTGTTTAATTAATATGTTTATATATTTTATAAAACTGGTCTTATTAAATAAAGTATTAAGATTATATAAAGAAATAAACAATTTTAATTAATATATTAATAATATATTTATATATTTTATGAAACTGGTCTTATTAAATAAAGTATTAAGATTATATAAAGAAATAAAATTGTTTAATTAATATATTAATAATATATTTATATATTTTATAAAACTGGTTTTATTTATTTTGAAGTAAAATTATTTAGAAGAAAATGCATTAAAAAGTAAAAAAAGGACAAAAACACAGCAAATATTGCTAAAATTTGAACTAAATTATTTAAAAAAATAAAGAATTAAGATTATATAAATTATATACACAAATTTTGACAAATAATTATATAATATTAAAACTGAAGTCTTATTCAGTTAATTATATTAATATCAATATTAATAAAATATTTTTATAATTATTCTTTAATAAAATCTTTAATTGCTTACAATGTTTTTAAATTTAAAAATTAAGTATTAAGATTATATAAAGAAATAAAATTGTTTAATTAATAGATTAATAATATATTTATATATTTTATAAAACTGGTCTTATTTATTTTGAAGTAAAATTATTTAGAAGAAAATGCATTAAAAAGTAAAAAAAGGACAAAAACACAGCAAATATTGCTAAAACATGAACTGAATTATTATCGCGAATAAAGCATGAGTGCAGGTTGTTAGAACGTAATAATCATCAGTAATGTTTGATCAAAACGCAATAACTAACAATCAGCTTCTCATGGGTAACATCAAGTCCTGTCCTCAATAAACATCCTGTTTGAGTTGTTTTCATGACTTTAGTGTCATTAAAGGCTGTTTGCTGTAGGGCTGTCCCTGACTATGAATTTTCATAGTCGAATCAGAATTTTCGAATCTTTCTATAGTCGACCGATAGTCGAATCATCTAGGCCTATGTGTGTGTGTGAATGGGTCGGGAGGGGCACGATACTATAGTCAGCAGGAGGGTAAAACTATTTTTATTTTATTTTACACACTGCACACAGCAACAACTTTTAATAAAGCGACCAAAACTGCCTGCCAACTGACACAGGGTGGCCGCGGATCCTTAAAAAGTCTTAAAAAGTCTTAAATTCCCTTGTCCTAAAATAAGGCCTTTAAATGTCTTAATTTGTCTTAAATCTAAATCCAAGGGTCTTAAATTTTTTACACTTTGAAAAGGAAAAGTTTATCGTTTTGAGGAGAATCTCCTGCGCAGGTTCTAAATCTGTTATGTTGCTAGACACGCGCTTGCTTGACAACGCCGCAGTGTTGCCAGATTTAGCGGGTTTCCGCCCAACTACACGCATTTGATTCGCAGATTAACTGTTAAGTTTAACCATCATAGAGTAAAAGTTTATAATTAGCACATGTTTTTACGTTGCCGCACACACCTGACGCGAGCACGCGCAGAGAGAGAGAGAGGAGAGAGAGGCGCGCGGCGCGATTCACACAGATTGATTCCTCTTTTAACTGCTATTTGAACGGAAACGTACATACCAAGTCATGTCTTAATACCCGTTTTGGTATTCTGTTTAACAGAGGTGGGACCAAGTCATTGTTTTGCAAGTCACAAGTAAGTCTCGAGTCTTTGCATTCAAGTCTCAAGTCAAGTCCCGAGTCAAGCCAGACAAGTCCCAAGTCAAGTCCCAAGTCAAGACGGGCAAGTCCAAGTCGAGTTGCAAGTCCTCAACTTAAAGCTTCAAGTCCTAAACAAGTCACTAGTGCTGTTTGCCCAAATTAGTGTCTCTGTATTTATTACTACAGTAAATTTAAAGTCAATAATAGTCTATATTAAGTATAACTATAAAATATAGACTATAATAATTAGTGATGTTTTATTGAGGAATTTATCATTGTTTGTGATCAAATATAGGCCTAATTGAATTAATAATTTAAGTCCACTGTTTCATTTGTTAAATATTCAGTGACTTTAATAAATCAGTTGAGTCAAATAAAATATAAGTATAATATAAATATGTATAAATATTTGAAAGGTTTAGCCAATTATTAGGCTACTGTTGTTTCTTCTTATGATTATTATTATAAGTGGTTTATAGTGATTATGTGTAATTTAAATGTGAAAGGGGCCGTTTATATGTCGCGTCTTTTGCGCGCTCAAGTTCAAATTTCAAATGTAGACGCGCGGTATATGCGCGCTCTTTATGGACGCGTTGCGCTCGTTTTTTTCCAGGCGCGTCCACGCCGCATAGAGATAAAAACATCTCACCACAGGTCTTGTGACAAGAACCAACCGAACATCTTTATCCTTTTCCTTAATAACATTGAAAGCACTGCCAAGTTGGAGAAACAGCTTATCATAGCTGTACAGGAAAAAAACATTTTTAAATAAATTTAATAGCAGAGCTACTGCAAGCGATTTTTAATGCTGGGAATCAATTTATCCTTTACTAAAACTTCCGCCTCTTCATGGAGAGCGGGTCATGTTAAAGCCCGGCTCACACTACATGAGTTTTAGCCCGATTTTCCCCTCCCAAATGCGGTGTTTTATGAATATAAATTATAACGTGTGTGTGTAGGCATATATATAAATAAAATACATATGTATATAATTTTGAAACACAAAATAAATGAGGCTCCAACATTATTAACAAACGTGCGTGTTTATTTTAGCACTTCAGTCAGTGAACAGAGAGCCAAAAAATGCAAAAATAAATCGAAGAAATAATATATTTAAATAAGAGAGTAGCCTAAATAACAATGTAAAATAGGCTATTAAACAAATATTCGTTGCAAAAATGTCGTACGTCTCATCTACTGGCCCGAGTCCGACTGGAACCTGTCTTTTTTCTCTTTCTCTTCCCCATTACTGCTGTTTTTAATAGCAAAGTGATGACATTTATTTTCGTTTCCTTAGTTTATGAAGTTAATTTAGAGATATTTTTGGAACACTTTTTGTTTGTTAAATTCATTTTTTTTTTTTTTTTAAGTAACGACCAATTGCGACCAGCGGCAGACAGATTAATTTAGCCTGCTCAAGTCATCACGATTTAAATTAAAATCCATAGATTAAGAAAACGTATCAAAAGCATATCACAATATTAGTTTAATCGTTCAATGTGTCGTTGCCCGACACATTCATGGTAATTTGGCTACTTTTGCTGGGGCTTTGCGGCCAGGTGCATTTGAACACTGAACCCTTCCAGAGAGAGATCACGAGAGGTGCTCCCTCCGGCATGATTATCCTATAATAATATCTTGTAGTGTGATGCGCCACGAATTTCAAATATTATAGTGAATGCATGTTTAGGATTTCAGTTAAAATAATGTGCAAAGTTTCTCCGTATGTGAGCGCTGCAACCAGATTTCATATACGGTTAGAATTTTAAAACTCCTGTAGTGAGAGCCGGTGTTCTAACATTTCATCCTACCTATCTTGACGCCAGTCCCGCCACAGGAGAGCAAGCTGCAAGAGCGGTTTGGAAAGAAAGACAAAGCGGCGCGCCTAGCGTTTTGCACGCGTTTTTAGGCTCGACAT
>NC_133385.1:2940992-2959367 GCF_049309525.1 Garra rufa
AATATAATCTAAAATACAATATTATTGCATTTTTATATATATATAATATATTTTTATATTTTTATTTAAATTTTATATTATTTTGAATGTTTTTAATTTCGAATTAGAACAGATTTTTATTATTAATTTACTTACAAAGTTATGTCATATTAAATTCAATATTGCATTTATTTATTCATATATATTTATATATTTTATATTTTACAAAATTGTTATATTGTTTTGAATGTTATATTTGTTTTTGTTTTTTAATTAAGAATTACAACTAATTATTAATATTATTTATTTAATAAAAATTGTAGTACTAAATACAATGTTATTGCATTTTTGCAATATTATATTTTTTATTAAAACGTTATGTTGTTTAGAATTTTTTTTTTTATCTGAACAGTATTTCTTAAATAATTACAACACACACATATGGAATAGAAATAGAAATATTAAAATTTTATATCCACAATATTAAATACTAAATTCAATATTATTGCATATATATATATATATATATATATATATATATATATATATATATATTTATATATATTTTACAAAAATATTATATTGTTTTGAATATATTGAATTTTTTTTTATTAAAACAAATAAACATTATTTATTTTTATTAAATGATTTAATAGTGTTTTATGTATTTTAAAGTATATTCCAAAAATTTTATTATAAATTATATATATATATATATATATATTTAGTTTTAATAGAAAATAATAAAAAAAATGATTTAATTGTGTCTTATGCATTTAAAAAATATTTTCAAAAAATATATAAATTTTTAATGTATATATTTTTTATTTTATCCTTTCATGTATGGAGTGAAAATTAAAATTTAAAGAAATAATTTTTTTAGAAAAAAAAATTATTTTCAAGTTTTTTTAACAAAAAAAATAAATAAAAAATGTTAACATTAGCATTAATAAAAAAAATCAGGAATTTTGAAATAAATGTTTTTAGATGATTTCTATGTTTTAAAAATGTTATAAAAAAATGTTTTTATGTTTTGTGTGTTTTAATAGAGATTATGCCATAAATGCTGTTGATAAACATCTTTTGAAGATCATGTGACCCTCTTGACCTGTCCTTCGTGTCTCAGGAGGAGACGGTGTTGATTTATGGCGTGCGGTGAAACCCGCGCCGCTGAAGGCCGTGAGGACGCTGCCCTCGTCAGAGCCGATTCCCATAATGCATCACTCCCACTGACCTGACAGGAGCACACGGAGCATCTGTCGCTGTCCAGGACCCAGATCTGTCCGTTGTGCTTGACCTTGGCGTCGTGGATGCAGTCGCCGGTGCAGTTGTGTCCGTGAGGGCAGCGGCAGTCGTATCCGCCGTCCAGATTGAAGCAGACGGTGTCGTTTGCGCAGGTGCTGCGGCCCGTCCGACACTCGTCCATGTCTGCAGGAACCAACAAAACCACACCGGTAACAGACACAGCATCTCACAAAACTATATGATAAACCACTGTCATTTTTATTTGTATTTTGAATTAGACTTTTCTTTTCACGTTTTAGTCATTAGTGTTTTTTTTTTTGAATCTCTGTATTTATTATTTTTAATGTTTTATTCAGTCTAATTTTTATTAAGGTTAAAATGTATGTTTAATATTTAGTTCATAATTAGTTTTTTTTAATACATTTCATCCAGTCTAATATTTATTATTTATTGTTTAATATTTAATAATTAGGTTATATTCAGTTATTTGCTTTTAACAAGTTTAATAACAAACTTTTTTCCAGTAATAATAACCCTGGTTATATATTTTCTGTTTTCACTTTAAGTTTCTATTTCTTGTTTTCACTTCCTTTTCTTTTTGATTTTTTTTTTTTAGAAAATTATATCAATTAAAATTATTAAATAAATAAATTATAATTATATTTTATTTTTCATGATTTGTATAAAATGTAATGTTTTGTTATTGTTTAATACTTAATTTTTTAATTTTTAATTATTTTTAGACAATTATATCAATTCAAATAGTTGTAGAAATTAATCATAATTCTGTAAATTCAATAGATTTTTCTTTCTATTTTTATGATTTTTATTAAAATGTCATTTTTTGTTATTAAGTTCCTTTTCTATTTTTAATTATTTTTAGACAATTATATCAATTAAAATAATTATATAAATTAATTATAATTCTATCAATTTCTATACATTTTATTTTTATTATTTTCATAAAATGTATTTTTTTGTTATTTATTACTTCATTTTCTTTTTTTAGACAATTATATGAATTAAGATAATTATATAAATTAATTATAATTCATAAAATTTTATAGGTTTTATATTTTCCATGATTTTTATTATATAAATATAAATTAGTCAAAATTCTAAAAAATCAATAGATTTTTCTTTCTATTGTTATTAATTTTTATATAATGTTATTTTTTGTTATTTAATACTTCATTTTCTATTTTTTATTATTTTTTAGACAAGTATATCAATTAAGAAAATTATATAAATTTATAATTCTTAATGTATAGATTTTTTTCTATTTTTATTATTTTTATATAATGTCATTTTTTTGTTGTTTAATACTTTGTTTTCTATTTTTAATTATTTTCAGACAATTATATCAATTAAGATAATTATATAAATGAATCCTAATTCTATAAATTCAATAGATTTTTCTTTCTATTTTTATAAAATGTCATTTATTGTTTTTATTGAATACTTTATTTTCTATTTTTTCTATTATTTTTAGACAATTCTATCAATTAAGATAATTATATAAATTCATTATAGTTCTCAAACTTCTATAGTTTTTTTTTTTTTAATTATTTTTCATGATTTTTATAAAATGTAATTTTTTGGTTATTATTTAATACTTTATTTTCTATTTTTAATTATTTTAGACAATTATATAAATTAAATAAATGAATTATAATTCTTAAAATTGTATAGTTTTCTTTTCAAGATTTTTATAAAATGTCATTTTTTGTTATTATTTAATACTTCATTTTCTATTTTTAATTATTTTTAGACAATCATATCAATTAATATAATTATATAAATTCATTATAGTTCTTAAACTTCTATAGTTTTTTTATTTTTCATGATTTTTATAAAATGTAATTTTTTTGGTTATTGTTTAACACTTCATTTTCTATTTTTAATTATTTTTAGACAATTATTATTTTAGATTATATCAATTAAAGTAATTATATAAATGAATTATAATTATAAAAAAATTATAGATTTTATAATTTTTATTAAATTTAATTTTTTGTTTAATACTTTTCTGTTTTTAATTATTTTTAGACAATTATATCAATTAATATTAGTTTTATAAATTCTATACATTTTATTTTTATGATTTTTATAAAATGTCATTTTTATGTTATTGTTTAATACTTCATTTTCTATTTTTAATATATTTTTAACAATTTGTGTGTGTGTGTGTGTGTGTGTGTGTGTGTGTGAGTGTGAGTGTGTTCGGACAGCTGTACCTTTACAGGACTCTCCGTTGGCGGTGAACACCTCGTTGTCATGGTAACCATCACGACACTCGCAGTGATACCAGCCAGGTAAGTTCACACAGGTGGCGTGTGTATCACACTGAACCAAACCCTCCGAGCACTCGTCAATATCTGAACACACACACACACACACACACACACACACACACACACACATGCTTCGTTATCTCTGCTCTAAACCCTCCGCTGCCTACATGGACAGCATTTTAACCATCGTACAGCAACATGTTCTAGACGTGATGAAGGTAGGCAACAACATTATGCTGACATTCAGCACTGCACGAATCCTGATAAAAACATTAAAATAATCCACACCACTCCAGTCCATCAGTTACAATCTTGAGAAGACAAAAGCTGAAACAAATCCATCATTAGGACGTTTTTAATTCAAATACGAGAATGTAATTCAGTGAAAAAGTCCATCAAAATCTAGCCACATATTTGTTTAGAGCTGTTTTGGCTTGTAAACGGTGCTTGATCTGTGCAGATTTGTCTCCTGATTCAGACGAGACCACTTTTTTAAACATTGGATGTCAATGGGTGCCGTCAAAATGAGATTTCAAACAGCTGATAAAAACATCACAATAATCCACACCACTCCAGTCCATCAGTTAACATCTTGAGAAGACAAAAGCTGAAACAAATCCATCATTAGGACATTTTTAATTCAAATAATTTTAATTTAAACTATAATTTAGTGAAAAAGTCCATCAAAATCTAGCTACATACTGTAATTGTTTAGAGCTGTTTTGGATTGTAAACGGTGTTTGATCTGTGCAGATTTGTCTCCTGATTCAGATTTTTTTTTTTCACCAATGGATGTGAATGGGTGCCGTCAGAATGAGAGTCCAAACAGCTGATAAAAGCATCACAATAATCTACAACTAATCCACACCACTCCTGTCCATCAGTTAACACCTTGAGAAGACAAAAGCTGAAACAAATCCATCATTAGGACGTTTTTAATTCAAATAATTTTAATTTAAACTGTAATTTAGTGAAAAAGTCCATCAAAATCTAGCCACATATTTGTTTAGAGCTGTTTTGGATTGTAAACGGTGTTTGATCTGTGCAGATTTGTCTCCTGATTCAGATTTTTTTTTTTTTTTTTTTTACCAATGGATGTGAATGGGTGCCGTCAGAATGAGAGTCCAAACAGCTGATAAAAGCATCACAATAATCTACAACTAATCCACACCACTCCAGTCCATCAGTTAACATCTGGAGAAGACAAAAGCTGAAACAAATCCATCATTAAAATGTTTTTTAACTAAAATACGAGACTATAATCTATAATAACACTTCCTGCAGTAAAAAAGTCTATCTCCTCTTCTGTCTCACATCAAAATCCAGCCACATATTTGTTTAGAGCTGTTTTGGATTGTAAACGGTGTTTGATCTGTGCAGATTTGTCTCCTGATTCAAACCAGACCACTTTTTTACCAATGGATGTAAATGGGTGCCGTCAGAATGAGAGTCCAAATAGATGATAAAAACATCACAAAGATGACAAAAGCTGAAACAAATCCATCATTAGGATGTTTTTAATTCAAATAATATTAATTCAAGTGAAAAAGTCCATCAAAATCTAGCCACATATTTGTTTAGAGCTGTTTTGGCTTGTAAACGGTGCTTGATCTGTGCAGATTTGTCTCCTGATTTAGACCAGACCACTTTTTTTTTTTTTTTTTACCAATGGATGTGAATGGGTGCCCTCAGAATGAGAGCCCAAACAGATGATAAAACCATCACAATAATCCACAACTAATCCACACCACTCCAGTCCATCATCTAACATCTGGAGAAGACAAAAGCTGAAACAAATCCATCATTCAGACGTTTTTAACTAAAATATGAGACTATAATCCATCATAACGCTTCCTCCAGTGAAAACGTCCATCTCCTGTTGTTTCTCACATCAAAATCCAGCCACTTATTTGTTTAGAGCTGTTTTGGCTTGTAAATGGTGCTTGATCTGTGCAGATTTGTCTCCTGATTCAGACCAGACCACTTTTTTATTTTATTTTTTTTTTTACCAATGGATGTGAATGGGTGCCGTCAGAACGAGATTCCAAACAGCTGATAAAAACATCACAATAATCCACAAGTAATCCACGCCACTCCAGTTCCATCAGTTAACATTTTGAGAAGACAAAAGCTGAAAAATTCCACTTTTAAAACATTTTTAACTAAAATACGAGACTATAATCTATAATAACGCTTCTTCCAGTGAAAAAAGTCCATCAAAATCCAGCAACATGCAGATTTGTCTCTTGATTCAGACCAGAACAATTTTTCACTGGAGAAATTGGTGTTATTATGGAGAACAGTCTCATATTTTAGTTGAAATGTTTTAATGATGGATTTGTTTCAGCTCTAAACAAATATGTGGCTGGATTTTGATGGGCTTTTTCACTGGAGGAGGCGTTATTATGGATTATAGTCTCGTATTTTAGTTAAAAAATTTTAAAAGTGGATTTGTTTTAGCTTTTGTCTTCTCAAGATGTTAACTGATGGACTGGAGTGGTGTGGATTATTGTGATGTTTTTATCAGATGTTTGGACTCTCATTCTGATGGCACCCATTCACATCCATTAGTAAAAAAAAAAAAGTATTTTTAGTTAAAAATGTCCTAATGATGGATTTTTTTCAGCGTTTGTCATCACCAGATGTTAACTGATGGACTGAAGTGGTTGTGGATTACTTGTGGATTATTGTGATGTTTTTATCAGCAGTTTGGGCTCTCACTCTGATGCCACCCATTCACTTCCATTGGTGAAAAAGTGGTCTGGTCTGAATCAGGTGACAAATGTGGCTGGATTTTGATGAACTTTTTCACTGGAGGAAGCGTTATTATAGATTATGGACTCGTATTTTACTTAAAATTTTTTTTAAAGTGGATTTGTTTTAGCTTTTGTCTTCTCAAGATGTTAACTGATGGGCTGGAGTGGTGTGGATTACTTGTGGATTATTGTGATGTTTTTATCAGTTGTTGGGACTCTCATTCTGACGGCACCCATTCACATCCATTGGTGAAAAAGTGGTCTGGTCTGAATCAGGAAAGAAATCTGCACAGATCAAGCACCGTTTACAAGCCAAAACAGCTCTAAACAAATATGTGGCTAAATTTTGATGGACTTTTTTACTGGAGGAAGTGTTATTATGGATTATAGTCTCGTATTTTAGTTTAAAATGTTTTAAAAGTGGATTTGTTTTTATCTTTTGTCTTCTCTAGATGTTAACTGATGGACTGGAGTGGTGTGGATTACTTGTGGATTATTGTGTTGTTTTTATCAGCTGTTTGAACTCTTATTCTGACGGCACCCATTCACATCCATTGGTGAAAAAGTGGTCTGGTCTGAATCAGGAGACAAATCTGCACAGATCAAGCACTGTTTACAAGCCAAAACAGCTCTAAACAAATAAGTGGCTGGATTTTGATGGACTTTTTCACTGGAGGAAATGTTATTAAGGATTATGGACTTGTATTTTAGTTAAGAACATCTTGATGGATTTTTTTCAGTTTTTGTCATCACCAGATGTTAACTGATGGACTGGAGTGGTGTGGATTACTTGTGGATTATTGTGATGTTTCTATCAGCCGTTTGGGCTCTCATTCTGACGGCACCCATTCACTGCAATTGAGTCCCAAGTATGATCTCAAACATTTCGCATTCTTAATCTTAGCTTGGGTAACTAAACTAGTGGCTCATTTCTGTCTGTTTTTGTTTTTCAGGAATCTTCTCCATCAGCTACACCAGTGAATTCAGGTTGTATAATATCTCAGTTTATATTCAGATGTTTTGTTTGCATCACAAACACTTTGTATTTCAGGTTCATTTCCCTTGATGTCACTATCTCAGATTATGTTGATGTTTCTGGGTGTTATGATGACACAAGAGCTCATCATGATTTATGTTCAAGGATAAACACAAATTTACTTTGTGTGTCTCACATAATGAGAAACATAGTTTTAGTTCATTCATATTTCACTCCAAAAATTAGATTAAAAAACATAGTTTTAATAATGTAATGTTAGTTAATTAGTAATTTTTATAATATTATTTTATATAATATATATAATATTATATATTAATATAATATTACTTATAATTCTAAATTTGCATGTATAAAGTGAAAATTACAAGGTAATGAAAGATTTATATATTTTTTCTTTATTTATTTAAAATATATTTATAATTTTAATAAACGCAGTTTCTTAATTCTATATTTTTAATTATTTTTAGACAGTTATATCAATTAAAATAATTATGTAAATTATGTATAATTCTACAAATTCAATAAATTTATTTTTATGATTGTTATAAAACGTCATTTTTTTAGTTTAATACTTTTATTTAATATAATTAATTATACTTTTTAGTTTATTTTTATTTTTTGAGACAATTATATCAATTAAAATAATTATATAATTAATTATAATTGTATTAATTCTATAGATTTTTTGTCATTTTTAGTTATCGTTTAAAACTTAATCTTCTATTTTTAATTATTTCTAGGCAATTATATCAATTAATTATAATTCTATAGATATTTTTATTTTTGCAATTTTTATAAAATGGCTTTTTTGTTATTGTCTAATACTGCATTTTCTATTTTTCTTTTTTTAGACAATTATATCAATTAAAATAATTATATCAATTAATTATAATTCTGTAAATTCTATAGATTTTTTTTATTTTTGCAATTTTTATAAAATGGCATTTTTTGTTATTGTCTGATACTGCATTTTCTTTTTTTTCTTTTTTAGACAATTATATCAATTAAAATAATTATATCAATTAATTATAATTCTATAAATTCTATAGATTTTTTGTTATTGTTTAATACTTCATTTTCTATTTTGAATATTTTTAGACAATTACATCTATTGAAATTCAATAGATTTATTTTTATGATTGTTATAAAGTGTAATTTTTTGCTATTGTTTAATACTGCATTTTCCATTTTTAATTATTTTTAGACAATGATATCAATTAAAAGAATCATTTAAATTAATTATAATCCTATAAATGCAATAGATTTTTTATTGTTATGATTTTTATAAAATGTCATTTTTTTTGTTGTTTAATACTACATTTTATATTTTTAATTATTTTAGACAATTATATCAATTCAAATAATTATAAAAATTAATTATAATTATAAAAATAAATAGATTTTCTATTTTTATAAAATTGTTTAATGCTTCATTATCTATTTTTAATTATTTTTAGACCATTATATAAATTAAAATAATTATATAAATTACATTTTGTACACATTTTATATATATTTTAAAAACTACAAAGTATTTATGGTAGAATGATGGTAGCATTTGTTGTATTGCTTTCTTGCTCATTTTAATTTTAAAAAATTACAGTAATTTCAACTGTAACATATTGAGAAATGGCTGTATTACAGTAATGAGAATCTAATGAGGATCATCAGTGAGAATAATGAAAAATACAAAAAAAATTTCTTCCCAGACACAGTAATGAGAGTTTTGCTGGAGAACGTGGGGGAAAAAAACAATAATGATCCTAAAAATAGACTTCTCATCTCTTTTATACATAATAATTGTTCCTTATGATTTTGAGGTGAAATACAACCTGGACATGTTTTCATTCACCAATAAACTGTGTTTAGTCCAAACAGTGGCGTCTCAGTCCAATCCCGTCTTCAGACAAATGCCTTTTGAGATTCAGCCGTAATGAGTGGAATGATATTAAATTAGACGGCAGCGACATTAAAGCCATTATTACTCAGACGCTGGTGGAGAGAGATTTTCAAAATGATTAAACACTCACAGGAGAGATGAGCCTCTGCTCTGATTAAAGCTGATCTCAGATCATTATGAAAATCACTCTTCATCAGCGGCCAATCACAGCGCAACCTCGCCGCGGTCAGGTGACCGGCTGGAGCTTAACCGGGTTTCTGGGAGTTTTCAGAGAGCAGACTGAGGGATGATTAGATGAAACTGATATTGCTTAAAGGTGACCCACATCTTCTGATTGTTCCTGTGTTTGGTGACGTTGATTAATATCAGAGATGGAATTTCATTTTCATTTTGGGAAGTGTTTTTAGATATTCAAATCACAAGTATATAATAAAGAACATAAATGTATAAACTATATAAACTTAAAACTTATGTACTTGCAATATATAAACTCAGAATTATGATATATAATTTCAGATCTGTGATATATATACTCAGAATTGAGATATATAAACTCAGACTTCCTATATATAAACTCACTTGCGATATATAAACTCAGACTTGCGATATATAAACTCAGACTTGTGATATATAAACTCAGACTTGTGATATATAAACTCAGACTTGCGATATATAAACTCAGACTTGTGAAATATAAACTCAGATTTGTGATACATAAACTCAGATTTGCTATATATATTAACTCAGACTTGTGATATATAAACTCAGATTTGTGATATATAAACTCAGACTTCCGATATATAAACTCAGAATTGCGATGATATAAACTCAGACTTGCGATATATAAACTCAGACTTGTGAAATATAAACTCAGACTTGTGATATATAAACTCAGACTTGCGATATATAAACTCAGACTTGTGATATATAAACTCAGATTTGTGATATATAAACTCAGACTTGTGATATATAAACTCAGAATTGCGATGATATAAACTCAGACTTGCGATATATAAACTCAGACTTGTGAAATATAAACTCAGATTTGTGATATATAAACTCAGACTTGCGATATATAAACTCAGACTTGCAATATATAAACTCAGACTTGTGATATATAAACTCAGATTTGTGATATATAAACTCAGACTTCCGATATATAAACTCAGACTTGTGATATATAAACTCAGATTTGTGATATATAAACTCAGACTTCCGATATATAAACTCAGAATTGCGATGATATAAACTCAGATTTGCGATATATAAACTCACTTGCGATATATAAACTCAGACTTCTGATATATAAACTCAGACTTGCGATATATAAACTCAGATTTGTGATATATAAACTCAGACTTCCGATATATAAACTCAGAATTGCGATGATATAAACTCAGATTTGCGATACATAAACTCACTTGCGATATATAAACTCAGACATGTGAAATATAAACTCAGATTTGTGATATATAAGCTCAGACTTGCAATATATAAACTCAGACTTGTGATATATAAACTCACTTGCGATATATAAACTCAGACTTGTGAAATATAAACTCAGATTTGTGATATATATAAACTCAGATTTGCGATATATAAACTCACTTGCGATATATAAACTCAGACTTCTGATATATAAACTCAGATTTGCGATATATAAACTCACTTGCGATATATAAACTCAGACTTGCGATATATAAACTCAGACTTGTGATATATAAACTCAGATTTGTGATATATAAACTTAGACTTCCGATATACAAACTCAGAATTGCGATGATATAAACTCAGATTTGCGATATATAAACTCACTTGTGATATATAAACTCATATTTGCGATATATAAACTCAGACTTCCAATATATAAACTCAGACTTGTGATATATAAACTCAGATTTGTGATATACTCAGAATTGCGATGATATAAACTCAGATTTGTGATATATAAACTCACTTGCGATATATAAACTCAGACTTGCGATATATAAACTCAGACTTGTGATATATAAACTCAGTTTTGTGATATATAAACTCAGACTTGTGATATATAAACTCAGATTTGTGATATATAAACTCAGACTTCCGATATATAAACTCACTTGCGATATCTAAACTCAGACTTGCGATATATAAACTCAGACTTGGGATATCTAAACTCAGATTTGTGATATATAAACTCAGAATTGCGATTATATAAACTCAGAATTGTGATTATATAAACTCAGATTTGCGATATATAAACTCAGAATTGCAATAAACTCAGAATTACGATTATATAAACTCATATATAAACTCAGACTTGTGTTATATAAACTCAGATTTGTGATATATAAACTCAGACTTGCCATATATAAACTCTGCGATATATAAACTTAGCATTGTGAGATATAGTCAGAATTGTGAGATATAAAGTCAGAATTGTGAGATATAAACTCAGAATTGCGATTATATAAACTCAGACTTGCGATGATATAAACTCAGAATTGTGATATCTAAACTCAGAATTGCGATTATATAAACTCAGTTATGATATATAAACTCAGACTTGCGATGATATAAACTCAGAATTGCGATTATATAAACTCAGTTATGATATATAAACTCAGACTTGCCATAATATAAACTCAGAATTGCGATATATAAACTCAGAATTGTGACATATAAACTTAGATTTGCGATATATAAACTCAGAATTGCGATATATAAACTCAGTTTTGTGATATATAAACTCAGAATTGCAATAGATAAACTCAGAATTGCGATATATAAACTCAGAATTGCGATTATATAAACTCAATTATGATATATAAACTCTGCGATTTATAAACTTAGAATTGTGAGATATAAAGTCAGAATTGTGAGATATAAACTCAGAATTGTGAGATATAAAGTCATAATTGCGACATATAAACTCAGAATCGCGACATATAAATTCAGAATTGCAAGATATAAAGTCAGAATTGCAATATGTAAACAGAATTGTGATATTACCTCAGAATTGCGAGATATAAAGTCAGAATTGTGATATATAAACTCACTAAAGTCTTATTAATGAAGTCTCATATCAAGCCTCTGCAGACAACAAGCCAAACCTGCTCACATTTATCAACTTAAAGGTTAGACATTTGGTTGTTCTCCTATAACCCAAACTTTCAGAAACATGAATGTGAGTCTAACTGAAAAGTTTTGGCCATCAGCTTTAACTTTGTCCGCAGTTTCCCCTCGTTGTGAAGCCACGCCACGCTCCTTTATTCTGCTGCTCTCACACCGCCGGAGATGAGCAGAAAATAGATGAGCGGATCTTTTTTTTTTTTTACAGCTGCGTCTGTTTGCTGCAGAATGCTGAAATCGCTCTTGTTCTTTGTTGCAGAAGAGTTTGCAGTTGGCAGAACAGACTGGCTTTGAAATTGAAAAGCCGTCTGGCCGCTCACTACTGGAGAGATGAAAAGAAAAAGAGAAAGTGCTGAAGTTGAAGCGCTGAATCAGTGTGGGATGCTTGTGTTTTTTTGTGCTATTTATATCAGAATAGATGTCAGGACGCTAAATATACTCCTCAGATAACACACTGTTTGTAATTTTTTCTTTTGTAGCATTTACTGTTAATGACCTCATGAAAATTGATTCAGATTTTAGCTAATGAAACAGGCTGAGCGATGTTCATTTCAGCCATTTTTATTCTTCAAAGAACACTACAGTGTGTGGAAGCTTGTTTCCACCACGTGATAAAACATTTTTTTAAAAAGCGAATTGCAACTTTTTATCTCCCAATTGTGACTTTTTTCTCGGAATTGCAAGAGCTAAACTCGGAATTGCAAAAAAAGTTCTGAATTGTGAGATATAAAGTCAGATTACGAAATATAAAAGAACTGCAAAATATAAACTCAGAATTCGAAATATTAACAGAATTCAGATCTAAACTCAGAAATGCAAGATATAAAGTGAGAACTGCGAAATATAAACTCAGAATTGCAAGATATAAACTCAGAATTGCGTTATATAAAAAGAACTATGATATAAACTCAGAATTACGATATATAAACTCAGAATTGTGTTATATAAAAAGAACTATGATATAAACTCAGAATTACGATATATAAACTCAGAATTGCAAAATATAAAGTCAGAATTGCGATATAAAGTCAGAATTGCGATATAAAGTCAGAATTACTATGTATAAACTCAGAATCGCAATATATAAAGTCATAATTACGATATATAAACTCAGAATTGCAATATATAAATTCAGAATTGCATTATATAAAAAGAATTGCGATATAAACTCAGAATTGCGATATAAAGTCAGAATTACGATGTATAAACTCAGAATCGCAATATATAAAGTCATAATTACGATATATAAACTCAGAATTGCAATATATAAAGTCAGAATTACGATATATAAAGTCAGAATTGCGTTATATAAAAAGAATTGCGATACATCAAGTCAGAATTGCGTTATATAAAAAGAATTGCGATATAAACTCAGAATTGTGATATATAAACTAAGAACTGTCATATAAACTCAGAATTACGAGATAAAAACTCAGAATTACGAGATAAAAACTCAGAATTAGGAGATATAAAGTCAGAATTGAGATATATGAACTCAGAATTGTAAATTCTAAACAGAATTGCAATATAAACTCAGAATTGTGAGATATAAAGTTAGAATTGCAAGATAAAGGTCTAAAACAGGATCAGGCCATAGTTCAATTAAGACATTTAAGTAATTTTTATAAACGTGTGTAAGAAAAAAATCTTACTGGTGTGCATCTTGAGACAAAACAAAGGAACTGATATATTTTAAGATCAATCAGTGCAAGTTTCTTTCAGTTTAAACAGCTCGGACTTCCATTTTAGTCTAGGACTAGGCTTAAGCAATGTCTGTGAAACGGCGATAAAGTCAGAATTACAAGATATGAAGTCAGAATTGCATAATAGTAATTGCGATATATAAACAGAATTGTGATATAAACTCATAAAGTCAGAATTACGATATATTAAGTCAGAATTGTGAAATATAAACACAATTACGATATAAAGTCAGAGTTGCAAGATATAGTCAGAATTGCCATAATTCTACTCAGAATTGCGATATAAAGTCTGAATTGCAAGATATAGTCAGAATTCAGGAAAAGTCCAAATCTGTCTTAGATATTGCATGTCTTTAAACCTTAAAACTTCAGGCATTCGAATGTAGTTCACACAATTTGGCTAGGCTTTCTCAAGTCAACATCAAAGTGTGTCACAAGCTTTATCGTCCCATTTCATATTATACCATGTTTCTTCATCATTCTTATGTATAAATAATTCAAAAATATGTACAGCATATGCAAACGGTAATCAGGATCCACCACTGACGCTTTCCACCATCGCAGCAACCCGATATGTTATGAAATCACCACGTTTCTACATCTAACATGCAAAGAAATGTGATCATACAGCACAGCTGAGCGGGTATATAATAGCATCAGGAGTTAGGAAAATACAAGCAAAAAAGAGAAAAACATGTCGCAAGATTAAACAACAGCTGCAAGCAAAGGCGTGCTTCTTCTTCAGACACACAGAGACGCACAAACGTGCGACGGCGTCCTCAGAGACGCGCCATTTATGTGTAACGAGCCGCTCGTGAGAAACAAAAGGCCTTAATTAAGCACCACTAATTAACTCTGTGTCTAAATAAGTCATGAAATCCTGGCCACTGTAGCAGTGTGAATATTCAGGTGAAAACAGCCCACGCACGCCAACACCAGCAGTGCATTGTGGGAAAACCCTCATGACAGTTTTACGTGGCCACTGTAGTTTCCACCAAAATACTACAGTTACTGCTGCTATTAATTAGCAGTCATCAAAGAGCCTTTACTATGTTAATTACTATGATTTAACAGTAGCAAAGTTATTTGAAATAATTATGGTAGTTTTTGGCATTGTAACTATGAGGTTGCTAGAGTGTTGTGGTTAGTTGATATGGAGTTGCTATGTAGATGCTACATCACTGTGGGGTTGCTAGGGTATTGTGGCTGGTTGATATGGAGTCAATATGCAGTTGTTAGGGTGCTGTGACTGGTTGCTACAGTATGTGGTTGTTAGGGTGCTGTGGCTTGTTGCTTTGGTGTTGCTAGGGTGTTGTGGCTAGCTGCTATGGGGTTGCTATGTGGTTGCTAGGGTGTTGGGACTGGTTGCTACAGTACGTGGTTGTTAGGGTGTTGTGGCTGCTTGCTTTGGTGTTGCTATGCAATTGCTAGGGTGTTGTGGCTATTTGCTATGGGATTACTATGTGGTTGCTAGGGTGTTGTAGCTGGTTGCATTTGTTACAATGTTGTGGCTGGCTGCTTTGGAGTTGCGATATGGTTGCTATGGTGCTAGGGTGCTGTGATTGGTTGCTAGGGTGTTGTGATTGGTTGGTGTGGAGTTGCAGCTGGTTGCAATTGGTCACTATGTGGTTGCTAGGGTGTTGTCGATGGTTAATATGGAGTCAATACATGTTTGATAGTGTGTTGCAGTGGAGTCACTAAGTGGTTGCTAGGGTGTTGTGGCTGGTTGTTGCTATGCGGTTGCTAGGATGTTGCAATGGGTTTGCTATGTGGCTGCTATGGTGTTGTGGCAGGTCTCTATGGATATGCTATTTGGTTGCTAGGGTGTTGTGTTTGGTTGCTGTGAAGTTGATAGGTTGTTGTAGCTGATTGCTTTGGTGTTGTGGCCAGTTGATATAGAGTCCGTCTATGGTTGCTAGGGTGTTGTGTCTGGTTGCTATGGAAATTCTATGTGGTTGCTAGGGTGTTGTAGCTGGCTGCTATGGGTTTGCTATGCAGTTGCTAGGGTGTTGTGGCAGGTTGCTATGGAGATGCTATGTGGTCGCTAGGGTATTGTTGCTGGTTGATATGGAGTCAATACAAGTTTGCTAGGGTATTGTGTTTGGTTGCTATGGAGTTGCTGTGCAATTGCTACGTTGTAGCTGATTGCTTTGGTGTTGTGGCCAGTTGATATAGAGTCCGTCTATGGTTGCTAGGGTGTTGTGTCTGGTTGCTATGGAAATTCTATGTGGTTGCTAGGGTGTTGTAGCTGGCTGCTATGGGTTTGCTATGCAGTTGCTAGGGTGTTGTGGCAGGTTGCTATGGAGATGCTATGTGGTCGCTAGGGTATTGTTGCTGGTTGATATGGAGTCAATACAAGTTTGCTAGGGTCTTGTGTCTAGTTGCTATGGAGTTGCTGTGCGGTTGCTAGAGTATTGTGTCTGGTTGCTATGGAGTTGCTATGTGGTTGCTAGAGTGTCACAGCTGCGTGCTTTGGAGTTGATATGTGGTTGATAGGGTATTGTGAATTGTTGCTGTGGAGATGCTATGTGGTTGCTAGAGTGTTGCAGTGGAGTCATTAAATGCAAGGGTGTTGTGGCTGGTTGATATGGAGTTAATATGTGGTTGTTAGGGTATTGTGTCTGTTTGCTATAGAGTTGTTGCTATGTGGTTGCTAGAGTGTCGCAGTTGCGTGCTTTGGAGTTGATATGTGGTTGATAGGCTGTTGTGACTGGTTGCTATGGAGTCACTAAGTGGTTGCTAGGGTATTGTGGGTGGTTGATTTGGAGTCAATATGCGGTTCCTAGGGTATTGTGTATGGTTGCTATGGAGTTGCTATGCAGTTGCTAGGGTTTTGTGGCTGGTTGCTATTAAGTTGTTAGAGTGTTGTGTCTAGTTGCAATGCGGTTGCAAGGGTGTTGTGGCTGGTTGCTATGGAGATGCTATGTGGTTGCTAGGTTTGCCGATCAATTGTTAAATTACCGGCACATCTCTTCTCAAAATTGGTGTAGGGTTTACTTTTTTCACACATATATTGCTAGTAAATTCCAAATAATTACAAAGAAACAGCAAGTAACACATTGAATTAAACATGACATTTTGAGGTTGTAAAAGGTTGTTAGTAATGTAAGAGCTGGGTAGATTACTTACAAATTGTAGTCTGTTACTGATTACATTAGTTAGAATCATATCTAAATTACTCATTTTAGGTAATGTATTCTGACTGATTACTTTTAGATTACTTAATTGTAATCTGCTAAGAATTTTACAGTATATATGTATTATAATATAGGTTTTTGAATCTGATGATGTAATCCAGATCACATGAAATCATGATGACTGTAGCAGTATACAGTATGTGTGAGAAGCTGAAGCTCAGTCTGTGCGTTTCTGTGTTTTTCTCCAGGGGTCTGTCGTTCCGGCGCTGAATCCGCTCACACAGTCACTCAGAACACAATGACTTCATGCAACATTACAATCCAATCTCTGCAAATACGACATCAAAGCGAAAACGTAACAAGATGTGAAATTTAAACCCACTCGTATTTACCGGCAGACAACGGCTTCATTTCTCGCTTGGGGCGTTAAAGAAAGAAAGACCTCGGCGAACAACGAGCCGAAACAGAAGTTTCCTTCTTTGGTTTGTGAGCCGTGAGCGACGGCTGACAGACCCGTGACCTCTAATGAGCAACACACGCAAGAAATCCCACCTGCGCTGATGAAACCCAGCTTCATTTCTTCTTACTTGCTCACATGATCTTCAGTGTGTTTTGTAGGATCACTCAGTGAGCTGCAGTGTTGTCTACACAGGCAGCTGTCGTCCAGGGCAGCGTCCTAAATGTCTTTAGTGCCTTAATTAGTGCTCTTCCTCGTGTGAAAGCTGTTTTGATTTGGTCCAGTAAGAAGCTACCTAGCAACCGCACAGTGACAGCTTAGCAACCCCTCAAAGCATCGGGACAGCTTTGCACAGGTATGAAAACTCATATTTTCATTAAAAAAAAAAAATTATATATATATATATATACGCAGCCTTTGATGAGCAGAAAAGTCTCCTTTAAAAAGCATTAAAAATCTTACTGATCCCAAACTTATGAGCGGCAGTGTATATTTTAAAAATATATTGAATTAACTGTAAATAGAAACATATGTCATGATCGCACCACATGTAAAAATATACAACTGATATATTTTATTTTTTTTAGCGATAGATATATGAAAGAATGATACAATGATAAATAGAGTGACAGAAAGATACAATGAAAGAGAGCGACAGATAGATATATGAAAGAATGATACAATGATAGAGATAGACAGACTAAAGAATGATAGAGCGATAGAACAATAGAATTTTAGATAGAGCGGTAGAATGATAGATATAGTGATAGATAGATAGATAGATAGATAGATA
>NC_133385.1:2959867-2996422 GCF_049309525.1 Garra rufa
CTGCAATAGCAACCAGTCTTCATGCAGCTTGTTAAAACAAACTTCCTGTGTGTGTGTGTTTTTTTTTTTTGCATGTATTTGATGCTTATTTAAAATGCAGATCATTAATATGCATCCGGTTCCTCCTGACAGCAGTAGACTGGAGTCTGTTCACCCATCGATGACCTGCGAACGGTCCTGAACTCTGTGTGATTGCATATGTGCATGATTGCAATGTGAGTACATACACTTGTATACAAGTTTGTAGTTTGTTTGTGATTGTGTACGTTGTGCATAATGCATATAGCATATTTGTGCACATGTATTCGTGATGTTTTTGTGCAAATATGCATTGCATGTTTTAATAATCTGCACTTGTGATTTGTTTGTGTTTGCATGTGTCTGTGTGTAAATAATGCATATAGCATGTGATTGCATGTGTGAATAATGCATCTTCTGCGTCGCCACAGGACTTGACGAAAGCATCGAAGCACAGCAACACTTAACATGCATGCTAATTGAATGTCCTTTCTTTCAGTGCATCATCTCTTTTTATTCTCGGACTTTTCTGTGAGTTCTCCCTCAAATCACCATCCGTATCCTGCCTGCGCCGGTCTCTGCTCTGCTAGTTTGTCAGATGGTCTTGAGAGAATTCGTAAAAAGCCGGAGAAGAGGACAAGAGAGCAGCCGAGTGAAAGCATTTTCATGTTCAGTCGTATCCCACAAGCCCCAAACACACGCACATGCGCGCACACGGCGGCTCTTTTATTTCAGAGAGTGTGATTCTCTTTGAGCGCTCGTGAGTTGCTCTCGTGGCTCCAGAGGAGATGTATAAAAGCGTTCGGCTTGTATCTCTCTGGGCTTCTGAAGACTCCAGCGTCCCGGTTATCTGAGGAAACTCTGAGCGCCTCGTGTCGTGTGATACGCAACTGATTGTAATGTTTATTGATCGCCGATTATATAACGGAAGATTCTAGTTCATTTGAGGTAGCCTGATGCTCAACGCTTCTTTAGAAAACATCTCAGAAGTGGAGGTCACACAAAACTAGCCCATCAAGTATTTTGACAATTTAGAGAAAGATTTATACTATTTCATTGATTAAATCAACTCTCCAATTACTATTTATGCCCCATTGACGGCTTCAGTTTGCTCTTTATTAAAGGAATACTTCAGTGTTTAATCTGTGCAGATTTCTCTCCCAATTCAGACCAGACCACTTTTTTTTCACTGGAGGAAGTGTTGTTATGGATTATGGACTTAAGGATGGATAATGATGGATTTGTTTCAGGTTTTGTCTTCTCAAGATGTTAACTGATGGACTGAAGTGTTGTGGATTACTTGTGCATTATTGTAATGTTTTTATCAGCTGTTTGGACTCTGATTCCAGGGCTTATTCCAGTACTTGAATTTGACTTTTTGAAATTTAAGGCCTGAGAAACCATTGAACATAGCAATATTCCTGAAGAGGTACTTGAAAAGTGCTTGAATTATTGAAAGACAATGCACCTATGAAATAAGTGTTTCATTTTGTCAATTAGCACAATTAAAAAAACAATACCTTTTTAGCTTATTATAAAGTAGTAGTACTGACAAATGTGGTGTAAACAAGGCTGAAGATACAAAAAGAGGAACAGATGAACCCAGTCAATTGAGTCATTTACGCTGGAACCGCTCTGATTGATTCAAACTCGTGACTTGGATGATTCATTTCAAGCGATTCACTTGCAAAAACCAGACCAAATTAAAAGAGCCATATACTTTCAATTTCAACATCGCTTGTAATGATTTTAAAAAGCCCGTAGTTATGAGTGAAATGGAGCTTTTCGAAATTCCAAATGAATGAAACCATTCCACTCTCCAATCAGATCACATATAGGGGAATCGTTAGTTTCAGGTCAGGAATTTAACTTGCATATTGTGAATCATTTGATTTAGATTTGAACTTCGCGGTTCGCGAATCATTTGATTCAGATCTGGACTTCAAATCTCGTAATGTGAATCATTTGATTGAGATCTGACCGGGTTTGTGAATTATTTCAAATCAAATGATTTGCGGTCCATGCTCTTCTGAGGCCTGATCTGAAATGATGGTTTGCAAATCGGGACTTTGTGAATCATTTGATTCATACCAGGATTGAGTCATTTATGCTGGAACCGCTCTGATTGATTCAAACTTGTGACTTGGATCCAGGGCCGGCCCTAGGATTTTGGTGGCCCTAAGCAAGATTTTGTGTGTGGCCCCAAAACACTCACAGGGCAACCACCAAATAACACCACTGCTCGTAACTGAATGAACACACATGCACTTGAATTAACAACAACTATATTACTTTATTTTAAAACAATGTCTCATTATATTAAAATATATATCAAATTTTGAAAGCACTGCAAATAATAAGAAATAGTCAAAATCAACAAAATCACAAAATCAACATATTTAAACTATAAAAGCAAATAACTTGCATGTAACAAAGCTTTTAAGTAAAAACAATGACAAATGAACACCAATAAAAACTAAAATATTTTGACAAATAGCAATGATTAATAAGTGGAAAATATTCAAAATGATAAATAATAAAGTCAACAAATTTACACTATAAAAGCAATGAACTTGCATATAACAAGGTCTATAAATAAAGGCAATGACAAATGAACACCCATTAAACCTAAAATACTCTGACAAACAGAAATGAAAACATAAACATGAACCATAAGCAAAATATTCAAAATATAGTTAAATAGTGAACTTGTGTTGTTAATTTGCGAAATAACGATACCCACAATGCCGCGGTTACTGACCGCTGCGCCGGCTGCGTTGTTGCCATGGTTACGCACGGAGGAGGGAGCGCCGGAGCGGTCACAAACTTACTTATTTACTTTACTAGTTTTTTTTTTCACCCCTGTACTGATACGTCTGTTTAAACTGATATATTTCCGCGATTGTAGTATATATTAAAATAAAGAGAAGGTCAAAAATCCAGTCACACACTGATCGTGTGGCCCCCCCTCTAGTGGTTGTGGCCCTAAACAACCGCATAGACCGTTTATGCCAGCGGCCGGCCCTGCTTGGATCATTCATTTCAAGCGATTCACTAGCAAAAACCAGATCAAATTAAAAGAATCATTCATTTTTAATTTCTTACTTGTAACAAATTTAAAAAGCCCATAGTGATGGGTAAAACGGAGCTTTTCAAAACTCCAAATGATTAAACCATTGCATTTCGAAGCACTTCAATTGTGTATCGCAAATCATGTGATTCAGATCTGAACCTCAACTCATGGAATTGATTCAGTTCGTGACTTTGCGGATTGTGAATCATTAGTTTCAGATTGGGAATTCAACTCGCATATCGCAAATCAATTGATTTAGATTTGAACTTCGCAGATTGCGAATCTTTTGATTCAGGTTGGGCCTTTGCATATTGCAAATCATTTGATCTTCAGAGTCCTGATCTAAAATTATGGTTTGCGAATCATTATTCAGATCGGAACTTCGTGCAGGTTCGTGAATCATTTGATTCATATCAGGATTTCGGAGCGATTTTGTGATTCTTTCTGGCGATTGTTTTTCTTAAATAGTAGAAAACATAAATCTATTTAGGCAGTATACACAAATAGCCATGGTTTTACTATAGTAAAAGAGTGGTCTAGTTATACTTTGGTAGTAATTCTTTGCATGAGTTTCACTTTATTTATTAGTATATTTTTATTTATATATTTCTCTCTCTCTTTTTGAATTTGAAATAGAAAACATTAGTGAGATCTCTGATTGAAGTTCTTGAAAAGCCAAAAAGTAGTGCTTGAAATGTCCTTAAGTCCTGGAATTTCATTTTACGGTATCTGTACAAACCCTGTCATTCTGACGGCACCCATTCACATCTATTGGTGAGCAAGTGATGCAATTCTGCATTTCTCCAAATCTGATGAAGAAACGAACTCATCTCCATTTTGGATGGTCTGTGGGTGAGTGAAGTTTCAGTATATTTAAATTTTTTGGTGAACTTTTACTGTGTAATAGGATGTTAGCTTTAGTTTTGTTGTGAGTTTTATTTTGCTCGGGAAAATGGAGCTCAGTTTCCGTCATGTTCGTTAGATTGTTTGTGTCTTCCCTTTCTTTTTAATACCACCGTCAGCTTTCATGAAAGAGCCGTTTCTTCATCTTTCCTTTTGTCTTTTGTGTTCATAATTGTTTCACGCTCTCGACTCGCTTTGATGATTTTGTTTATCCGTGTTTGTTTATGCTGTAATATTTTCCTCAAAGCTGAAAGTCTGATGCAAGTGAACATCTGTTTCTCACAATACAAGAGAGACAGAAACCTGCTGACCTAGACTGCATCTAAAATATATTTATTTTGAATTAATTAATGCTTTTAATCACCAAGAATGCATTAATTTGATCAAAAGCGTCAATAAAAACATAAGGTAAAAAAGAAGAATATTAACTGTTCTTTTGAACTTTCTATTCGTCTATTTCTGAAAGATCATGTGACACTAAAGACTAGAGTAATGATGCTGAAAATACAGATTTGATCACAGAAATAAATTACATTTTTAAATATATTCAAATAGAAAACAGCTATTATAAATTATAATAATATTTCACAATTTTTAACGTATTAAAGATCAAATAAATGCAGCCTTGGTGAGCAGAAGAGACTTATCTCTCAAGTAAACCAACAAAAAGATGTTATCTTGCTTCTAATTTAAAAAAAAATCTCTACTAAGTATTTTAAAGTTTAATAGAGTGTCTTTTAGTTAACGTCTAGTGTGCTTTGTGTTCGTCTGTTGTTTGCTGCACCTTGATGCCGTTTGATTCATAAGCACGCTGATTGAAACTCGAGCGGAATAAAAATAACATCAGGCCTCCAGGTGAACATCAAACCGGTGCGCTTTCATTTGGAAACCTGCTCCAGCATGTAGGATCAACAGCAGCACCTCATTTATTCTGCGTTTCTGCTCCTTTATTAGTTCATTTGACTGCCGCAGCTTCTGGCTGCCCAGCGGGCATCAAAAATCAGCCTGTTTTCCAACAGAGTGTTTACTAGATAAACAGCACAGACGTCATGTCGTCAAAATTACAGTCACAGACGCCTCTTCAGTCCCCGCACACAATAGAGCCCATCACTGACCACAAAACACAGTGCTTCTGTCCAAACTAGATTGAGTGAGAACCATCTGCAGGGAGTTTTCAGTCTTTTGTGATGTTCAATGCATCAATATGCTTGACGTTTAATGTCACTGTGAATCGAAATGGTGCTTGACAAACTGAAACGCTCATAGTAGCTGCCAGTGTGTGAATTATACGACTCTTACTTAATACTCTCTATCTATCTATCTATCTATCTATCTATCTATCTATCTATCTATCTATCTATCTATCTATCTATCTATCTATCTATCTATCTATCTATCTATCTATCTATCTATCTATCATCTATCAATCTATCTATCTATGTTCTATCTATCTATGTTCTCTCTATTGCTCTATCGCTCTATGATTGTATTGTTCTGTCGCTCTATCAGTATCTATCTATCTATCTATCTATCTATCTATCTATGTTCTATCTATCTATCTATCTATCTATCTATCTATCTATCTATCTATGTTCTATCTATATATCTATCTATCTATCTATCTATCTATATATCTATCTATCTATGTTCTATCTATCTATGTTCTCTCTATTGCTCTATCATTGTAACATTCTTTTGTTCTACCGCTCTGTTCTCTCTTTTGTTCTCTCTATCGTTCTGCCGCTCTATCAGTACCTATCTATCTATCTATCTATCTATCTATCTATCTATCTATCTATCTATCTATCTATCTATCTATCTATCTATCTATCTATCTATCTATCTATCTATCTATCTATCTATCTATCTATGTTCTATCTTTTGTTCTCTCTATTGCTCTATCGCTCTATGATTGTATTGTTCTGTCGCTCTATCAGTATCTATCTATCTATCTATCTATCTATCTATCTATCTATCTATCTATCTATCTATCTATCTATGTTCTATCTATCTATGTTCTATCTTTTGTTCTCTCTATTGCTCTATCGCTCTATCATTGTATCATTCTTTCGTTTATCTATCTTATCTATCTGTCGCTCTATTTTTCATTCTGTCGTTCTGTCACTCTATCATTGTAACATTCTTTTGTTCTACCGCTGTTCTCTCTTTTGTTCTCTCTATTGCTCTATCGCTCTATGATTGTATTGTTCTGTCGCTCTATCAGTATCTATCTATCTATCTATCTATCTATCTATCTATCTATCTATCTATGTTCTATCTTTTGTTCTCTCTATTGCTCTATCGTTCTATTATTGTATTGTTCTGTCGCTCTATCAGTATCTATCTATCTATCTATCTATCTATCTATGTTCTATCTATCTATGTTCTCTCTATTGCTCTATCGCTCTATGATTGTATTGTTCTGTCGCTCTATCAGTATCTATCTATCTATCTATCTATCTATCTATCTATCTATCTATGTTCTATCTATCTATGTTCTATCTTTTGTTCTCTCTATTGCTCTATCGCTCTATCATTGTATCATTCTTTCGTGTATCTATCTTATCTATCTGTCGCTCTATTTTTCATTCTGTCGTTCTGTCACTCTATCATTGTAACATTCTTTTGTTCTACCGCTGTTCTCTCTTTTGTTCTCTCTATTGTTCTGTCACTCTATAATTCTATTATTGCATATATCTATTTATTGTTCTGCCACTCTGTGATTGTATTGTTCTGTCGCTCTGTCATCTATCTATCTATTGTTCTATCTTTCATTCTGTCATTCTGCCGCTCTATCATTGTATCATTCTTTTATATATCTGTCATTCTACCACTCTGATTCTATCACTCTATTATTCTTTAGTCTATCTATCATTCTGTTGTTCTATCATTTGTTCTTTCTATCACTCTCTATCTGTCATTCTATCATTCTTTTGTATATATCTATCATCTATTTAGCTATCTTTCTGTCATTCTTTTCTGTCACTCTAACGTTCTGTCGCTCTGTCATTGTATTGGTCTTTCGTATATATCTATCTGTTATCTGTCTATCATTCTGTCATTCTATCTTTCGTTCTCTCTATTCTGTCACTTTATCATTCTATTCTTAAAACTGCAAAAAAAAAAAAAAAAAAAAAAAAAAGATAATTGTCTTCCTAATATTTTTATAATGTACTACTGTTCCAGCACTGGATGCTGCATGATATAATAATATAACAATATAGCACAACCTCTAGTGTTTATGTTTTTTATGAAATGGTTTAGTGCGTGAACTTTGTAAGACCTTTGGCTCTGGGGTCTCTAACACCCTGCTGGTTTGAGAGAAGTTCTTAAATACGATTCCAACATCTATGTGGGAAAAAAACCATAAACTCATCCGCTTGATTCCCTCTGGTATCCTCCAGGAGAGAACGAACAGAAAAGTCTGAAAGAAAAGCCATTTGATTTTAATCAAAGGCCAGCGCGAGGGCAGATCTCGCAGAAATGCTCTTTCTATGGGATCGATGGGTTGGGACGTGCGCTGCGTGTCTCATCGGATACGTTCGGCACGAAACCGTCCAGAAACGGCAGCATCTGCTGGAAATGACCCACGCGGGACCGGCGCGTCAGACGCAACGCTAATCCACGACACGGAGCAAAAGCCGCTGCTTCCTCTGAGACTTGGCTCTCGTGTTTTCATTAAAAGCGTGCGTTCGCCAGCCGCGTAATCCGTCTCCATCCAGCTCAGAATTAGAGCGACGGAGAGCGCCGATGTTACCCAGGGGGTCAATAACAACAGAACGGGAAATAAACGCCAGTGTGTGAGGGAACGAGAAACAAAAGACGCCTGTGATTCACAGAAATGATTAACGCGCAGATGGAGGACGTGTTTCCCTTTCGCTGTAGGAGGAATTGATGCTCAATTTACTAAACTAAACAAAGCACGGGTCCTAAATTAAGACAAACGAGCCTGTGTGTAGGAGATATAATCATATTTTTAAAAAGAGGAAGAAAAACAAGCACACAAAGGGAAGGTAACAGGGAGTAATGTGAAAAATATAGAACAAGACATGCCCTAAAATCAGTGCAGATGAAGAAGAACTTGTTATGAGATATAATACAAGTTAAGTTTGTGTGGTTTAACATCACAAATATATTATTTAGTATAATTATTATATATTTTATGATCTATTTTTAAGTAAAAAGACAAAAATGTAAACAAATTTAATATATACATATACACGCACAGACATATGTGACCCTGGAGCACAAAACCAGTCTTAAGTCGCTGGGGTATATTTGTAGCAATAGCCAAAAATACATTGTATGGGTCAAAATTATTGATTTTTCTTTTATGCCAAAAATCATTAGGATATGAAGTAAAAATCATGTTCCATGAAGATTTTTTGTAATATTCCTACTATAAATATATCAAAATGTAATTTTTGATTAGTAATATGCATTGTTAAGAACTTAATTTGGAAAACTTTAAAGGTGATTTTCTCAGTATTTTGATTTTTTTGCACCTTTAGATTCCAGATTTTCAAACAGATGTATCTCGGCCAAATATTGTCCTAACAAACCATACATCAGTGGAAAGCTTATTTATTGAGCTGTCATATGATGTATATATCTCAGTTTTGTAAAATTTAACCTTATAACTGGTTTTGTGGTCCAGGGTCACATATAATATTTATTTAATTTATATAAATTTTTATGTATTTATTTTGCATATAATGCATTTGTATATAATTTTTATGATAAATACAAATGTATTTAAATTATATTTACAGTTTATAATCATTTGTATTTATTAGTACTATTAGTATTTATATCTTAATTTATAAATATTATAGTAACACTATCATATGTTAACATTAGTTAATGTGTTATCTAACATGAACGAACAATTAACAATACATTTGTTACACTATTTATTATTCTTTGTTAATGTTAGGTAAAGTGTTAACAATATTATTAATACGATTGACAATGATTTTTATTGTTCTATATTTATATATTTTGCTTAATCTACACTTTATGTAGATTATTTTTGTGTATTATTTTGAAGAGAGCACTTCTTCTTTCCAGTAATATATTTATATATAATTTTTATGCACATTACACATATTTAATAAAATATTTACAAATTATAGTCAAGACAAACTTTAGGTTGGCTTGAAAAAGCCTGGCTTGAAAGTTTAAAGCAGCTGTAAAAGCTTAAAGTTTTAAACTTTATATAAAGTAGATAGATTAGATGATTAGCATGTTGCTAGCATGATTAGAATGTAGTTAGCATGATTTTAACATTTTTTTCTAGCATGTTTAGTATGTTTCTATCATGATTAGCATGTTGCTATCATGTTTCTATTATTATTATTAAGTAGTTAGCATGTTTCTAACATGTTTCTATCATGATTAGTAAGTTGTTAGCATGTTTAGTATGTTTCTAGCATGATTAGCAAGTTGCTAGCATGTTTCTAGCTTAATTAACATGTTACTTGCATTATTAGCATGTCATTAGCAAGTTGCTAACATGATTCTAGCATGAATATCAATTAACCTGTTTCTAACATGATTTGCAAGTTGTTAGCATGTTTCTAGCATTATTAGCAAGTTGCTAGCACATTTCTAACGTGTTTCTATCATGATTAGTAAGTTGTTAGCATGTTTCTAGCATGATTTTAGCACTGGTAGTGTATTTTGAATATCTGCATAATTTTTGTGTATTTTTGTGAATATATAGTAAGCACTTGTTGACTCTCCAGTAAAGATGTCTATATAGTGATTCGTAGTGTTACTGTGATATAGTTGAAGATGTGACTGATGTGGTCCACTCTTACTCCCACAGCCCACAATCAAGCACTCATCTTCAAAACTGCAATTTCCACACTCAGGCTTTGTTCTCAGCGAGCCATGAGAGTCCTCAGCCGGACTGGAGGAGCTGAGAAGAGGCGTTTGATATCAGAGAAGAGGGTCTTACCCGTCTCACAGTTCTGCCCGCTGAAGCCCTGTGGACACACGCAGATGTTGGGAGACACGCAAGAGCCGCCGTTCAGGCAGCGGCCGTCGCACAGTGCTGTGGGTCAGAGAGAGGAAAGACGGGTCAGATAGGACAGACGGGTCAGGTGATGGGTCAGAGAGAGGAAAGATGGGTCAGATAGGACAGACGGGTCAGGTGATGGGTCAGAGAGAGGAAAGACGGGTCAGATAGGACAGACGGGTCAGGTGATGGGTCAGAGAGAGGAAAGACGGGTCAGAAAGAGGAAAGACGGATCAGAGAGAGGACAGATGGGTCAGAAAGGGTGACAGGTCAGAGAGACGACAGACAGGTCAGGTGATGGGTCAGAGAGAGGAAAGACGGGTCAGAAAGAGGACAGACGGGTCAGAGAGAGGACAGACGGGTCAGAAAGGGTGACAGGTCAGAGAGACGACAGACGGGTCAGGTTATGGGTCATAGAGAGGAAAGACAGGTCAGAAAGAGGACAGACGGGTTAGAGAGAGGACAGACGGGTCACGTGACAGGTCAGAGAGAGGACAGACGGATTAGAGAGAGGAAAGACGGGTCAGAGAGGACAGACAGGTCAGAGAGAGGACAGACGGGTCAGAGAGAGGACAGACGGGTCAGGTGATGGGTCAGAGAGAGGACAGACGGATCAGAGAGAGGACAGACAGGTCAGAGAGAACAGACGGATCAGAGAGAGGACAGATGGGTCAGATAGAGAACAGATGGGTCAGGTGATGGGTCAGAGAGGACAGACAAGTCAGAGAGAGGACAGACGGGTCAGGTGATGGGTCAGAGAGAGGAAAGGCAGGTCAGAAAGAGGACAGACGGGTCAGAGAGAGGACAGACAGGTCAGAGAGAACAGACGGATCAGAGAGAGGACAGATGGGTCAGGTGACGGGTCAGAGAGGACAGACAAGTCAGAGAGAGGACAGACGGGTCAGGGAGAGGACAGATAGGTCAGGTGACGGGTCAGAGAGAGGACAGATGGTTATAGAGGACGGACAGGCAGAGAGAGGACAGAGGGGATCAGTGAGGGGACAGACGGGTCAGAGAGGAAAAACGAGTCAGGTGACGGGTCAGAGAGAGGACAGACAGGTCAGAGAGAACAGACGGATCAGAGAGAGGACAGATGGGTCAGGTGAGGGGTCAGAGAGAGGACAGATGGGTCAGAGAGGACAGACAAGTCAGAGAGGGGATCAGTGAGGGGACAGACGGGTCAGAGAGGATAGACGAGTCAAAGAGAGGAAAGACGGGTCAGAGAGAGGACAGATGGGTCATATAGAGCAGTGTTTCCCAAACTTTTTTTCTGGGGACCCACATTTTAAAGTCGATAAATCCTTGTGACCCAATAAACATTAAGCCCATATAGTTCATACATCACGAAGAGAATTTATGCATTAACAAAATATGTGTGACCATTTTTAAGGTCATGCTTCCACTTAACTATTTAAAAGAGATACAGATATTTGACAAAGCACATTTTTTTTATTTAAGTAAAATGCAGATTTGCAGAAAATGCTGTTTACCACAAACACAATATTTATCCGTTATTTTGATTTCAAATCCACAAGTGCTTTTTCAGCATTGTGATCCTCTTTTATCACAGTACACTAATACAGTAACAGACATTTTCACGTTTAAACTCAATAAAAAACAACATATTATTCAATGCACTTGACTTCTAGATTTGTATATTAAGTTGCTCAAGCAAGTTGCAACACATTTAAACACAACATAGGGAGGCTATAGCTTCCTTTTCTAATTGAAATTGGGCTATCAAAATATTTTAATTAAAACTTACCACAGACAGAAACAGTCGAGACAGAAACAGAAACAGTGCTTTTCTTTCGCATTAAATCTTTATTAAAAACAATGCTTTAAAGAACTTTTCTACCTGGACAAGTGCACGTATTATGTTGCCTTTTTCTTTAAAACTGCACTTTTCCTTATTTTAAACCTAGCCAAAAAGCCACGTGTTGACTGTGAAAAAGTGGACTTCATTTATATGCATTTATGGGACATTTTCGTGTCAAGCCATGTTCATTTTTACAGCGAACAATGCGCTGTCACTTTAATTCAGCACATGCAGCGCTTGCAGCACAGCAAAAAATAGACTCTGCCGAAACTATCGCTGCTCTGCTGCAAACGCACTGCTTCTGGGACTCACTGCTGGACTGCAACCGTGTGCAGTGTGAACGCTCTAATCCGTTATTACACGGCTCTTTGGAATGCTCGATTCTGATTGGTCAGTTGAGACATTTGCAGGTTCGTTCTTTTCAAATAATCACTGCTCCAAAGTAATAACGCATAGCCGGTACTACTTGTATGTTTAAAATCCCTCCGTGCCAACAAAGATTACCGTTTGGCGCCATCTTGTGACAAACACTGGACAACCACAATTAACAATGGAAAATTTCGACATTAATCTATTTAAATTGTCTTACTAACGTACATAGTTTGAAGGTTAGTCACGTAGTACTATATCGTTTCGCGGAAGGATAAAAATGTTAATTTAAAACAAATATGCCAATAAAAGGTTTCAAATTCATATTCATGTCCAGTTTTTTTCCTTATGTGGCAAGTAGCCGTGTAATAAGCGGGATAATGTACAGGCAGCCGGTAGTTATCGCAGAAATAAGCCCCTTCAGTCCTGATCACACTGTCGGGGCTTATTTCTGTGATAACTACCGGCTGCCTGTACATTATCCCTTACTTAACATGGGTGCGGAAAAAAATACGCAACGCATACGCACTGCAGATGGAGTATGTGTGGAACAGGCGATGCAGAGCGCAGCTAAAGAACAACAACAACAAAAAAAAAGAAAGCAGAAGAAGAAAACAACGAGCTCCCTCGTGCGGCTAATAGGTGAACTACACATATAAATTTTAATCAAGAGTATATAGCGCACTGAAAAATAGTGCTCGACTTGGCGACCCATACAATATTTCCCGCGACCCACTTGTGGGTCGGGACCCCGCCTTTGGGAATGACTGATATAGAGGACAGAAGGGTCAGATGACAGGTCAGAGAGGACAGACGAGTCAGAGAGAGGACAGACGGGTCAAAGAGAGGACAGACGGGTCAAAGAGAGGACAGACGGGTCAGATGACAGGTCAGAGAGGACAGACGGATCAAAGAGAGGACAGATTACAGACGGGTCACAGAGAGGACAGACAGGTCAGATGACAGGTCAGAGAGGACAGACGGGTCAGAGAGAGGACAGACGGGTCAAAGAGAGGACAGACGGGTCAGAGAGAGGACAGAGAGGACAGACGGATCAAAGAGAGGACAGATTACAGACGGGTCACAGAGAGGACAGACAGGTCAGGTGACGGGTCAAAGAGAGGACAGACGGGTCAGAGAGAGGACAGACGGGTCAGATGACAGGTCAGAGAGGACAGACGGATCAAAGAGAGGACAGATTACAGACGGGTCACAGAGAGGACAGACAGGTCAGATGACAGGTCAGAGAGGACAGACGAGTCAGAGAGAGGACAGACGGGTCAAAGAGAGGACAGACGGGTCAGAGAGAGGACAGAGAGGACAGACGGATCAAAGAGAGGACAGATTACAGACGGGTCACAGAGAGGACAGACAGGTCAGATGACAGGTCAGAGAGGACAGACGGGTCAGAGAGAGGACAGACGGGTCAAAGAGAGGACAGACGGGTCAGAGAGAGGACAGAGAGGACAGACGGATCAAAGAGAGGACAGATTACAGACGGGTCACAGAGAGGACAGACAGGTCAGGTGACGGGTCAAAGAGAGGACAGACGGGTCAGAGAGAGGACAGACGGGTCAGATGACAGGTCAGAGAGGACAGACGGATCAAAGAGAGGACAGATTACAGACGGGTCACAGAGAGGACAGACAGGTCAGGTGACGGGTCAAAGAGAGGACAGATGGGTGAGAGAGAGGACCGATGGGTGAAAAAGAAGACAGACAGGTCAGAGAGAGGACAGACGGGTCAGAGAGGTGACAGGGTCGGTGACGGGTCATGAGATTGGTCAGGTTACGGCAGACTCAGACTGTCTCACCTCTGCAGACGGTGCCATTGCCAGTGTATCCGGGTTTGCAGGAGCAGCTGTGGCCGCCAACGGTGTTGAAACACAGAGCGTTCTCATCGCAGCTGTGCTGACCGGACGCACACTCGTCGTGCTCTACAGAGACAAAACAGACAGACTGGAGTCAACATATTGTAAGAATCACTTTCATTCAATCATCACTGAGACATGTTACTTTTTCAGTTCATGCCAGTTTTATATAGTGATGCTTTTCACTATCCAGTCAGTTCTTCACGGATAATAATAATAATAATAATAATAATAATAATAATAATAATAATAATAATAATAATAATAATAATAATCATATTAATAATAACTAGATAAAAAAGTTTGTCAAGACAAACTTTGAAGTTGGCTTGAGAAAGCTGGACCAGAAAGTTTGAAAAAGTTTAATGTTTAAGTTTAAGCTTAATGTTTTATAGATAGATGGATACAGTCAAGCCCGAAATTATTTATACCCCTGGCAAATTCTGACTTAAAGTTACTTTTATTCAACCAGCAAGTTTTTTTTTTTTTACTGGAAATCACACAGACATTTCCCAGAAGATGATAAGACGATGTACAAGAGGCATCATTGTGAAAATAATATTTCTCAGCTTTTATTTGCATTTAAACAAAAAGTGGCATGTCCAATATTATTCATACCCTTTGCAAAGTGTCACAGTCTATGGGAAAATCCAAAGTTCTATACCATTCCAAATAGTCCAAGCTGTTCTAAAGCATCTTAATGACCCTGATTCATTGGGAACAGCTGTTTTAATCAACTCAACAGGTGAAAAACACAAGCTCTCTGCTGTTGGTTTGTGGACAGTCATGGCTAAGACAAAAGAGCTCACTGAGGACCTTGTGGCTGCTTACAAGTCAGGGAAGGGCTATAAGACCATATCTAAATGTTTTGATGTTCCAGTGGCTACAGTGCAAAGTATTATTAAAAAATACTGTGAAAAATCTCAGAGGACATGGTCTGAAGCCAAAAGTGACACCTGTGCTGGCCAGGAGGATAGTGAGAGAGGTCATAAAGAATCCAAGGATCACCACCAAGACCATCCTGATGAATCTGGGCTCTGCTGGTGGCAACATCTCAAGGCAGACAGTCCAACGGACACTGAACACCACTGGGTTCAACGGACGCAGACCAAGGAGGACACCACTTCTCCAGATAAGGCACATAAAAGCCCACTTGACCATTGCAAAAGTTCTGTTTTATGGTCAGATGAAACAAAAATTGAATTGTTTGGCCACAAAAATGTAGCCTTCATTTGGCATAAAAAAGGAGAAGCCTTCAACCCTAAGAACAGCATCCCCACTGTCAAACATGGTGGTGGGAACCTAATGTTTTGGGGGTGTTTTTCAGCCGGTGGATCAGGGAACCTAATCACAGTAAACGGCACCATGAAAAAGGAGCAATACATCAAAATTCTCCACAACAACATCAGGCAGTCTGCAGAGAAACTTGGCCTTGGGCACCAGTGGACATTTCAGCACGACAACGACCCAAAACACACAGCAAAAGTGGTGAAGAAATGGTTAGCAGACAAAAACATTAACGTTTTGCAGTGGCCCAGCCAGAGTCCTGACTTAAATCCAATTGAGAATCTGTGGAGGAGCTAAAGATCAGGCTGATGGGAAGGAGACCCTCCAACCTGAAAGAGTTAGAGCTCATCGCTAAAGATGAATGGGCAGAAATACCAGTGGAGACATGCTAACATTCCTCATTTTAAGTTTAACTCCATGTAATTAAATAAACAACCTGAAATAAAAATTAATAAAACAATTTATTTTACAAAACTAATAAAAATGACAAAAACTCACAAAATTACTAAAACTTTAAACTTGAAAACACTAAAATAAGACTGTTCAAGCAAAAAGCTGTAAATGTGCTTTTTGTTTAGTTTTTTCTCCTGCCCTCCAGCTGACCTGAGATCTGTTTCACTTTATCTCTGAGATCTCATAAACTCCGGCAAACAAACTCCCAGTGGAAATAAACACAAATGAAGGAATAATTACAGCCGTGTGCATGAGATTCAACGCCTTTCAGTGAGTATTGTACAATTTTACACTCAAAGCCAAGCCATCTGAACCTGGAGGAGCATTTAACAAATAAAATACCATGGTTTCTCTTCTAGAGCAGAGCAATTATCAGTCTGTAGTCATCACTAGACTATCTACTGATGCAAATATGACCCGCAAAACAAACAGAGCTGAAAAGGAATATTTTAAAATGTTGTTAGAGCTGATATAATTACTCATTAATGTTCATCTGGTCAAATATTCTAATAAACGTCTGGCTTCATATTCACGTTTCAAGGTTTGTTTGTATGAAAGCGTCTTGAAAGTAAATGAGAGTAAGATCTGGCATTGGTGATATTGTCAAAGCACTGTTGAAATAGCATTAATGAAACTCCCTTTAAAGCTGTAAATAGAATCATGTTTTTTTTTTTTTAATTAACACTATTTAAGAAATTGTACTGACAGTAAAAAATTTAATTGCACACATACATTCATACATGCATACCTTTTCTACAGGGACAGTATAAAGGAGGATGCACTATTTATGTATTTCTTTATTGGGTTGGCTTGAAAAAGCTACTATCTGCTACTTAGACTAAATTTCTGAACGCTACTCCTCCTAGAGCTTTCAAGCTAGAACCACCAAACTCAGCCCAGCTCTTCAGACTGATCTCACTTATGGTGCATTCACATCAGATACGGATTGCGCAAATAAATCGGATAAATAAGTCTCAATATGTATATATATACAGTGGTGTGAAAAAGTGTTGGCCCGCTTCCTGATTTTTTTTTTGCAGGTCATCAAACAAATTTAAATATTAATCAAAGATAACATAAGTAAACACAACATGCAGTTTTTAAATGAAGGGTTTTTTATGAAGGGAAAAAAAACTCCAAACCCACATGGCCCTTTGTGAAAAAGTTAAAACATAACTGTGGTATATCACATCTGAGTTCAGTTTCTCTAACCACAGTCAGGCCTGATTACTGCCGCACCTGTTTGCAATCAAGAAATCACTTAAATAGGACCTGCCTGACGAAGTGAAGTAGACCAAAAGATCCTCAAAAGTGACACATCATGTTGAGATCCAAAGAAATTCAGGAACAAATGAGAAAGAAAGAAAGTAATTGAGATCTATCAGTCTGGAAAAGGTTATAAAGCCATTTCTAAAGCTTTGGGACTCCAGCGAACCACAGTGAGAGCCATTATCCACAAATGGCCAAAACATGGAACAGTGATGAACCTTCCCAGGAGCGGCCGGCCGACCAAAATTACCCCAAGTGAGTTACGACTCATCCAAGAGGTCACAAAAGACCCCACAACAACATCTAAAGAACTGCAGGCCTCTCTTGCCTTAGTTAAGGTCAGTGTCCATGACTCCACCATAAGAAAGAGACTGGGCAAAAATGGCCTGCATGGCAGAGCTCCAAGACGAAAACTGCTGCTGAGCAAAAAGAACATAAAGGCTCGTCTCAGTTTTGCCAGAAAACATCTTGATGATCCCCAAGACTTTGGGAAAATACCCTGTGGACTGACGAGACAAAAGTTGAACTTTTTGGAAAGTTAACACAGCATTTCAGAAAAAGAACATCACACCAACAGTAAAATATGGTGGTGGTAGTGTGATGGTCTGGGGCTGTTTTGCTGCTTCTGGTCCTGGAAGACTTGCTGTGATGAATGAAACCATGATTTGTCTACCAAAAAAATCCTGAAGGACAATGTCCGGCCATCTGTTGGTGACCTCAAGCTGAAGCGAACTTGGGTTCTGCAGCAGGACAATGATCCAAAACACACCAGCAAATCCACCTCTGAATGGCTGAAGAAAAACAAAATGAAGACTTTGGAGTGGCCTAGTCAAAGTCCTGACCTGAATCCTATTGAGATGCTGTGGCATGACCTTAAAAAGGCGGTTAATGCTTGAAAACCCTCCAGTGTGGCTGAATTACAACAATTTTGCCAAGGTGAGTGGGCCAAAATTCCTGCACAGCGCTGTAACAGACTCATTGCAAGTTATAACAAACGCTTGATTGCAGTTGTTGCTGCTAAGGGTGGCCCAACCAGTTATTAAGATTAGGGGGCAAGCACTTTTTCACACCACCAGTGTTGTTTTCGTCAACGATGACGATGACGAAATCATTTCGTTGACGCAACTTTTTTTCATGACGATAACGAGACGTTGATGAAATAAAAATGGCTCGTTGATGACTAAAACATGACGAGACGTGTGTGAGTTTTCGTTGACGAGACGAGAATAGACGAAAATGTTAGTGGGTGGTCCCTCAGACGTTTAAAATGCATGACATTTCTGCTTATTGTGCATGCCAATTAAAACCGGAAAATATCTGCCGCTATGGCAAGCCGTTTTAGCATTAAATACTCTTTGCCTTACTAGTATGGCAAGCCGTTTTAGCATTCCATCCTTGTTTGTCTTTTATGTTTTAAAACATTCCTTCATTATTGTAATTATTGGTGAAAATAGTCGATCCGGAAGCTCACATTGTGTTGAAATATAGATCTGCTATTTTCAGAACTTACAAGTGACACTACCCAACAGCAAAATACTTACTGACCTACATTAATTTGTTAAAAGACTACTTTTTCCCCTTTTTTGACTAAAACTAGACTAAAACCTTTTTGACTTTTCGTCGACTAAAATTGGACTAAAACTATCTCATATAGAAGTGACTAAAATTTGACTAAAACTAATAAGCATTTTAGTCCAAAAGACTAAGACTATGACTAAATGTAAGATGGTTGTCAAAAACAACACTGCACACCACTGTAGCTCAAATTGAGTAAAGAGCATTTTTTACAACTTACCAAATTGTCCGACCTCCTCATAAAATTGAAGATTAAAAATCATAAAAATCCCATAGACTTGATGAGCCAACACTGTTCAAACTCTAATTGTCAAAATTCAAAGAATCCCTTGAGACTAAAGGCCCGTTCACCATTTCAAATGCACAAGACCTTTACATTTGAATGAAGTCTGATTAGCTGTCAGTGTTTTATCGTTCATCAGCTGTAAAAAATTTTTTGAAAGTGATCCCAACGATATCGTTGCCCTGTATCCTTATTGTTGTAGTCGTGGTGTGAACTCTGGCATTCTTTTACATTTGAAACGATTTTTAGAATGTTATCTTTGTAGTTATAGTTATCGTTCTATTCAATTTAGAGATAAAAAGTCACAATAACCTTTTTTAATGTTTTTATTCAATGTTGAAAACTTTTCTATTTGAATATATTTTAAAATATAACTTATTTCTGTGATCAAAGCTGAATTTGCAGCATCATTTCTCCACTCTTTAGCTCAAGAAACATTTATTACTATTATTATTATTATCAATAATTAAAACAGTTATTTTTTTATTATAGAAATGAACACATTTATTTAGCAAGTATGCTTTAAATTAATCAAAAGTGTTGATAAAGACATTTATAATGTTACAAAAGCATTCTATTGCAAATAAATGCTGTTCTTCTGAACTTTCTATTCGTCAAACAAACCTAAAAAAATTCAACTCAGCTGTTCTCAACATAATAAATGTTTTTGAGCAGCAAATCAGTATTTTAGAATGATTTCTGAAGGATCATGTGACACTGAAGACTGAAGTAATGATGCTGAAAATGCAGCTTTAATCACAGAAATAAATTACTTTTTAAAATGTATTCAAATAGAAAGCAGTTATTTTAAATAGTAAAAATATTTCAGAATTTTACTGTATTTGCTGTGCTTTGAATCAAATAAATGCAGGCTTGCTGAACAGAAGAGAACCTTACTGTTCAAAAACCTTTGACTGGTGTATATGTATGTATATCATAATGATTTCAGCAGAGGGTTTACATGTCTGATGTAATTTTCTGTCATGATTTATATCAGAATATCTTCATGTTTTTCTCTCTAAAGCTCATATAGTGCTGTGTATTCGGTCCAGCTGGCGAGTGACCCGGCGCGGCCCGTTTTTATTGACATTTGGCTCTCGGCTCTTGTTAATTTTAGAGCCTGTGTGGAAGCACCTCGCAGGTGTGAATGAAAATGATATTTTTAATACTTATAATGCCTTCGGAGCTGTCATAACTCCTCTAATTAATATAAAATCAGAGAGAAACGAACACTGGCTTCATATCAAAGCAAGCCGCCAACATTTGCCATCATTACTATATCCTCCAGAGCCAAGATCCTAATGAGTAAATAAAGCACATCCCGTTTGCCTGATTTAGGTTTATTAAAGGGTCAAATCATAAAGAGAGATGCAAAACTATAAAAACATAATGTAACTTTCAGAATAAACCAACTAAACCAAATACCACCAAAATAAACCAGTTACCAACTAAAATAAAAATAATTTAAAACTATTAAAAAAAGAATGTAACAAAATGACAAAAATGTAATAATAACTGAAAATCTAAATCAAAATATTTTTTTTTTTTTTAAAGATTTATAAATTACTTCAGAGAATACTATTTAATAATAGAATATTTACTTCAGAGAATATGTCTTGAATTTAATTAGTTTTATTTACCCTTTGGCAAATAGTTCTCTTTTTGTCTTGTTTTAAGCTTAAATCAAATAAACTGTAGTGAGATTTATGCATTTGCCAAAAGGCATAAAAATAAACTAAATTCAATATATAATCTTTGAAAACACATCCTAATAACTTACAATATTTGCATCTTGAGTAAATTGTATTATGTATTTATTTATAAAAAATATTTGAAGAAAAAAAAATATATAGGTAATTTTTACAGGTAAAATCTGAAAAGAAAATTATACAATATTTATTTTATTTATTTAATTTTTCCTTTATTCGTGTATTTATTCATTCATTTTTGCATTTTTTTTTTTATACCAGAGACAGTATAAAAAGGGATACTATTTATTTATTATGGTATGGAAAGAAAAGTTTGTTTATATATTTATAAATATAGTTTTATTATATATAATAGAAAAGAAAAAGAAAAGGCTGAAATATTTATTATAATATAATATAATATTTATATATATATTTTTTTATATAGTTATTTTTCATTTTAGTTTTGCATTTATTTATTTATTTTTACAGGGACTGAATGCATATGTTTTTACTTTTTTTAAAGCAATAGTATGAAAAGAAAAGGATGTTGTTTTATTCATTTATTTGTTTATTATTTTACCATTTATTTTCTTTATTAATTTTTTTGTATTTTTATTTTTTATTAAAGCAACAATATGAAAAGAAAAAATATGCAGTATTTATTCATTCATTCATTCATTATGGTATTGGAAGAAAAGGCTGCATATATATATATAAATTAATAAATATATATAAATAATAATAATAATAAATATAAATTATATATATATATATTGTTTTTCATTTTAATTTAGCATTTTTTAAGCAATAATATGAAAAGAAAAAGATGCCTTATTTATTTATTTATGGTATGAAAAGTCTGCAATGTTTATATATTTATTTATAAATCTATTATATTTTATTATTATTATTATTATTATTAATTATTATTATTATTATTATTATTATTGATTTACTTTTCATTTTAGTTTATTTATTTTTGTATTTTTTTTAAAGCAACAGTATAAAAAGAAAACATGCTATATTAATTTATTTATTTACTAATTTTATTTTATTTTTAATACCAGAGACAGTATGAAAGGAATACCTTTTGTTCATTTATTTATTTATTATGGTATGGAAAAAAAGGCTGCATTTTATATATATATATATATATATATATATATATATATATATATATATATTGTTACAAACGGGATGACTGAGAGTGGGGATCCAAATGCAAGGCTTTATTAGACGAGGTCAAAACAGACAGGGTCGATCACCAGCAAACATCAACAGCAAAGATAATCCAATAGCGTAATCCAAAGAACAAGCGTGAGTCAAAATCCAGGTGAGCAGTCCAAAGGAAACAATGAAATGAAGACCAGAAACTAGAAAACTATGACTAAGACTAGGAATAAACTGACTAAGACTATGACTATGAAAACAGGGAAAACAAACAGGGAAAAATGCTCAGTAATGTCCACAAATGTAAATCAATACTTCGCAATGTGTGTGTGTGATGAGCTGGCTTTTATGTCTGGTAAACAGGAAGTAACCATAGAGGCAGCAGAGGGAGCAGCAACAGTCAGTGGGGGTAAGGGCTCCCTCTGCTGGCCTGGCGTAACATAGCCCCCCCCCAAGGAGCGGCTTCCAGACGCTCCAAAAAACAACAGGAGGAAACAGTCCAGGGGAGCGGTGGGGGGGCCAGGAGACTGAGGCAGAACAGGTGGGGCAAAGGCCCTCCAGAGCAGGGCAGGAGATTCAGGAGCCCTCCAGGGCAGGGCTGGAGGCAGAGCAGTCCTTTGAGGTGGAGCAAGAGTCTTAGGAGCCCTCCAGGGCGGAGCAGGAGGCTTAGCGACCCTCCGGGGCAGAGCAGGAAGCGTAGAAGCCCTCCAGGGCGGAGCCGAAGGCGGAGCAAGGGGTTTAGGAGCCCTCCAGGGCGGAGCAGGAGGCGGAGCGGCCCTCCAGGGCAGAGCAGGAGGCGCAGGAGCCCTCCAGGGCGGGGCAGGAGGCGCAGGAGCACTCCAGGGCGGAGCAGGAGGCGCAGGAACCCTCCAGGGCGGAGCAGGAGGCGCAGGAGCCCTCCAGGGCGGAGCAGGAGGCGCAGGAGCCCTCCAGGGCGGAGCAGGAGGCGCAGGAGCCCTCCAGGGCGGAGCAGGAGGCGCAGGAGCCCTCCAGGGCGGAGCAGGAGGCGCAGGAGCCCTCCAGGGCGAATCAGGAGGCGCAGGAGCCCTCCAGGGCGGAACAGGAGGCGCAGGAGCCCTCCAGGGCGGAACAGGAGGCGTAGAAGCCCTCCAGGGCGGAACAGGAGGCGCAGGGGCCCTCCAGGGCGGAACAGGAGGCGTAGAAGCCCTCCAGGGCGGAACAGGTGGCCGCATCATGGACTGGGACCTGGGGAGAACAGGGATAGAGGAGGCAGACAGAGCAAGGAGAGAAGTAGAGAGTTCACGGGAGAACGTGGCCTCCATAGCCGTGACCAGGCAGACGAGAACTTCAGGACCGACTTTCGGGGCGGTTCCTGGGCAGACAGAGACTTCTGGAACGGCCCCAAACGCCAAGACAGAGATGACAGGGAACCTAGGCGGTGCAGGCAGAGCAGGGAGTCTTGGCGGGGCAGACAGAGCAAGGAACCTTGGCGGAGCAGACAGGGCAGGGAATTTTGGCGGCGCTGGCAGAGCAGGGAGCACTGGCGATGCGGGCAGAGCGTGAAGCCTTGGCTGAGCGGGCAGAGCGTGAAGCCTTGGCGGAGCGGGCAGAGCGTGAAGCCTTGGCGGAGCGGGCAGGGCGCGAAGCCTTGGCGGAGCGGGCAGGGCGTGAAGCCTTGGCGGAGCGGGCAGAGCGAGGAGCCTTGGCGGTGCTGGCAGAGCGAGAAGCCTTGGCTGAGCGGGCAGAGCGTGAAGTTCCGCTATGGACGCCACCTCCGAAGGAGGTATAGGCGCAGCGGACATGCGTGCAGAAGAGCTCTCCAGAGCAAACTTGTGGGCAGACTCATGGGCAGAAGAGGCCACTGGGGCACAGTGTGCAGCCCACACACTCAAAATGGCGATAGCCATAACAGGTAACACAGTTGGCGGAGGAATGCCCTCCGGGTCATTGGGCGTGGGGCTTGGGAGCGTTGGCTCTGTGTGACTTGGGAGCGTTGGCTCTGCATGGCTTGGCAGCGTTGGCTCTGCATGACTTGGGAGCGTTGGCTCTGCATGGCTTGGGTGCGTTGGCTCTGCATGGCTTGGGAGCGTTGGCTCTGTATGGCTTGAGAGTGAAGGCTCTGGATGCTCAGGGGAGATGTGACTTGGCAGTGAAGGAGTAGCTATGACCTGACTCGTCATGACAGGAGCAGCAGTGACTTGATTTGGCGTGAGAGGGACAGCTGTGGCTTGACTTGGCTCGGAGGGAACAGCTGCTTGACTTGGCCTGACAGGAACAGCAGCTGTATCTTGACTTGTCCTGGCAGGAACAGTGACTGTGACGTGACTCGACTCGGCAGGGACAGCAGCTGTAACTTGATTTGGCGTGACAGGGACAGCTGTGGTTTGGCCTGGCTCGGAGGGAACAGCTGCTTGACTTGGCTCTGAAGAAACGACTGCTGCGACATGATTTGGCCTGACAGGAACAGCAGCTGTATCTTGACTTGTCCTGGCAGGGACAGTGACTGTGACGTGACTTGACTTGGTAGGAACGGCAGCTGGTGCAGGTTCGAGAGAAGCAGATATGACGTTCACAGGCAATGGCTTGGTTGACGTGGCGTGAGCAGACGCTGGCTTGGTTGACGTGGCGCTAGCAGATGCTGGCTCGGCTGACAGTAAGGGACCAGCTGAACGAGCCGACCGCAGTGGTGGGTCCTCCAAGCTAGACATTAGTCTCTGATACATCCTGGGAGGGTGAGAGTCTGACGCTGTAGCCACCCTGTTAATAACAGACTCAGGTATGGCGGCCATCTTGCGTGCAGGTTCAAGCGTGGCGGCCATCTTTGCAGCAGGCTCTGGCGTGGCGGCCATCTTTGCAGCAGGCTCTGGCGTGGCGGCCATCTTTGCAGCAGGCTCTGGCGTGGCGACCATCTTAGCAGCAGGCTCTGGCGTGGCGGCCATCTTAGCAGCAGGCTCTGGCGTGGTGGCCATTCTGACCGGGAACTCAGGAACGGAAGCCATCTTATGAACGGGCCTTGGAACGGCGGCCATCTTGTGAGCAGGGTCTGGATGAGCGGCCATTTTGGGTGCAGACTCAGGAAAGGAGGCCATCTTATGAGCTGACTCGGGAAGGACAGTCATCTTGTGATCGGGTTCGGGGGTGGCGGCCATCTTGTGAACAGGCTTGGGGGTGGCAGCCATCTTGTGAACAGGTTTGGGGATGGCGGCCATCTTGTGATCGGGCCTTGGGGTGGCAGCCATCTTGTGAGATAAGTCAGACGTGGTAGATTTCTTGTGAGCTGGGTCCAATCGGGTGTCCATCTTGAATGCGGACTCAGGAAGGATGGTCCTTCCGAAAGCTGATTCGGGAAAGGCGGCCATTTTGTGAACGGGCTCCTGAAAGGCAGACATCTTATGAACAGGCTTTGAACTAGCAGATATCTTGTGCTTGGGCTCGAAGCTAGCAGACATCTTGTGCTGTGGCTCGAAGCTAGCTGACATCTTGTGCTGTGGCTCGAAGCTTGCAGACATCTTGTGCTGTGGCTCGAAGCTAGCTGACATCTTGTGCTGTGGCTCGAAGCTAGCAGACATCTTGTGCAGAGGCTCTAGGCTGGCAGACATTTTGTGCTGTGGCTCTGGGCTAGCAGACATCTTGTGCTGTGGCTCGAGACTAGCAGACATCTTGCGCTGTGGCTTTGGGCTAGCGGACATCTTGTGCTGTGGCTCTGAGCTAGCAGACATCCTGTGCTGAGGCCCTTCTAGTACTCCCACAGTGAACGGAGATCCACAATGCGACAACACAAACTCAATAAACTGTGCGAGGGTCCAACTAGGGTCCTCATCGGGTAAATTGTAACCGATATCTGTGTCCAACCCACTCCAAAAACACTCCTTCATTAAGGTCTCATCGTAAGGTGCCAGATAACAATAAGCAATGAAATCCCTCACATAATGCTCGATGGGACGGCCATTTTGAAAGATGGAGCAGAGCAGACTTACGGGGTTGGACAAACTTCCTGCTGAATCCATTCTTGATGGGTTGTTCTGCTGGTGGTGAATAAAGCCGCTGGATCCGGGTGTGGCGAAGTATTCTGTTACAAACGGGATGACTGAGAGTGGGGATCCAAATGCAAGGCTTTATTAGACGAGGTCAAAACAGACAGGGTCGATCACCAGCAAACATCAACAGCAAAGATAATCCAATAGCGTAATCCAAAGAACAAGCGTGAGTCAAAATCCAGGTGAGCAGTCCAAAGGAAACAATGAAATGAAGACCAGAAACTAGAAAACTATGACTAAGACTAGGAATAAACTGACTAAGACTATGACTATGAAAACAGGGAAAACAAACAGGGAAAAATGCTCAGTAATGTCCACAAATGTAAATCAATACTTCGCAATGTGTGTGTGTGATGAGCTGGCTTTTATGTCTGGTAAACAGGAAGTAACCATAGAGGCAGCAGAGGGAGCAGCAACAGTCAGTGGGGGTAAGGGCTCCCTCTGCTGGCCTGGCGTAACATATATGTATATATATATAATTTAATTTTGCATTTTTTTATAGGGGCCGTAAGCAAGTATTTAAAAAGGGACATATACGTTTTTTTTATTTTTAGTTTTGCTTTTTTTTTTTTTTTTTTTACAGGGGCTGTAGAAGTAATCTATAATCAAATCATAAAAAATAACTGTAAAATCATAGCATAACTTTGAGCTGTTCCTCTGAAGTCTATAAATCATGTTTAGAATCTGAATTGTTAATATTTCTGCTTCATTTGACATGTTTTTCAGCTGTAGGAAACACTTTGTTCATCTCTAAAGCGGCCTGAAAGCCATCAGTGTCATTGAGCGTGTGTCCTGACATGCAAACTGGAAATGACACTTTCAATCCCGAAGAGATGAATGCAGCAGACTGCATGATGACACACACACAGAGAGAGATGAGAGGATGAGCTGAAGGTCAGAGGCGTCACACCTGTGTGTGGATGGAGAGATGGAGACACTGCTGTGTGCCTGTCATTCATGCAGCCTGCAGATAAACTATCAATTATGTACAGGCAGTCACGAGGGACACCTCTGCTCTCCGCGATACAACATCTGTCCGACTCAGATCACACTCACATGCATTCATCAAAAACTCATTCTGATGATTTGCAAAAAACACCTCATATTACCTCAAACTTTCCATTTTTCACAAAATAAGGATGAAGTTTTTTTTTAAACTATATATGCATTAGCTTTGAAGCAGTTTTGTGCATTTCTACTGCTTTTTCTAAAAAGAGGGTCAGTATGAAAAGATAAGCATGCAAATTTGAGATATTCCCTCATTTATTCAATCTTTTTTTCTCTTTTTATTTGTTTATTTCAAGGACATTATAAAAAGGACGCCATTTTTATTTTATTTTATTATTTTTTTCTAGAGAACTTTTCTTATGAAAAAATAGGGATCCTTTTTTATTAATTTATTCTTTCTATTGCATTTTTAGTTTTTATTTATTTATTATAGAAAAAGCAACATTGACAGTATGAAAAGCATGCAATTTTATTTATTTCCTCATTTATTCATTCATTTTTTTATTTATTACATGAAAAATACGAAAAGATGCTATTTTTGTTTATTTATTTATGCTATTTTTTTATTTACTTAATTTATTAATTTATTTTTTTATTTTATTCATTCATTTTAGATTTTTATTTATGTATTTATTTATTTATTGTAGGAAAAGTACAAAATTATGCTATTTTATTTAAATGAACTTAACTTTAATTAATTAAATTAACTTTATTTTTTATTTTTTTTCTAAGGACATTATTAAAAGGATGCCATTTTTATTTTATTCATTAATTTATTTTTTGCAATTTTACTTTTTTTTGTAGGGCTCTTTTCTTATGAAAAGATAAGGATGCATTTATGAATCTTTTCTTATTGCCTTTTCAGATTTTTTTTATTTATGAATGTGTTTATTTATTATAGGAAATTATTTTGCATTTTTTTTAACAGTATGAAAAGATAAGCATGTAATTTTTTATTTACTCCCTCGTTTATTCATTTATTCATTTATTTTTATTTATTTATTTATTTTACTTTTTTCTAACAAGGACATTATTGGAAAGGATGCCATTTTTATTTTATTCATTAATTTATTTTTTACATCTTTACTTTTTGTTTTCTAGGTACCTTTTCCTATGAAAAGATAAGGATGCTTACTTTATTCATGTATTCTTTCTATTGCATTTTTAGTTTTTATTTATTTATTATAGGAATGCAACAGTGACAGTATGAAAAGCATGCAATTTTTATTTTTATTTATTTCCTCATTTATTCATTTTTATTTATTATTATTTATTTTTCATTTTTGCTTTTCTCCAGGGATCTTTTTATTTAATATTTTCTTATTGCATTTTTAGATTTTTAAGACAAGTACGAAAAGATAAGAATGTCATTTTCATTTACTCCCTCGTTTATTTATTCTTTTTTAGAGAAAGAGTATAAAATGATGCCTTTTTTATTCCTGTTTAAAGTTGTTTTTATTTATTCCCTCATTTTTTCATTTTCATTTATTTCTTTTTCTAACAAGTAAATGTTTATTTATTTATTTATTTATTTATTCATTCATTCATTTTTTTCATCCTTTTTTCCCAGGATTTTTTATGAATCTTTTCTTATTGCATTTTTCTATTTTTATTTATTTGTTTTAGATTTTATTTATTTATTTGTATATTTATTTTATTTTATTGACTCCCTCATTTATTCATTCTTTTTTGTCATCTTTTTAAAAATTCTTTTTTCTAACAAGGACATTATAAAAAGGATGCCATTTTTTTATTAATTCATTCATTCTTATAATGAATAAAAAAAATATTTATTAAAAAATAAATTAAAAGTTTTTTTATTTATTTATTTATTAGAGAAAGAAAAAATAATACGCCATTTTTTTATTCCTTTTTAAAGCTTTTTTTTTAACAGTGACCATATGAAAAAAATGCTATTTTTATTTATTCCCTCATTTATTCTTTTTTTCTTTCTAACAAAACATTTTTATTTATTCATTCATTTATTTTTTTCAGTTTTACTTTTTTCCAAGGATCTTTTTTATGAATCTTTTCTTATTGCATTTTATTTATTTATTTATTATAGGAAAAATAAATAAAAAATAAAATAATATTTTAATTAATATTTTAACTTTTTATTCATTTTTATTTATGTTCATATGATATATTTTTATTTATTCATTCAATAACTTTTGCAGGGTTTTTTATACAGGGACTTTTTCTTATGAAAAGATAAGGATGCTATTTTTTATTTATTCTTGCATTTATTCTTAGTTTATTTATTTCTTTAATATAGAAAACAAATATATGAAATTTTTATTTATTTATCTATGCTTTTTTTAAGCGTTTTTTTTTTTTTAACAGTATCAGTATAAAAAAGTAAATGATACATTGTGGTGTTTTTTAATGCATGCATGTTTTTTATTTGCTTCATAGTATGAAATATTTATTCATTTATTTGCATTTATTTTTTATTTTTAGGGCGATGGTTAATCCAGACTTCATCTCTTTCCCAAGGCACATGAACAAAAGGTACTTTTTTAATTATTATTATGAATCTGCCTCAATGCACTTTGCACTCTTGCAAAGGAGTGGGACTATGCTCAAATACTCCATTTAATGTCAAAGACATTATTTTCTTTGGATGCAGTAAAACATGCATCCTATGCATCATATTTAGTGAGATATTGTGACATGCTTGAGCAAAACAGACAGTGTTTTTGAAATCAGCATGCAAAAATCACTAAGAAATGTGTTGTATTTGATTGAGCAGATCTGACGCAGACAGTGTAATAAGTTTGTGTGGTATAGAGCTGAAGTGGTGTAGTCTGTGACGTGATTGGCGTCTTAAATGCGGCGCTCCAGCGGGGGGCCGTACGCCGCGGATGCATGAACACAAAACAAGAATTACAGACTCACAATTACTGATGTCACCTCAGAAACACGGCCTGTGCTGAAAAGCCTCACGCAGAGACCCTTGAAGAAAGACTGAGCTCTGGAAATGACATTCAGCTTCTTTAAATGCCGTTTGATTGGCGTTGATAGAGCTGACAGCATGTCGCGGTTTATCCTGCTCTAGTGCTGCTCCACTGAGACGTTATCCATAGTAGGTACCGATACTAAGTAAATACAGGGCCAATATCGCCGATATTGATACCGATGCTTTTTCTTTCAAAAACATAAACTTAAATGACCAATTACACATTGTGTATCAATAATAACTAATGTTGATTTGACTGGAATATTATATTATATTGTATTTAATTGACCCTCTAGCACCCTCTATTCTAATTATATTCTTAATAAAACAAATCTTTTAGACTCTATTAATTTACTTACAGCTTGTTTTCTTAACCAAAAAAAAAAAAAAAAAAATCTATCTAATTTAAAAAACCCTTTCTATGTCTACTGCATTAGACTAAATGTCGCGACTGGTGTCGCTGTTTCGCTGTTTCCCTGCTTCCTGTTTGCCTCGCTGCAGAGTGGTCTGTTTGTTTGTAACGTTAGCTCTCTGCAGCTTCGTTTTTCTACTGGATTTTCTACTGGATTCTCTATCTTATTGTTAATTCTGCCGTTTTAAATTGATAGATATAGCTTAATTTAATTTCTGGTCTTATCCATCAAACTAATCTGACTAATTTGATTGTTCGCCTTACTCTATAATCACGAGTGCAGCACGTTAGCATTCCATAGCCGGTTAATTTGCCGCTCGCACTCCATTCACGCTTTTAACTCTTGTTTACTATTTTTAGCATTGCGCTGGCCGGTTAACTTGCCATCTGCGTTCCATTCACGTTTTTATTTATTTTTTCTCGTGTTTAATATCGTTAGTACTCTTTTAGCCGGTTCCGTTCCATTTTTTCTCCCCCTGATCTGTTCTTCAGGAACTCTAACAACATTGGTAAGTTGAAATCATTCTACAATCACGGTGAGTAATGGCTTCTTCTCCTACAATTGTAGTCTGCACTGCTTGCCACATGTATAGCTTATCTATCTCTGTCAGCAGTGAGCCTTATACATGTGATAAATGCAGGAATATAGTCAGGCTGACAGAGAAGATTTCAGAACTAGAGTCACGCATCCAAACTTTAATGGAGGATAGTAAGAATGTGAGGGCCTTAGATACGGTTTTGGATGTGACTAGCTCAGAAAGCCCTGTACATTGTTCGGTTCCGGTAACAACGCCCATGCAGCAGGGCAATTGGGTGACTGTGAGGCGGCATAGTCGCGGGTCAAAACACCGCTCTTCCGTTCCGATCAGAACATCAAACAGGTTCTCCCCACTCAGTGAAGCACCCACTGAGAAACCTGATGAAAGTGCTCTAGTAATTGGCGATTCTATTGTACGGAACGTGAAAATAGAGACACCAGCCAACATAGTCCAATGTTTACCGGGAGCCAGAGCGCCTGACATCTTGGCAAATTTAAAAGTGCTGGCTAATGCTAAACGTAAATTCAGTAAGATTGTTATTCACGTCGGCGCTAATGATGTTCGACTTCGCCAGTCGGAGATCACTAAAAATAATGTTAAAGAGGTGTGTGATCTTGCAAGTACGATGTCAGACACTGTAATATGCTCTGGTCCCCTCCCGGCTTACCGTGGTGACGAGATTCACAGTAGACTGTGGTCACTCCATGGCTGGATGTCAAAGTGGTGCCCACGAAATAACATAGGTTTCATAGACAATTGGACAAGCTTTTGGGGCAGACCTGACCTGTTGAAAAGAGATGGTCTTCATCCCTCCGGATGTGGAGCATCTCTTCTATCTAGAAATATGGCACATAGTCTTAGAGTTTGCACTTGACTCACTGGGGCCCAGGTCAGGAAGCAGACAGACTGGCTAAACCGACCGTCTGCTAGCCGCCTCACGTCACAGAAATCAGTTAATTCTCTGCACATAGAGACCCTTTCACCTAGATATCACTCTATAGAGACTGTGTCTGTTCCCCGAGCTAGAAAATACAAAAAACGCCTGAATCAAATCAGGACCAACAATTTAATTAATGTTCAACAAATAAAAAATATATATAATACAGAGAAACAATTGATAAAGCTTGGCTTATTGAATATCAGGTCCCTTTCTACGAAAGCACTTTTTGTAAATGATATGATCACTGATCATAACCTAGATGTGCTCTGTTTGACAGAAACCTGGCTAAAACCAGACGATTACATTATTTTAAACGAGTCCACCCCCCAAGATTACTGTTATAAACATGAACCGCGTCTAAAAGGTAAAGGAGGAGGTGTTTCTACTATTTATAGCAGTATTCTCAATGTCTCTCAGAGAACGGGCTTCAATTATAACTCGTTTGAAGTTATGGTGCTTCATATAGCATTATCCAGAGAAACAAGTACTAATGATAAATCCCCTGTGACGTTTGTGTTAGCTACTGTATACAGGCCACCAGGGCACCATACAGACTTTATTAAAGAATTTGCTGATTTTCTATCCGAATTAGTGCTGGCCGCAGATAAAGTCTTAATAGTGGGTGATTTTAACATCCATGTTGATAATGAAAAAGATGCATTAGGAACAGCATTTATAGATATTTTGAACTCGATTGGGGTTAGACAACACGTGTCAGGTCCTACTCATTGCCGAAATCATACTCTAGATTTAATACTGTCACATGGAATTGATATTAATGGCGTTGAAATTCTGCAGCAAAGCGATGATATCTCAGATCATTATCTAGTCTCTTGTACAATCCAGATAGCTAAAACTGTTAATTCAATTCCTTGCTACAAATACGGTAGAACCATCACTTCTACTACAAAAGACCGCTTTGTAAGTAATCTTCCTGACTTATCTGAATTCCTCAGCATATCCAATAGCTCAGAAAAACTTGATGATGTAATAGAAACTATGGACTCTCTCTTTTCTAGCACTTTAGATACAGTTGCTCCAGTGCGCCTAAAAAAGATTAAGAAAAACAGTCTAACACCGTGGTATAACGATCATACCCGCGCCCTAAAGAGAAAAGCACGAAAAATGGAACGCAGCTGGAGGAAAACAAAACTAGAGGTTTTTCGTATTGCTTGGCGTGAATGTAATTTATCTTATAGGAAAGCATTAAAAACTGCCAGATCGGATTACTTTTCATCTCTCTTAGAAGAAAACAAACATAACCCTAGGTATTTGTTCAATACTGTGGTTAAATTAGCTAAAAATATAGCAGCAACAGGTTTAGACATTTCCCAAAAGCACAGCAGTAATGACTTTATGACGTACTTTACCTCCAAGATAGACACTATTAGAGATAAAATTGTAACCATACAGCCGCCCGCTACAGTATCGCATCAGATAGTGCGTTGTAGATCTCCTGAGGAACAATTCCATTCATTCTCTATTATAGGAGAGGAGGAATTGTATAAACTTGTTAAATCATCTAAACCCACAACATGTATGTTAGACCCTATTCCATCTAAGCTACTAAAGGAGGTACTTCCAGAAGTCATAGATCCTCTTCTGAATATTATTAATTCGTCACTATCATTAGGATATGTCCCCAAAACCTTCAAAATAGCTGTTATTAAGCCACTCATTAAAAAACCACAACTTGACCCCTATGAATTAATTAACTACAGACCAATTTCGAATCTCCCTTTTCTGTCAAAGGTACTAGAAAAGGTAGTATCCTCACAATTATGCTCCTTCTTAGAGAAAAATGGTATCTGCGAGGATTTCCAGTCAGGTTTTAGACCATATCATAGTACTGAGACTGCTCTAATTAGAGTAACAAATGACCTGCTATTGTCAAGCGATCGTGGTTGCATCTCTCTATTAGTGCTACTGGATCTTAGTGCCGCATTTGATACTATTGACCACAACATTCTTTTAAATAGACTTGAAAATTATGTAGGCATTAGTGGTAGTGCACTGGCATGGTTCAAATCGTACTTATCTGACCGTCATCAGTTTGTGGCAATAAATGAAGAGGTATCATTTAGATCGCAAGTGCAGTATGGAGTACCTCAAGGCTCAGTGCTAGGGCCATTACTTTTTACGCTTTACATGTTACCCTTGGGAGATATCATCAGGAAACATGGTGTTAGCTTTCATTGTTACGCTGATGATACTCAGCTCTATATTTCTTCGCAGCCCGGAAAAACATATCCATTCGAAAAACTAACAGAATGCATAGCTGATATTAAAAACTGGATGGCGAATAACTTCTTACTGTTAAATTCTGAAAAAACAGAGGTATTAATTATTGGACCTAAAACCTCCACAAGTAATGACCTAAAACACAGTCTAATACTAGATGGCTGCTCTGTAAATTCATCATCATCAGTTAGGAACCTAGGCGTCCTATTCGATAGCAATCTCTCCTTTGAAAGCCACATTTCTAGCATCTGCAAAACCGCATTTTTCCATCTTAAAAATATATCGAAATTACGACCTATGCTATCAATGTCAAATGCTGAAACATTAATTCATGCGTTCATGACCTCAAGGATAGATTATTGTAATGCTTTATTGGGTGGTTGTTCTGCACGCTTAATAAACAAACTCCAGCTGGTCCAAAATGCAGCAGCTAGAGTTCTTACTAGAACCAGAAAGTATGACCATATTAGCCCGGTTCTGTCAACACTGCATTGGCTCCCTATTAAACATCGTATAGATTTTAAAATCTTGCTAATTACTTATAAAGCCCTCAATGGTTTAGCTCCTCAGTACTTGAACGAGCTCCTATCGTATTATAGTCCTTCACGTCCGCTGCGTTCTCAAAATTCTGGCAATTTGATAATACCTAGAATATCAAAATCAACTGCCGGCGGCAGATCATTTTCTTATCTAGCGCCTAAACTCTGGAACAATCTACCTAACACTGTTCGGGAGGCAGACACACTCTGTCAGTTTAAATCTAGATTAAAGACACATCTCTTTAACCTGGCTTACACATAAAATCATTAACACATTTCTATAATTCAAATCCGTTAAAGGATTGTTAGGCTGCATTAATTAGGTCAACCGGAACCGAAAACACCTCCCATAACACCTGATGCACTCGTTGCATCGTAAAAAGAATGGCATCTACGCTAATATTAGTCTGTTTCATTCTTATTCCGAGGTCACCGTAGCCACCAGATCCAGCCTGTATCCGGATCAGATGGTCACTCCAGTCCCCCGGATCCAGTCCGTACCCAGCTTAGATCATGGATCACCACCTAGAGATGACTTCAATAGCCGTGGATGTCAACCAGATGAGCTCCAAGGCGGATCACCAATAAAGACCTCGCCAACCTTGACGGCCATCGGCACTACACCACAGGATCCTGATGAGTTCTCTACAATCAGACATTGGTACAAACTGTTGTTTGGTCTGGCCAGAGGAGAACTGGTCCCCCGACTGAGCCTGGTTTCTCCCAAGGTTTTTTTCTCCATTTCTGTCACCTGTGGAGTTTTGGTTCCTTGCCGCTGTCGCCTCTGGCTTGCTTAGTTGGGGACACTTTCCAGCGATATCGTACACTATTTGAACTGAACTGACGATGATATCACTGAATTCATTGATGAACTGCTTTTAACTGAAAATTGATTGTTACAATAATGCGTTACTTACACACTATTGTGCTGTTTAAATACTGTGCAGTTGCTTTGACACAATCTGTATTGTAAAAGGCGCTATATAAATAAAGGTGACTTGACTTGACTTGACTAAATGAGACTTGTCATAACATTTGCATGTAACTGCGGTTTTGTTGATTCTGATTGCTTCCAGGTCCTCCTTTGTAAGTCGATTTTAGAAAAAAGTGTCTGCTAAATGTCTAAATGTAAATGTAATATTTAAAACTTTGGATATTGTTTGCCTTTCTAAAAGGAGTTTGCAAGCAGAGGACTCTAGAAAATGAAAGCAGTGCATATAGTTTTATGTTAAGCATTTACCTCCCATAGAGTTATAAACAAAAACTTAACGTGGCTTAATGCATTAAAAAGATTAATATTAAAAGGCCAAACCCAGTATACGGATGATGCTAATGATGTGCAGGCAAGCAGCCCAGGATATGAACACACAGTGCATGCATGTTAAGTGTTTTCCTCTGATAGAAAACCATTTATACAGAAAACGTTTAACGTGGTTTAATGGTTAAAGACAGTGATACTGTATAAAACGGCCAAATCCGAGAAATGTAATGGGTCTGGCTTCCAGTCTGCTTCCAGCAAATTTAGTAGTACAAAACAGCTCGTTTTGCTGATTGATATTGTAAACAGGTGTTTCTTACCATATTATTGTCTTATTTATAAACACACAGGGTGCATAGCACAAACAGTTTTATCGGTTTATAGCAGTGTTATTTTTCTCATTATTTTCCTAACGTGCCTAATGAAGCAAAGCATCTCGTGCATTCACAGAAAAAAAAGTTTACTTCTGCATTGAAAAATAATGTGGATAAGTTGGTGGTGTTGCCACAGATGCAAATTTGTACTGTTCCACATCTCGCTTTAACCAAAAGTATCCGCTCACATTTGGAGTCACGTGATGGCAACAACAAAACAGCACAGCAGGGGAGCAGCAGCAACGTTTGCATACGAGATGTGAAAACAGCGGCATATACACACGTCTACTCTTTGTTAAACGTATATTAAGTGTAGAGGAGAAAAAAATAACTTAAAGTATCGATCTCAGCAGGCTAGTATCGATCCGATTCCAATACCAACGTTAGTATCGATACCATCTATATTAGGATCGATCCGCCCACCCCAGTGCATAGTCTTCAGTTAAACTGCGTTGCTTTTAGAAGCGTTAATTCAGATGTTGCAT
>NC_133385.1:2996922-3004422 GCF_049309525.1 Garra rufa
CCTCATTTTACCTGACATGATTTAGCTGAGACGAAAACAATTTGTTGAGTCAACTTAAAATAATTTGTTACCTGGCTGCCTTAAAATTTAAAGTTCTGTAGACTGAAAAAAGTTAAGTCAACTTTAAATGTTAAGTTGTACTAAGTGACTAAGTGTACTAAGTTGATTCAACTCAAATTTTAAGGCAGCTGAGTAACTTACCCAGCTTTTCAAGTTTTACAAACCAGATATCTGTGAAGTCAACTCAAATTTCTAAGTTGTTAAATTTTTTTCAGCTACAAAATCCAATTTAAAATGGTTATTTGACGAACTCAAATATATATATATATATATATATATATATATATATATATATGTTTATATATATTTGTAAATTTAATCATTTAAAAATGAAAATTATTTCATATATATATATATATATATATATAAGAAATACATATTAGAAATATTATAAATTGTAAATATCTAAATATATATATATATATATGTTAATTCAAAATTAAAGCAAAATTACGCAAAAAAATGGTATTATAAATATTATAAATTATATATAGTTAATATTTTACATTATTATATAAAATATAAATAATTATATATTATTATATACAAAATATGCTAAATAAATATAAATATTTTTTTAAATTTTAAATATATACAGTATATATATATATATATATATATATATATATATATATACATACACATATATTAATAAATTGTAAATGTATATACACACACAAAATTATTTATTTTATATTTTTATATATATATATATATATATATATATATATATATATATATATATGTATGTGTGTGTGTATTTATACAAAATTATTTAAATTATGTAGTTAGTTAAATTATAATTTAAATAATTTAGAGTCTGTCAAATAACCATTTCAAATTTTCTAGATTATAATAGATTATAATATGCACAGCCACTTTGATATATGATTGTGGTCATGTCGCCCGACTCTGACCATTAAATGTCACCCAAAAACAGGATGTTTATTCCATTAAACAGCTCGAGTGTGCAAATGTGTGGGATTTGTGAAGCTAAAAGCAGATATGGTCCTCCAGCTAATGATGTGTTGCGTCCCAACCAGCAAGGTTAAACAGAAAGAGGTGACAAATGAGTGTGGAAGTGGGACACTGCCGGCGTATCCGTCTCACAGCCAACGTTTCTGGGTTACTCCTGGCTTATATTCCTGCCGCTTTATTTCAAAACACTTTGATTTCTCCAGATCCGACAGCGTCCAGAACGGCGTCCCGCGGGATCATTTACCGCCGGTCCGGCTCGCCGTAAGTCGGCGTGTCTGATAGCATCTTTAATTATTCAGATCCTCTCGGTCTTTGATAATTACCTGACCGGCCGCGCACGTGAGCCCAGGGCCGGCGACGGCGGGGTCGTTCGCGCGCCATTATTTTTAGCCGGCGAGATGAACAGGTTTCATTAGAGATCCGACTGATGCGCGGGAGGTGATGGGGGCGCCGCGTCCCCAGAAACACGGCCCGAGTCATTAGGCATTCACCGAAAGTAGGCCAGCCGCAGCTCGGCTCGGCTTTGAGAAGGGGAGAAACCAGGATGAGGAAGGTGGAGGGAGACATTGATGACTTACTCACATCCGTACGCAATAGCAGCCAATTAAGATGCCGAAGCAAGATGGATTCTAGTCGAGCATCAATAATGCCGCTCGCTTAATTAGTCATGTGCACCAAAACCAACACCGATTATGGAGAACTCTAGAGCTGTCACTCAACTCAGAAATGTCACTGAATTAATGATAGAATAACAAGATGACATGATTCATTAGTCAAACTATTTGCAGATTCATCTGACAGATGGAAAAAGTCGTTTTGTTACATTAAAGTTTACTGTTTTTCAGCGTCTTATTTCATGAGCGCAGACAACGGACTCAAAAACGGGGTAAATATTATAGGTATGTTTACATTTATTTATTATTTTATTGTACATTATTTAACATTTTATGTTTTTATTTATTGTTTTATATTACTATTTAATTATTTGATATGAATCATCTGAAGTCCAGCAAGATTTAAATTTATGAAAAAAATAATAAATTGTAAATATATATATGTTATTTAACTTATACATTTATTTATATATATATATATATATATATATATATATATATATATATATATATATATGCAGAAAATATTTTATAAATATAATAAATGTTATACATATATTATTATAAATGTTATAATAAAATTGTATTTAAATTATTATATTAAATATGTAATTATTATTATATTTAATTATTATATATTATGAATATTACATTATAAATTGTATAAATTGTAAATATATAGTACATTTTTATATATTATTATATGTTGTTTTTTTATTGGGTTGTATTATATTATTATTATTTGTTTATCATATAATATTTGTAATATAATTAAAAGTACTAATTGTTTTCATTATTATTGTTTCATATATATTGTTTTTATAATTTTATATTTATCAAAAATTTATTTGAATACACTTCAAAATACATTAATAATTAACATTTTTATTTAATAAATGATACCACATGTATTTATTAGATTATATTATGATTTATTAGAATTTCTTACAGTATTTTTAGCATTTTTATATTTATAAGTTTAGATTTATTGGTGTTGGGGTAAATGTATTATATATTATTTTAAAATCTTTGTAATAAAAATAGTACTAATTGTTTTAATTATTATTAATGTTATTTTTTATAATTTTACATTTATTACATTTATTTACATTGTTAATAATTTACTATATTTATTATATTACATGTTATTTTTATATAATAAATTGTACCACATGAATATGTTATATATTATCTGATATTTGTAATATAAATAGTACTACTAATTGTTTTAATTATTATTAATTATTAAAATTAATTTTAATACGTCAATATTAAATTAATATTACGTTTACATTTTTAATAATTGACAATATTTATTATATTACATACTATTACATTATAACACATATAATGTATTATATTATAATTTATATTATATTATATTTATAATGTTTTTTATTTATAATTTTAGATTTACTAGTATAAATCATAATACATTAACATTACATTAATGTTAATTCTTTATAAATTTATTTTATGTAACATTATATTTTAATACAATAAATGTACTAAATTAATTTATTATTAATTATTATGAGATGATTATTTCATGTTCAGGCAGCCTTTTTATATTTCGTCATGAGCACTGACAATGGACTCCTTGCTTTAATTAACATTTTTACAATTATATATTTAATAAATTAATTTGAATACATTTCAATATTACACTAATAATTTATTTATAATGTACATAATTATTAGGATTTATTATTAATATTATATTAATATCTATGATTTTTTTTTTTCATTTTAATTTTGCATTAATACTAATAATAATATACATCTTGTATTCTGTGTAATACTAAATTGTGCTAAATAACGTGTCAAACTGAGAAATCTCAATCCCCAAAGCCGTATGTGTTATATCAGTATCGAAGTGCGACCTATTTTATGTCAACATTCGATTCTGCCTCATTTTACCCGCAGAAAAATCCAATTATCACAAGAGGAGTCATTATACACATGTCCTGGAATAATAATGTATATCCTGGAATATTAAAATCAGCCGGCGGCTCTAATGCGGTTAAATTCCTGTTCCCGGCGTGCCGTAATTATGATTCATTTCCCGCAGCGTATGCGCATGCAAATGTCACACGTGTTCTGCAGTAACGGATTATCTGGCGGATCGGCTGACCCGCGTCTGATTGACGGCTCACCTTCGCAGTAGGCGCTGTCCTCTCGCAGCGGCCGGAAGCCGTTCTTGCAGCTGCAGCTGGATCCGCCATCTAAGTTTACGCAGGCCGAGTTGTCTGCGCAGATGTTCTCCTCCGCGCAGAAGTCGTGACCTTTAACCCCAGAGAGAGGAGATTAATGTTTGTAGATTCGTGTTACTAGAAACACTGAAGCGCTTAAGGTCAGGCAACGGTCACACCGATTACTGTATCATACTGTAATAACAACAACAGGTGCTAACGTACCTCTGCAGACTTTGCAGCATCTGTCTGTCAGTGTGATCTGATCAGATTCAGTGCAGGTGAGCTGCGGACAGTCCTCTGCGTCCGTAACTCTGTGCATCGTACGTTCCTGAAAAGAAACTGGGTTTGTCATTCGCTCTGAAAAAAATATAGATAGTTCTGAATGGTTGCTAGGGTGTTTTAGGTGTATTTTATGCAGTTGCTCAGGTACTCTGGTTGCTAGGGTGTTTTAGGCGGTTGCTAGGGTACTCTGGGTGGCTCCTAGGTGGTTGTTAGGGTGTTGCCAAGGTACTCTGGGTGGCTTGCTAGCTGGTTACTGTAAAGTTGCTATTGTGTTATAGGTGGTTGCTAGGCAGTTGCTAGGGTATTCTGGGTGAGTGCTAAGGTGTTGTCAGATATTTTCTAGGTAGTTTTTTGGTGGTTGCTATGCAGTTGCTAGAGTGTTCCAGGTGATTCCTAGGTGGTTGCTAGGGTACTTTTTTAGGCTATGTGTTTTTTAGGCAGTTGCTTGGCCACTTTGGATGTTAGGCAGTTGCTAGGGTACTCAGGGTGGTTCTTAGGCGGTCGTTAAAGTGTTTCTAAAGTACTCTGGGTAGCTAGGGTGTTGCTAGGTGATTGCTAGGAAGTTGCTAGTGTACTCTGGCTGATTTCTAGGGTGTTGCTAGGCAGTTGCTAGGCTGTTTTAGATGGGTTTTAGGCAGTTGCTTCAGTACTCTGGTTGCTAGGCAGTTGCTGGGTGATTCCTAGGCGGTTGTTAGGGTATTGCTAAGGTACTCTGGGTGGCTTGCTAGGGTTTTGCTAGGTGGTTGCTATGAAGTTACTAGTGTGTTATGAGTGGTTGCTAGAGTACTCTGGGTGATTGCCAGGTTGTTTTAGATGGTTGCTAGGCAGTTACTAGGGATGGTTCCTATGCAGTTGCTCTGGTGTTCCAGGTGGTTGCCAGGCAGTTGCTAGGGTACTTTCAGTGATTGCTAGGGTGACTGTTTCAGGTGTTTTTAAGCAGTTGCTTCAGTTTTCTGGTTGCTAGGCAGTTGCTTTGTGTTATTCCTAGGTGGTTGTTATGGTGTTGCTAAGGTACTCTGGGTGGTTTGTTAGGGTGTTGCTATGAAGTTGCTAGTATGTTATTAGTGGTTGCTAGGCAGTTGCTATGGTACTTTGGGTGATTGCTAGGGTGTTGTTAGATGATTTCTATGGTGTTTTAGGTGGTTCCTAGGCAGTTGCTCAGGTACTCTAGTTTCTAGGGTGTTGTTAGGTGGTTTCTTGGGTGTTTTAGGTGGATTTTAGGCAGTTTACTGGGTACTCTGGTTGCTAGGAAGTCACTAGTGTGTTGTGGGTGGTTGCTTAGGCGGTCACAAGGGTACTCTGGGTGATTGCTAGGATGTTGCTAAGCGGTTGCTAGGGTGTTTTAGGCAGTTGCTAGGGGTTGTTCTCATGTGGTTGTTAGGGTGTTCCAGCTGGTTGCTAGGGTAATCTGGGTTATTGCTAAGGTGTTGCTAGGTGGTTGCTGGGGTGTTTTAGGTGGTTCTTAGGCAGTTGCTTGGGTACTCTGGTTGCTAGGCAGTCACTAGTGTGTTGTGGGTGGTTGCTTAGGCGGTCACTAGGATACCCTGGGTGATTGCTAGGATGTTGCTAGGCGGGTTTCTTGGGTGTTTTAGGTGGTTGCTAGGGGTGGTTACTAGGCAGTTGTTAGGGTGTTCCATGTGGTTGCTAGGGCGTTGCTAGGCGGTTGCTAGGGTGTTTTGGGTGGTTTTTAGGCAGTTGATTGGGTACTCTGGTTGCTAGGCAGTTATTAAGGTGTTCAGGGCGGTTGCTTAGGTGGTCACAAGGGTATTCTGGGTGATTCCTAGGGTGTTGCTAGGCGGTTTCTTGGGTGTTCCAGGTGGTTGCTGGGGTGCTGCTAGGCGGTGTCTTTGATGTTTTAGGTGGTTGCAAGGGGTGGTTACTAGGCAGTTGTTAGGGTGTTCCAGGTAGTTGCTAGGCTAGGGTGTTGCTAGGCGGTTGCTAGGGTGTTTTTGGTTGTTTTTAGGCAGTTGATCAGGTACTCTGGTTGCTAGGCAGTCACTAGTGTGTTCTGGGTGGTTGCTTAGGTGTTTTGGATGGTTGTTAGGAAGTTGCAGATAGATAAATAGATATTTACTAAACATACTACTTTTATATGTTTAAATACATAAATATATATATAGAGAGAGAAAGAAATTTTAATAAAAATATAGAAACACAAAAATATAAATATAAATATATACAGAGAGAGAGAGAGAAAGAGAGAGAAAGAGAGATTGGTTTTGTGTTGTGTGTAAATATACAGGAGAGTTTGTAGTGATCTGTACCCTGCATTCAAACAGCTGGCAGAGTCCCGCGGTGGGATGATGAACAGCACAGCGTTGTCCTTCCACCAGAGTCTGCTCCGAGAACAAGCACATCGCTGCAGAAAAACAACACACACACATGAACACACAACACTCACAACAACACACTCACCACTGCTTTCTTAATACAGCTGAAGTTAATTGGCTCCAAAACAACACTGGACCCCATTGACTTTCAGCAAACGGACAAAAAAGTCCATTTTATTTGCATCGTATTTAGTTTCAAAGCAGCTCGAAATAAGCATGACGTGACTCAGCAGAAACACCAGCAGCACAAATCAAACCTGCACTATTAATGCGAGAGAAGGAAATGCTACGGTATGGAGATTTGGAGCGAAACATAACAGCAAACAACCGACGATTACAAGACGTCTGAGGAGATAATTGTTCCCTAGACGGCAATTATTTCCTCCTCTGACTTTAAATACAACACAATGTGCAGACCGAACCTCAGCGAGAAGCTGTTATATCATTTCAAATGAATCATTATTGCTGTTTGCCACATCAGTCCTCAAATCACAAGTTAAAACAGACATTAAAATAACGTAAAACTCCTTGAACAGTAATTAGAGTTGGTGATAATTAAAGCTGTAGTAGATTATGTATAAACATCATATTATTTAATTGCAGGTTTGTGTTTTTGTTTCAGGATGAACTTTGCCAGCGTTTGCAGGAATAAATGACACAGTAGGAGAGCCACGCGAGCCGTAAATAGCAGCCAAAACGTTCAGGAGAGAAATATTCTGCAGAAACAGAAGACTGTGAGACGCTTTGAAGAAAAGCATTTGCCGAACGGCCACAAAAACACGTCTGATGAAACCGGTCTGTCAGCGTGTGTCAGCTAAATTACCACAAATGACAAATTATACTCAGAAATGAATGTTTAATGTTTATTTTGAGTGTGATGCATTCAGCTGAGGCTCTGAAATGGAGTTTGAATCAGCCAGGGATGGAAAGTCAACTAACACTAAGTAACTAGAGTAATTACAGTAGGTAATTTGGCTCCTCCAATTATCCAGGAGTAAACATTAAATGGCGTTTGCAAGCCATTTTGCCGCTGTAATGTGA
>NC_133385.1:3009422-3028381 GCF_049309525.1 Garra rufa
TGTATGTGAGTGTGTGAGTAAATGTATGTGAGTGTGTGAGTAAATGTATGTGAGTGTGTGAGTAAATGTATGTGTGACAGTGTTTATGAGAATGAGTAAGTGGAGTGTTGTGAGTGTGTGAGTAAATGTATGTGAGTGTGTGAGTAAATGTATGTGTGACAGTGTTTATGTGAATGAGTATGCGTGAGTGTATGTGAGTGTGTGAGTAAATGTATGTGTGACAGTGTTTATGTGAATGAGTTATGCGTGATATATTGAGTGTGTGAGTAAATGTATGTGTGAGTGTGTTTATGTAAATGAGTATGAGTGAGTGTATGTGAGTGTGTGAGTAAATGTATGTGAGTGTGTGAGTGTGTTTATGTAAATGAATATGAGTGTGTATGTGAGTGTGTGAGTGTGTTTATGTGAATGAGTATGAGTGAGTGTATGTGAGTTTGTGAGTAAATGTATGTGTGAGTGTGTGAGAGTGTTTATGTGAATGAGTATGAGTGAGTGGTGTATGTGAGTGTGTGAGTAAATGTATGTGTGAGTGTGTGAGTGTGTTTATGTGAATGAGTATGAGTGAGTGTATGTGAGTTTGTGAGTAAATGTATGTGTGAGTGTGTGAGTGTGTTTATGTGAATGAGTATGAGTGAGTGTATGTGAGTTTGTGAGTAAATGTATGTGTGAGTGTGTGAGTGTGTTTATGTGAATGAGTATGAGTGAGTGTATGTGAGTTTGTGAGTAAATGTATGTGAGTTTGTGAGTGTGTTTATGTGAATGAGTATGAGTGAGTGTATGTGAGTTTGTGAGTAAATGTATGTGTGAGGTATTTATGTGAATGAGGTGATGAATGTATGAGTGAGGTATGTGAGTAAATGTATGTGTGAGTGTGTGAGTGTTTATGTGAATGAGTATGAGTGAGTGTATGTGAGTTTGTGAGTAAATGTATGTGTGAGTGTGTGAGTGTGTTTATGTGAATGAGTATGAGTGAGTGTATGTGAGTTTGTGAGTAAATGTATGTGTGAGTGTGTGAGTGTGTTTATGTGAATGAGTATGAGTGAGTGTATGTGAGTGTGTGAGTAAATGTATGTGTGAGTGTGTGAGAGTGTTTATGTGAATGAGTATGAGTGAGTGAGTGTATGTGAGTGTGTGAGTAAATGTATGTGTGAGTGTGTGAGTGTGTTTATGTGAATGAGTATGAGTGAGTGTATGTGAGTTTGTGAGTAAATGTATGTGTGAGTGTGTGAGTGTGTTTATGTGAATGAGTATGAGTGAGTGTATGTGAGTTTGTGAGTAAATGTATGTGTGAGTGTGTGAGTGTGTTTATGTGAATGAGTATGAGTGAGTGTATGTGAGTTTGTGAGTAAATGTATGTGTGAGTGTGTGAGTGTGTTTATGTGAATGAGTATGAGTGAGTGTATGTGAGTTTGTGAGTAAATGTATGTGTGAGTGTGTGAGTGTGTTTATGTGAATGAGTATGAGTGAGTGTATGTGAGTTTGTGAGTAAATGTATGTGTGAGTGTGTGAGTGTGTTTATGTGAATGAGTATGAGTGAGTGTATGTGAGTTTGTGAGTAAATGTATGTGTGAGTGTGTGAGTGTGTTTATGTGAATGAGTATGAGTGAGTGTATGTGAGTTTGTGAGTAAATGTATGTGTGAGTGTGTGAGTGTGTTTATGTGAATGAGTATGAGTGAGTGTATGTGAGTGTGTGAGTAAATGTATGTGTGAGTGTGTGAGAGTGTTTATGTGAATGAGTATGAGTGAGTGAGTGTATGTGAGTGTGTGAGTAAATGTATGTGTGTGTGAGTGTGTGAGTGTGTTTATGTGAATGAGTATGAGTGAGTGAGTGTATGTGAGTGTGTGAGTAAATGAATGTGTGTGTGAGTGTGTGAGTGTGTGAGAGTGTTTATGTGAATGAGTATGAGTGAGTGAGTGTATGTGAGTGTGTGAGTAAATGTATGTGTGTGTGAGTGTGTGAGAGTGTTTATGTGAATGAGTATGAGTGAGTGAGTGTATGTGAGTGTGTGAGTAAATGTATGTGTGTGTGAGTGTGTGAGTGTGTTTATGTGAATGAGTATGAGTGAGTGTATGTGAGTGTGTGAGTAAATGTATGTGTGAGTGTGTGAGTGTGTTTATGTGAATGAGTATGAGTGAGTGTATGTGAGTGTGTGAGTAAATGTATGTGTGAGTGTGTGAGTGTGTTTATGTAAATGAGTATGAGTGAGTGTATGTGAGTTTGTGAGTAAATGTATGTGTGAGTGTGTGAGTGTGTTTATGTGAATGAGTATGAGTGAGTGTATGTGAGTGTGTGAGTAAATGTATGTGTGAGTGTGTGAGTGTGTTTATGTGAATGAGTATGAGTGAGTGTATGTGAGTTTGTGAGTAAATGTATGTGTGAGTGTGTGTATGTGAGTGTGTGTGAGTAAATGTATGTGTGAGTGTGTGTGTGAGTGTGTTTATGTGAATGAGTATGAGTGAGTGTATGTGAGTTTGTGAGTAAATGTATGTGTGAGTGTGTGAGTGTGTTTATGTGAATGAGTATGAGTGAGTGTGTGAGTAAATGTATGTGTGAGTGTGTGAGTGTGTTTATGTGAATGAGTATGAGTGAGTGTATGTGAGTTTGTGAGTAAATGTATGTGTGAGTGTGTGTATGTGAGTGTGTGTGAGTAAATGTATGTGTGAGTGTGTGAGTGTGTTTATGTGAATGAGTATGAGTGAGTGTATGTGAGTTTGTGAGTAAATGTATGTGTGAGTGTGTGAGTGTGTTTATGTAAATGAGTATGAGTGAGTGTATGTGAGTGTGTGTGAGTAAATGTATGTGTGAGTGTGTGAGTGTGTTTATGTGAATGAGTATGAGTGAGTGTATGTGAGTGTGTGAGTAAATGTATGTGTGAGTGTGTTTATGTAAATGAGTATGAGTGAGTGTATGTGAGTGTGTGTGAGTAAATGTATGTGTGAGTGTGTGAGTGTGTTTATGTGAATGAGTATGAGTGAGTGTATGTGAGTGTGTGTGAGTAAATGTATGTGTGAGTGTGTGTGAGTGTGTTTATGTGAATGAGTATGAGTGAGTGTATGTGAGTTTGTGAGTAAATGTATGTGTGAGTGTGTGAGTGTGTTTATGTGAATGAGTATGAGTGAGTGTATGTGAGTGTGTGAGTAAATGTATGTGTGAGTGTGTGAGTGTGTTTATGTGAATGAGTATGAGTGAGTGTATGTGAGTTTGTGAGTAAATGTATGTGTGAGTGTGTGTATGTGAGTGTGTGTGAGTAAATGTATGTGTGAGTGTGTGAGTGTGTTTATGTGAATGAGTATGAGTGAGTGTATGTGAGTTTGTGAGTAAATGTATGTGTGAGTGTGTGAGTGTGTTTATGTAAATGAGTATGAGTGAGTGTATGTGAGTGTGTGTGAGTAAATGTATGTGTGAGTGTGTGAGTGTGTTTATGTGAATGAGTATGAGTGAGTGTATGTGAGTGTGTGAGTAAATGTATGTGTGAGTGTGTTTATGTAAATGAGTATGAGTGAGTGTATGTGAGTGTGTGTGAGTAAATGTATGTGTGAGTGTGTGAGTGTGTTTATGTGAATGAGTATGAGTGAGTGTATGTGAGTGTGTGTGAGTAAATGTATGTGTGAGTGTGTGTGAGTGTGTTTATGTGAATGAGTATGAGTGAGTGTATGTGAGTTTGTGAGTAAATGTATGTGTGAGTGTGTGAGTGTGTTTATGTGAATGAGTATGAGTGAGTGTATGTGAGTGTGTGAGTAAATGTATGTGTGAGTGTGTGAGTGTGTTTATGTGAATGAGTATGAGTGAGTGTATGTGAGTTTGTGAGTAAATGTACAGATCTGGCCATTAAAAATGCGTCTATTTTCACGCGGCAGCCTGCAATTCGGCACGCGTGGGCACGCGTCCTGCCGCAGCGGCTTTTTTAGATTTTTTTACAACGTTGTTGCACTTCATATAATATCCACCAGGTGGCGCAAGGAACAACATTCTGTAGCCAAACACCATGGCCAGCTCTAGGGGGCGTTGGTCACAAATACCAGTACAATAGTTCAATGATTCCTCTTTCCTGAAATTATGGTTCAAACCAATAGCAAAAAGATAGCCTATTCATAAGCAGGTGCAGTTGTATTGTTATTTTGTTTTCTTTCTTTGTTTTCCTGACGAACATTTATTAGACTGCATCGGAAACAGAAATGTTAATTTCGGTTATTTTATTTCTCCAACCGACAACTGACGTAAACCGCTAAATTCGTTTTCAGGGATTAATTATACACAAGCAAGAAGCAGCATAAACATCAGAACCTCACGCGCAGAGCTTATGCACAGAGAAAAACCCAATAAACCTATATATAATAATAAATAAAATAGGCCCACATAAGAAATATATGTTTTTCTTTTCTGAATGAATAATAATTTAACAAATTAATAAGTAGCAAGCCTATATGCAGAATTTTAGGCAATTTCTGTGATGCGCCCTTAAACCAGCATCTTGTTTCCAATTTTTTTTTTTTACAAATAGCCTACACGTTTTTTTTTTTTTATTTTTTTTTTTTTTTTTATTGTGATTGTACACAAATAACATAAATATGTAAAATATCATAGTTTTAAGCAATGCCGTACTCTTGAACGAGTATTGTAAGCTGTATCCACTTTATTAAGGGGAAAAAAATCAAGTGATCCTGACGGCGCCGCGGGCAGTTAAATTACTCGACAACTTTCACCTTCAGAATAAAATACATTAGGCTATATATTTCAGCGTTTTAAAGCAACATCAAATTAAGATATGCATGTTTAAGAGGTAGTTCGTCTTTTTCTTTTTCTAAGATACACAATTTTAGATACACTGACAATTAATTTGAGTAGAGACAGATAGAAATGGGAAGGATAAATATAAACTACAGTATTTTTGCGATTTTGGTGCTTAGAAATTTATTCTAAGCGGGCCGCGGGCGAATAATATAGTTAATATAGCGCGGAGCGGGTGGATGCGGAATAAAACCTCGTGGAAGCGGGACTGGAAAAGCACTTTGTTATATCCTATAGACTATTTAGATACTTCATCATCAAGCAAAAATTTATTCATAAGCAGGAGCAGTTTTATTATTATTTTCTTTTATTTTTTTCCTGTTGAACTTTTATTAGACTGCATTGAAAATAGAAATGTTAATTTCTGTTTTTTTTTTTTTTTCCAAACGACAACCGACGCGTTTAGTTATTATTAACGACAAGATTGTGTTAAATTACATTTAAATTGAAACGTGGCTGTGACACATTAATAACAGTTAAATTCGTTTTGAGGGGTTAATTGTACACAAGCAAAAAGCAGCATAAACATCAGAACATCACGCGCAGATCTTATGCACAGAGAAAACCAAAAAAAGCTGTATGTAAAATAAATAAAAATGCCCAAATGCGAAATATAAATTTCTTAATGAATAATAATTTAACAAAACGAAATAAAATAAAATTAATAAGTAGCAAGCCTATATGCAGAATTGTAGGCAATTTCTGTGACGCGCCCTTGAACCAGCATCTTGTTTACATTTTTTTTTTTTTTTACAAATAGCATACACATCTGTTTTTTCGTTGTGATTGTACACAAATAACAGAAATATGTAAAATAGCATAGTTTTGAGCAATCCCTTACTCTTGAACGAGTATTGTAAGCTGTATCCACTTAATTAAAAGGGGGAAAAAAACGTGATCCTGACGGCGCCGCAGGCAGTTAAATAACTGGACCACTTTCACCTTCAGAATAAAATACATTATATATTTCAACGTTTTAAAGCAACATCAAATTAAGATATGCATGTTTAAGAGGTAGTTCCTCTTTTTCTTTTTCTAAGATACACAATTTTAGATACACTGACAATTAATTTGAGTAGAGAGGAATAGAAATGGAGAGGATAAATATAAACTACAGTTTTTATAGAGTTAAAAATTAATTAATTTATTTATTAGTATTATTACTATTATTATTTTGATTTGTTTCTGCGATTTTGGTGCTTAGAAATTTATTCTAAATGGGCAGCGGGCGAATAATATAGTTAATATAGCGGGAGCGGGTGGATGCGGAATAAAACCTTGTGGAATCGGGACTGGAAAAGTACTTTATTGTTATATCCTGTAGACTATACTTCATCAAGCATGGGCGTCGGAAGCAAAATAAATGTGGGTGGGTCCTCCCCCAGAAAAATAAATACTTTAGTATATGCCATTTTCTGTAGTCTGGTGCCTTTTATTTAATGTTTTTACACAATGCAAATACTCCATATTTACAAATATTACAAAAGACGGCTATACTGCAACATTTTCAGTGGCGTAAGTGATAATACGAGTAACATATCGTTTTTGACGCGGGAGACCCGAGTTCGCATCCGCCTTTTGGTGAAATCATTTTCGAAATCGTCTCCCTTTTCACTTATATCATATCGGAAAGGCATTTGTTTATTAGTTAATTAATGAAATAATTGAAAAGTTGAAATAAAGTATCAACTAGGGTTAGGTCACCTACCGTAAGTGTATCTGAGCACTATACTGTACTTTTAGGAGTGTTAATAATTAATTTTATTATTATTATTGTTATTATTATTATTATTATTATTATTGTTGTCTTTAGATTGTTCTTACATTTTGATGCCGTACATTATTATGACGCACTGCCCATGCAGTTTTTTTTTTCTTTTTTCTTAAAAACTAATTGAAGTGAAAGGGAAGAAACCCATGTAGATTTGGCCTAATGTCCATAAATACTATAGCCTAGTATTATATCCTAATATAGAAAATAATTTAGACAAATAAACAGAAGGCTCACTTTTCAAAACAATAAAGCTTAGCCTATATGACTGACAACGAATACAACAATTGTTAAGTATCAAAAGTGCTCCAGTGAGTTATGCAATTTTTTTCCACCTTTTTTTCTTTTTCTTTTTTTTTAAGTGGAAAAGTAGTTCTTCTATTTCGGAGAAGTTCATTAAGTCTTTCTCTTAACAGCTTCCAGTCACGAACTGCGGGTTGAATCTCCGACCAACGATCAGTAAAAATTTTTTTTTTTTTTTTCATCTTTAAACAGCTCCGATTTACATCATTTTAGCCTGGAACTAGGCTTAAGTCTGTTCTGGGAAACCAAAGGGAAGTGTATTTTTTTTTTTTTTTCAGTTTTCTGAAAAGTAGCCGTTAATGAGGCATCAGAGTTAAGCGGCATGCAGTATAAAGAGCGAAATGTTTATGAATGGCAGAGTGGGGGTGGGGTGGGGTGTTGAATGCTGTCTGTTGCCTTGTTGTAATCAACATTTGGAGACTTGGGGGTGCTGGGGGCGGATTCCGACTGCATTCAGTTGCATTTCGAATTCAGCATTCAAATGCATGCCAGGGAGAAGGGGAAAGCTTTCCTCACACGCTCCACTTTTTTCAAAAGATTAGTGTCCAACCTGACACGCGGGTCAGTGGATAAACAACCCGAACCCGACCGTTTTCAAATAACCCACCCGCAACTCGGACCGCAGAATAAAAAAAATGAATACTGTACCCGACCCGCCTCCTGACCCGTATGTTTAATACTAAAGTGATTAAGCTGTGGAGATGCAGTCTGAAATATCCCGACATCAGAAATCCATTGGTGTACAAGCTAAAAAATAAAATTAAAATAAAACAATGTGTCCTGTTGTAAAGTCGTTGCCGTATTGTTGTGTATGAAGTTCAGATGTTATTATTTTAAGAAATATATATGTTTTAGGATTCTCCTTATTTTTGTTTTAGACATCCATCAATTACGGTGAATAAAAAAAATTCCGCGCTGGTGGAAACAAGACTTTCGCTTCTACTTTTGAGACCGGTGTTCGGACGTTTTTCTAAAAAAAAAAATAAGAATTCAAAATTCAAAATTTATTGTCATAAAAACAGAAGGTGAATATAATTCAAAAATGTTAAGTATTTGCTGATTAAAGAAAACATGAAGGATGCCGCTTAATATTTGGCTTTTACGTGAACTTTAAAGCATATCCCTCATTCCATTTGTTTTCTTTGTTTTGTAATCTTTATATTATTTTCGTGAAATGTATTTTTGCTCAACATGCATTTCTCGTGGCCACGAGTTTAATGAATAAACCAACCTGCGTGACATTAGTAACCCAGAATTATTTGAGATATTTCGTTTTGAGTTAAGAAATTGTTTGCCTATATTAATTGTTATAGAAATTAATACAATATTAAATAATTATACAGGCGATGCTGTATATGCTAATGCTGTCTGTGCACAATGTAGACAGCTTTCACAAGTGTTTACATGTATTACATGTTGGCCTACTTCAAATTAAATAGCCCTGCAAGAAACATTTCATGCATCCCACAATCTTGTCCATTGACTGACCTTCTTTTTTTCCCATTATATTTGTATTATTCGTTTGTATTCGTTATTTTTTCCTTCATTTTGATCTCGTTACATAACATTCTGAATGTAAATGATACTGTAAAGGTGCTATGACTGGGGTTTTTACTGGAATGCAGTTTAAAGGTTAAATTTAACATATATTGTATTTTATTTAGTCTAACTAATAGACAAATAACTGAAGAGTGAATCATTCACGTAGTTTCATTTGTAAATGAAAACATCATGTATCGTCACACACGGGGATAAATACAATCAAAAAGTCAAAACGTAATTGGCATAATTGTCAGGCGTTAAAAATAAATAGCCCTAACCAGGTATTGAAATAATAATAACCTATAATAAGAATAAATAATAAGTGATTTAGAGCTATCTACTTTTTTCTTTATTGTGAATCGCTTAACCTAAATAACTTTATATATGCTATTTGGCATATATTTAGCAAATATTGTGAACTACAATTATGCCAATAAAGTTTTGACTTTATGATTGTATTAATGCCCGTGTGTGACCATACGATTTACAAATGGAACGTGAATGATTCATTCGACAATGAAACACTATATAGGTTATAATTAGACTAAAAATGAATATATGCCATATAGTATAATCAAAGCTTTCATGGCATGACAGCATTTATCATTTAGATTCGGAATGTTAAGAGATCGAAATTAAGGGGGACATACTGAATATAAACGAATAATACATTTATTACAGAAAAAAAGGATCAATTAATGGATAAGACTTAAGGATGCATAAAATGTTTCTTGCAGGGCTATTTAATTTGAAGTACTTATATGTAATAAATTCTTGATAAACTTTTGAATGCTGTCTACATCGCGCACAGACATTCGCATATACAGCATTGCCTATTGTTAATATATAACTTAATATTGCATTAATTTCTATAACAATTAATAAAAACATTTCTTAACTCAAAATAAAAAATATTAATAAACCTATCTCTGATAATCCTGGGTTATGGTTACGCAGGTTTGTTTATGCATTAAACATAAGGATGTGGTTACCTTGACAAAATAATCTTGTGGCCATGACATAATATGACATTCCCAGGAATTAATATCTCGTGGCAATGACAAAAAGTAATATGACGTTCCTACGAATTCATTTGTGTGGCCACGACAAACATAAGTGAACCGAAGGTGTCCCCTCCAGGTTACCGTACCTTTTAGTTTGCAGCAATGTTTTCAGCCTGCTCCAGTCCAGTGCGTTACATGACTGCCCCCTACTGATCATGTCTTTCCTATGTCATTGTATTTTCCGTGTTCCTTTGGAATACACCGGCGTCACGCGAGACCACTTTACTTCCCGCGCGCATTTTAAATGGCCAGATCTGTATGTGTGAGTGTGTGAGTGTGTTTATGTGAATGAGTATGAGTGAGTGTATGTGAGTGTGTGAGTAAATGTATGTGTGAGTGTGAGAGTGTGTTTTTGTAAATGAGTATGAGTGAGTGTATGTGAGTGTGTGAGTAAATGTGTGTGTGAGTGTGTGAGTGTGTTTATGTGAATGAGTATGAGTGAGTGTATGTGAGTGTGTGAGTAAATGTGTGTGTGAGTGTGTGAGTGTGTTTATGTGAATGAGTGTGAGTGAGTGAGTGTGTGTGTGTGTGTGTGTGTGTGTGTGTGTGTGTGTGTGTGTGTGTGTGTGTGTGTGTGTGTGTGTGTGTGTGTGTGTGTGTGTGCTCGTGTATATGTGTTTGTACTCACACTGGCACTCTTTGCAGCAGGTTCCTGTCACATACGCCGGGGTTGTACCATCAGGACAATCAAGCAGAGGGCAGAGAATCTTCTCACAGCGGACCGTTCCATTCTGCAGAAGTTCAAACATTCAGTCAGTGCTTGTGAGTTGCTAGTTTGCTTTAGCTGTCAAAATATGCTTTTGTAGTTTCCTACGGTACGAATGCAACACAGTTATTTTGGAAAAAATGATCCATTAAATGATCTGCTAAAGGATTTACAACAAAATTCATTAATGATTTTACCTACAACAATAACTAAACCTATAATAACTACAATTATATTTATAACTAATGATAACTATACTAACAATAAGTGTAAAGACACTATAACAATAGCTGTAACTGTAAGATAAGACCAGAAAAGACTTATCACAGTATAGTTACTCTATGACACAGCATTCAGTATATACATGAATCCATATTTAATCCCAAAAATAGATTTTCAGGCTTTGCCTTTTACTCGCGTCTCCCTGAAGCATGACATCCGTCACTTTAAGTCAAATTAAGATAATGTTCTTTTCACAGACTGTCCGGATCTCACTAACTTCCTGGTGGTAGTTTCACTGGGATGCCTGTCTCATCCGAAGCGCAATGGCTGTCTGTTTGGACACACTGAGCGCGCTGGAGACCAGCCTGCGTCTGTCAGAAGAGCACAGGGACTTCTAAAGATAGGACAGAATCCCTCCGTCTGTCACTTTGCATTCGGCAAAATATTCGTCTTGCTCGCAGATAATAAATGTGTAATGAGTGAGGAGGAATGAGGAGAGGGAAAGCTTTCAGCGAGACCTGCTCCACATCTGTGTTTACATTACGTTTGCTACACGGTGAGGACGCGTGTCAGAGGAATGTGCTGTCGCGTTTGACCTTTGAAGAGACATGCAAGCACACTGCTAATTAGCTAATTGCAGACTGCGCGATTGGATGAGGAAACAGAGTCTAGACGAGTATGCGCTACTTGATTAAACACCATACAGCTAGTGTACCAGCTAGAGTGTGACATGAACATTTCGATGTGATTTTACACATTAATGAACATTTCATGTTCTGTTAGCGAGATCTTAAAAACATGATATTAAAATGATAACTAAGTAATAAAATGGAAAATAATAAAATAATGAGGTTACACTTTATTTTAAGGCATCCTTGTTACAGAGTAGTGATACATTCAAGTACTGAGTAATATTAATTAACTACATCTACTTACTATATGGTTAGGGTTAGGATCTCTTTTGGCTTAGTATCACTTGCATGTAATTACGCATAATTAATTGTTACTATAATAGTAAGTGCATGTAATGTGTAACAAGGACACCTTAAAAATATAACTATTATATATATATATATATATATTATTATTATATTATAACTATAATAACCATAACAATAATCATAGCCATAACTATAATGATAACTATAATGATAACCATAAAGAAAAATATATAAATATATAAAACTATAATCATAACCATAACTATAACTTTACTGATAACTATAACGATAACTATAAATTTACTGATAAGTATAACGATAACTATAATCATAACCATAACCATAACTATAACGATAACTATATTCATAACATAGCCATAACTATAACTTTACTCATAACTATATCTTTACTGATAACTATAACTGTAACTATAACTATGATCATAATCATAACCATAACTGTAACCATAACTATAGCCATAACTATAACTTTACTAATAGCGATAACTAGAACTATAATCATAACCAAAACCATAACTTTACTGATAACTATAATGTTAACTATAATCATAACCATAACCATAACTTTACTGATAACTATATATATATAATTGATAACTATAACTATAATAATCATAACTATAACTATAACTTTACTGATAACTATAACAATAACTATAATCATAACCATAACCATAACTTTACTGATAACTATAACTGATAACTATAATCATAACCATAACTATAACGATAACTATATTTATAACATAACCATAACTATAAATCTACTGATAACTATAACTTTACTGATAACTATAACTATATCATAATCATAACTATAACTATAACTAACCATAACCATAACTATAACTAAAACTAACTATAACTTTACTGATAACTATAACTATATCATAATCATAACTATAACTATAACTATAACTAACTATCACTATAACTATAAGTTTACTGATAACTATAAAGAAAACTATAATCATAATCATAACATAACTATAACTATAATCATAATCATAACATAACTATAACTATAATCATAACTATAACTTTACTCATAACTATAACTATATCATAATCATAACTATAACTATAACTATAATTAAATAACTATAACTAACTATAACTTTACTGATAACTATAAAGATAACTATAATCATAACCATAACATAACTATAACTATAATCATAACCATAACTATAACTTTACTCATAACTATAACTTTACTCATAACTTTAACTATAACTATATCATAATCATAACTATAACTAACTATAACTATAACTATAACTATAACTAACTATAACTTTACTGATAACTATAACTATAACTATATCATAACCATAACTATAACTTTACTGATAACTATAAAGATAACTATAATCATAACTATAACCATAACCATAACTATAACTTTACTGATAACTACAACACTAACTATAACTATAATCATAACCATAACTATAAGTATAACCATAACCATAACTATAACTATAACTATAGCTATAACCATAACCATAACTATAACTTTACTGATAACTATAACCATAACTAAACTATAACTATAATCATAACTTTAACTATAATCATAACTATAACTATAATCATAACATAACTATAACTATAGCTATAACCATAACCATAACTAAGCTATAACTATAACCATAACCATAACTATAACAATAACTATAACCATAACAAGAACTAGAACTATAACTTTACTGATAACTATAACAATAACTACAACAATAATCATAACCATAACTATAACTTTACTGATAACTATAACTATAATCATAACTATAACTATAACTTTACTGATAACTATAACTATAATCATAACTATAACTATAACTTTACTGATAACTATAATGATAACTATAATTACAATTTTAACTATAATAATAACCATAAAGAAAAACATATCTATAATGATAACTGTAACTATAATCGTAACCATAACTATCACTTTACTGATAACTATAACGATAACTATAACTATACTCATACTACTGGTAACTATAATGATAACTATAATTATAAAAATTACAAAAAAAATATACCTATAATGAAAACTATTACTATAATTATGGAAATGAAAACTATAACTATAATTGTAATGATAACCAACACTTAGCTGGTAACTATAACTTTTTAACTATAACTATAATGATAACCATAACAATAAATATTCTTATGTTTATACACCTATGATAATTATAACCACAATAATAACTATAACTTTAATGATTTCAAAACCGTAATTATAATGATAACTATTACTATAAGGATATAGTATAACTATATGTGACCCTGGAGCACAAAACCAGTCTTAAGTCGCTGGGGTATATTTGTAGCAATAGCCAAAAATACATTGCATGGGTCAAAATTATTGATTTTTCTTTTATGCCACAAATCATTAGGAAATTAAGTAAAGATCATGTTCCATGAAGACTTTTTGTAAAATTTCTACTGTAAATATATCTAAATGTAATTTTTGATTAGTAATATGCATTGTTAAGAACTTAATTTGGACAACTTTAAAGGTGATTTTCTCAGTATTTTGATTTTTTTCCACCCTCAGATTCCAGATTTTCAAATAGTTGTATCTCGGCCAAATATTGTCCTATCCTAACAAACCACACATCAATAGAAAGCTTATTTATTGAGCTTTCATATGATGTATACATCTCAGTTTTGTAAAATTTAAACTTATGACTGGTTTTGTGGTCCAGGGTCACATATAGTACAATACAGTAAAATGCTAAAATGGTAACTATAACCATAATAAAAAATGTATTAATACTTTTTAAATTTGAATATGAAATGTATTATTGATTATGAATTATAAGTTTAAAACTAGTTAGATAAAAAGTAATCTAAAAGTAAGTACCCTGGATTAGGTTACTAACTCGTAATCTGTAATGATTTGTAAGTCATGTACCGAGCATGTGCAGTTCTTGCAGCCGTCGGTCCAGGTCTGCTCCTCTCTGTAGGTGACTCCCTTCACGTGACACGTCCGCTCGCAATAACACGAGTCCAGACCCTTCATCTTCTCCTCGGCCAGAGACAGCTGCAGGACGATAAGAAAGAGCGCATCCCTAATTAAACTCACTTTCTGACAGAAAACGCCTGCCGTTGATTGATTATTTGCGATCGTCCGTTTGCATTTTTCATTAAGCGTGTGTTATTCAGACACGCTTGATCAGAAGAGTTTTTCCTCATCAGCGGTGGAGTTTGTGTGCGGTTGGCAGCTGTGAGTTATTACAACACCATAAACAAGCCTTTAAATTCACAGCACAGACACCAGCCAGATGTTCGCAGAAACTGGGATCGGATTCATCTGTCAAACAAACAGAGGAGAAGCACGCAGCGTTTATTGCCAGCTCGCTGCAGAGCAAGATTGAGACGTCCAAAATATTCTTTAATACCAATTTAACTCTTGAATCTACCAAACAAGATGCAGAACTTGATTTTTTTAGTTTTTATAATACATTACATTTTTTAGTATGAATTACCCATATAAACATTAGATGATATTATTACTGAATGTCTCCTATATATTTAGGTACAGTGTAATTTTTTTTTTTTTTTTTTTTTTTTGAAGTAAACTCGGTCTTGGGGTATTAAAGTTAACTACAACTGAAATTAACATTAAAACCAGAAATATAGACATAAAATAAATACAACTGAATAAAAAAACTAAAACTAAAATAAAATATAAATTTCCACAAGTTTTATTTCCTTATTTTAATTTAGTTTAACTGGATGTAATGAAATAACTTATAGACTTATGTGAAATAAAATTCTGATATATATCTTAATAAGATGGCAAAAACACAACAACAACAAAAAAATGAAAATAAAACTAATTCAAAATATATTTTAAAACTATAATATATTAAGCATAAAATTTTGCTATTTCAGCTAGTTTAAAATTTTAAACATTTTATTTCAGCTAGTTACCAACATTTTTTATTTTTCATTTAGTTTAACTCAATGTACTAAAATAAAGTAAAAACTGAAATTAAAAAAATATATATTTAAATGAAGTAATAAAAAATTTGAAAATTTTGAAATTTTGAAATTTTAATAAAAAAGGCGAAAGCTGTAAAAAAAAATGAAAATTTAAAATATAAAAATAAAGCTTATTTAAAATGTATTTAAAATATAATATATTAAGCATAAAAACATTTTTGTTACTCAAAATAAAATAAACTTTAATTTAAAAGAAATCTATACAAAAACTCAAATGTTATTTTAGCAGGTTACCATCATTTCTCATTTTCATTCAGTTTAACTTGATGTACTAAAATAAACAAAAAATTATAAAAAAGTAATAATTTAAATAAAATAAAAAAATACAGATGACAAAATAACAAACTGATTAAAGCTGTAACTAAAATTAAAATGAAAAAGGAAAAAAATTAAATTAAAGAATTTAAAATGTATTTAAAAACTATAATTTATTAAGCATTAAAAACATTTTTGTTACTCAAAATAAAATAAAAACTTTAATATAAATACAATCAATATAAAAACTTGTATTTCAGCAGGTTACCAACATTTCTCATTTTCATTTAGTTTAACTTCATGTACTAAAGTAAAAAAAAAACTGAAATAAAAAATGATATTTTTTAAATATATATTTATATATTAACAAAAAACTACTAAAAATGGCAAAATCACACAAAAAAATTACAAAAATTCTAACTAAAATTCTAATGAAAATGGAAAATTTTAAAATAAAAAGAATTCAAAATGTATTTAAAAACCAATACATTAAAAACATTTTTGTTACTAAAATTAAAATTGACTTTTTTTTATCTATATACTTACATTTTAACTTTGTGAACTAAAATAAAACTAAACCTGAAATGTAATATATATATTAAATAAAAAATATATATTGTACATATTAAAATGACGAAATCACAAAAAAAGTAAAATTTTAAATGAATGACTAAAATTTTAAATAGAATGGAAATTTAAAATATAAAAATACTCTAAATAAAATATACATATATATAAAAAACTTAAACATATTTTATTTCAGCTAACTATAATACCATAGTTATATAGTATGTGGAAAACATTCAGTACAATTAAAATGTAACTGAAAAAAAATAAAAATATTTAGAATAAAATATAAATAAAATATACACATATAAACTTTTTATAAACATTTTATTTCAGCTAGCTACAATACCATATTTAATTGAAACTACTGAAAATGACAAAATGTTGAAATAAAAATGAAAAATTAATTCAAAACATTCATAGTAAACTATAAAAGTATTTATATTAATACTATAATAGTAACTATAATAGTATTTATATAATAGTAACTTTAATAGTATTCCTTGATACTTAAAAAACTGTTTAAGTCTTTAAACTTCAAAAATGTAATGTTTGCTTGTGTTTTCTTCTTTATTGTTTGTGAAATACAGTGCTAAAATGTTTTTTTTTTTCATCAATTTTTTTCCACTATATTTAGTTTATTTAAAGATACAGTACAGTATTCTGGCCTTTCCATCTCAACGAGTGGCAAATTAATAACAGAGTTATTTTTGATGAATCTGATAGAGATCCTTTATAAATGCTCCCGCATTGACAACAGCAGCGCCCGGCTTTGGAGAGACATGACTTAATGAAGACAGAATTTGCATTTTGTGCTCTAATGCTTTCAAAACGAATGCAATTCCTCTGTTGTGTGACTGTGACTTGAGCAGATGAAATGAAGCCAATTATTAAAACTGTGAATTTTGTGTCAGACAGAAACAAAGCGCCACCTTGCTCGACGTCTTGGCCAAGATGTCCTGGAGCTCCATGATCTTCTGCACGAGTCCGTGGAAGTCATTGCAGGTTGGACAGGCTACAATAGACACACACACCAGATGCATTCAGTAAAAACACAATGACTGAACCGTTGCATATGTTCAATTCTACAAGCACAAATAAACTAATTAGCGGCACGTACTGCGGTTGAGGTCGGGGCATTGCGTGATGTATCCTTGAGGCATTACGAGGATCTGAACGTCTTGCATCACTCCCTGCATCAAAAACACACACAGAGGTTATTCAACAACGTGATTAGATCAGAGGAGAAATATTAATTACATTTAAACACATGCATTCATGGCTCTTTGCATGGAGTTAAATAGGATTGAGAGAATTTGTTCAACGAGCTCTCAGCAAACAATGACCTTGAGCGGCTCTAATGAATTAACGGCATGCCGTTCTGACCCAAAAAAATGTGTTATTATCGTGGATTAGAAAACAGCTTGTCCCTGTATATAGTCACCAGCAGCGAGCATCATGGGTAAAATCTGAAATGGTGGCTTTTAGATGTTCAAGGCTGCTTTTATTTGTCGGGCGGAATATGAAGAGAAAGCTTGAGCGCTGAAAACACTAATAAGAGAGCGAAGCGAAGGACGCGGATGAGCGTGACCTTTTCTCAGGACATGTTCTCTGGATTAGCACCTGTTAAGCCATATTGCTTTTCTCTTAGCTTCGATTTGCGGCTTATATTTAGAGGTTTTATCTCCGTGTCGAATCAAACTCGCACATTTTATTCCGAATTCAGGCCGGCTGATGTCGGTTGCCATGTGGAGATGATCCTTTATTAAAATCAACATGATCTTATTAGTCCTGGTAGGTGTTCGTATTTAAATATTGCATTTACCTTGATGTTAAACGTGTATGCAGATCAAAGGATTTTTTTTTTTTTTTTCAAAGAAATTAATACTTTTATTCATCTAGGATGCATTAAATTGATTAAAAGTGACAGTAAAGATTAGAATGATTTCTGAAGGATCATGTGACACAAGACTGGAGTAATGTTGCTGAAAATTCAGGCTGCATCACAGGAATAAATTGCATTTTACTTTATATTCACATAGAAAATAGTTGTTTTAGATTGTAATACTTTTTCACAATTTTCACAATATTTTTGATTAAGAGTTTTACATTATTATAAGTGAACATATTGAAAACATTTTTTAGTTTCTATATATTTGGGTTGTGTATCATATATATATATATATATATATATATATATATATATATATATATATATATATATATATATATATATATACACACACACTTTATAATTATGTAGATCTATTTATAATTATATAAGTATCTACATTATTTTGTTGTTCTTTTGTAAACATATATTTATTTATATTTATATATATATATATATATATATAAAATCAAGTTTCTTTAATAATTATAATTCATTTGCATATTTATATATAATATATATAATATATATAAATATGCAAATTAATTATAATTATTAATTATTATTATATATGTTTAAAATCAAGTTTATTTTATAATTATAATTCATTTGCATATTTTACTTGCAGTATTTTAGGGTTGCTAAATTTATTATGTTTATTATTGTATTTTTTATTGAGTTTTTATATATTTAGATTTGCGTATCATATATATTAGTTGTGTGTGTGTGTGTGTGTGTGTGTGTGTGTGTGTGTGTGTGTGTGTGTGTGTGTGTGTGTGTGTGTGTGTGTGTGTGTGTGTGTGTGTGTGTGTGTCTTTTGTGAATATATATTTAATTAATAGTTTTTAGGGCTGTTT
>NC_133385.1:3028881-3125540 GCF_049309525.1 Garra rufa
ACAAAAAGTATATAATTTATAATTTTAAAATCAAGTTTATTTTATATTTATCATTAGTTTGCATTATTTACTTGCAGTATTTTAGGGCTGCTAAATTTAACAACGTATGAAATTGCATAATTTTATATATTTAGATAGTGTGTAGTGTGTGTGTGTGTGTGTATGTATATATATATATATATATATATATATATATATATATATATATATATATATATTTATATATATAAATTAAATACAATTATGCAAAGCAAATAATGCAAAAATTCATTAAATTATGCAATTTCATATCTTGTTAAATTTAGCATCTAATAATACTGGAAACACAATACTGGAAGCAAATAATGCAAAAATTCATTAAATTATGTAATTTCATATCTTGTTACACTTTGCAGCCCTAAAAATAACTAAATCACACAACCATACATCATTGAGAAGAAACCTGCATATTAGTTTCCAGATTGTTACAGGTTTCTTCTAAACGATGTATGATCATTGGCAGCCCAAACTCGCCAGCAGCCAGCAGCTTTTGTCGCGGCGGCACAAACGTGGCTCCCGTGAAGAAGCTGGTAATCAAACGACGGCACTCAGAGTCCAGCGGAGATGAAGCGGCGCCTGAGCGCAGCCCGAGAAGAAGCGCAGGACTCTAATAGGAGGTGGGCAAGGCCGCGCACTCTGGTAATTGGACATAATACGCGTCGCGGGGAGGAAATGATGTGGGCGACGGGAGCGTAATAACAGCTCCCAGTCGCCGCTGTCCCACTCTGATAAGCAAAACAAGCAGATACAGATTGAATTTGTTTCGCGTTCGCCCTAATTTGATTGGCCTCCGTCCGTCGCCACGGCAACCGGGCCCCGTCTCGGGCCCGCCAGAAAGCGTTTATTTTGGCCCTCGTGGGAGTCGGCCGCCGTGACTTATGAGAAATTGTTTTCGAAATTGTCTCGCCTCTTCAATTTTCCAACCGTAAATTCAAAAGCCGACGCAGGTTTCTCCGGATTCTCTGTGGCAATGAGAGGGAAATAGAGGTGAACGCTCTGAATTTATAGCGACTCGGGATGGCATTTGGTTTCTCACACACACACACACACACACACACACTCACACACAGACACACACACATATGCATACGCATGCGGCCATTGTTTAAATGAGAGGCAGTCGGGCGGTCAACAAGTGTGGAACGATGGCTAATCGAACGGTAATGACGCCTTTCATCAGCGCAAACTCAAACTCCACATCAATTTTTCTGAGTGCAAACGGCCCACTATTATGTTTAATGCGCGCTGGGGAAATAAATTGGTGGAAGATGAAAGCCAAAGCCAAACGGTAGATGAATTTGGTTTTGTACGTGCAAATGACGGACAGAAACATGCATTTGCTTTTGTGGTTAGGAAGGTGTCAGAACGGTTATATTGAGTCTGTTCAACACTGTCCTGAACACTTTTTTTTTTTTTTTTTAGAAATTGATACTTTTTGTTTTTAAATTATTTTAATGGGTAGGTATTTTTAAGGGTACATCTAACATTTAGGTTTAGTTTTTTTTTTTTTTCAAATATTTTAATTATTTTATACCATTAAATCTCTAATTTGTTTTCAATTGTTTTAATTTAAGTATTTTGAAATTATTTCATTTTATTTTATTTACTTGAATTTTTTGCATTTATTTGAAATAGAAATATTTTGACATAGATATTCTAATTATTTTATACCAGTTTATAACAGTTTATTTACTATTTATTTATTTTAATTCTGTTTACATTATTTCAGCATTTTTTGAGGAATAGAAAGTTCAAAAGAACAGCATTTATTTAAAATAGAAATATTTTGGAATAGAAATTTTTATTATTTTATACCATAATTTTTTGTTTATTTTTGTTTTAAATAATTTATAATTTAGGTATTTTTATTTTATTTTATTTTTTTTTTATTTCATTTTATGTTATTTTATTTACTTGAATTTATAATGGTCATATATGGGGGGGGTTTCAAGTAATTATTTCATTGCATTTTTTTATCTTATCAATTTTATAACTGTCCCAACTCACATCAGTTTATTTATTTATTTTAATTCAGTGGTATGAACTTTTACATTTTTTCTGCATTTTTTGATGAATAGAAAGTTCAAAAGAACAGCATTTATTTGAAATAGAATTATTTATACCATTATATCTCTTTATTTTTTTGGTCTTAAATTATTTTAATTTAAGTATTTTTTTAATTATTATTTATTTTTTCCCCTTATTAAATTTATAACTGTTCCAACTTGCATCAGTTTATTTAAATATTAGATATCAACCTTTACATTTTTTCAGGATTCGCAGATGAATAGAAGCAGCATTTATTTGAAATAGAAATATTCTGTATCATTATAAATGTCTTTACTGTCACTTTTGATCAATTTAATGCATCCTTGACGAATAAAAATCAACTTTTTTTTTTGTTTTCCTAAGCTTTTGAATGATAACTTACAACATTTTCAAAAAAAATCTTTCCAGCTCAACTGTTTTCAGCATTTATATTCAGAAATGTTCCTTGAGCAGCAAGAATCAGAATGATCATGTGACACTGAACCCTGCACTAATGAGGCTGAAAATACAGCTTTGAGCACAGAAATAAATTACATCATAATATATATTCACATAGAAACAGCTATTTTAACCCGTAAAAAATATTTCAAAATTTTTCCAGTTTTTTTTTTTTTACAAATATATATGGCAACTTATTTAATTCACTACCTAGGCTTCCTTCACACCTTTGAAATATTACATATCAACCCACAAGTGTGAAATTACATCTAATCGAACGTTAATTATGCATTTGATCTCAAACTGTCCATCAATATATAAGTGCAAACGGCCGACTATTACGTTTAATTGGCGGAAGATGAAAGCCAACGACTATCTGACGACGTCCCGAACGGCAGATATCTGTGATTTTGTACATGCAAATGAAGGACAGAAAGACACGTTTTCTTTTACGGCGAAGCGTTAATCAGCGTCTCCGTGGAGACCGAAGCGGGAGGCGGGGTGAGAAATCTCGTCAAGAAGTGCAAACGACCTCCGGCCTCCCCTCATCTGCCAATTAATAGATATTTAACAACCTTAAGCGACACTTCAAATCTTAAAGAGGCTCTCTGACACACACACTCACACACAATGCTTCCAATAAGTGTGTGGGTTTTATAGTCTAATAAACCACAGTTATGAGTGTGAATTACCACAAAAAGCACGTACTTCCTCTCAAATTAGTTAACACAAGTATGTAACTTAGGGCTAACACCATTCTGTGAACTATACGCTGCACACTATCGACAAATAGTATGTCAAACAGCATGCAAAGATTAATGTTATAGTATTATACGCTAGTAAACAGCATTATACAGTATGCATGCTACTAATATAGACATTAATATAGTTTCAGTTTTAATATATTTTAATATTTTTTGTTTTCATTTTAATTAGGGACCAAGCACCTATTGTATCCATTGGCGTTTTTATTCTTTTTCCGTTTCCGTTTCTTCTTCCACTATTAAGTCAATGGCAGGGCATAGAACCGCTTGTGGGAAAACTGTGAAATTTGGCACACTGACGGTTTGGACATTTACCATAGCAGGTTGGCAGTCTGTAACCCAAACTGTCTAGCGCCACCACTTGTCCAAAGTTTCACTCATGTTTATGCTAATAACTTTTGAGCCATAAGGTACAGATTCCACTGAATCCTTGGCTCATTCCGAGTCATATTAACTCCAAAATGTAAAAATTGTAAGGTTTAGTTTTTTTGCAGTTTTTAATAGTTCGAAAAACCATTGTCCGATTTTCACCAAAATTGGCTCAGATAATCTTTAGACCAAGCTGGCAAAAGGTTATAGATTTTGTGTCGATATATGAAGTAGTTTTCATTTAGCGCAACAAATTCGCTGGAAAGACGCCATCCAAGGCAGCGCCACCTATTGTCCAAAGTTTAACTCATGTTTATGCTAATAACTTTTGAGCCATAAGGTACAGATTCCACTGAATCCTTGGCTCATTCCGAGTCATATTAACTCCAAAATGTAAAAATTGTAAGGTTTTGTTTTTTTGCAGTTTTTAATAGTTCGAAAAACCATTGTCCGATTTTCACCAAAATTGGCTCAGATAATCTTTAGACCAAGCTGGCAAAAGGTTATAGATTTTGTGTCGATATATGAAGCAGTTTTCATTTAGCGCAACAAATTCGCTGGAAAGACGCCATCCAAGGCAGCGCCACCTATTGTCCAAAGTTTAACTCATGTTTATGCTAATAACTTTTGAACCATTAGGTGCAGATTCCTCTGAATCCTTGGCTCATTCTGAGTCGAATTAACTCGAATTAAACTAAGGTTTAGTTTTTTCGCTATTTTTAATAGTTCGAAAAAGCTACTTTTTTGAACTCGTCTTAAAAGGTTTGTCTGATTTTCACCAAAATTGGCTCAGATCATTTTCAAACCATGCTGGCAAAAAGTTAATGAATTCAAGTTGATTTGTCAAACCGTTTTCGAATAATGCGCAAACAAGTTCTACCAAAAGCATGCAAAAATGTAAACTTAGTGTGTGTTATAACAAGTATTATAGCAGTGTTTTTCCGCAGTGCCACCTAGTGGTCAGGAGATATGAAAAATGTTTATTTTTGCTTATAACTTCTCAATAGTTTGGCCTAAAATCAAAAATCATGGCCGTCGGCCATTTTAAATTTTGTCGTAAAATGCTGTATTTCGCAAATGGTCACTGCAAACGGAAGATAAGTGCAATGCATTGTATTTTATGCAGCACATTTAGATGTAGCAGCTGATCTGGGTTTTTATGCACACAGAAAACCACATACTGCACACAGTTGAGAAACAGTAAGAGAAGTATGCTAGTGTGCAACTGTTTACTGATGTGCAAGTGTGCTGATTGATGCATTATGCTTGTGTGGAGTGAAGATGAAACACCTTGAATAAGCCATGAGCGCTGTTTCGCTGTCCGACCCAGAACGACGTGTCTTCTGGGATCTCCATCAGAGGAACAGCAACCACTCGCTCGTAGATTCTGAAGAGAAACGGCATAATATTAAAAGAAACATCAGCAAAATTTAAAGATTTATGATAGCAATTTCAACGCTACAGCAATATGCTATTAAACACGCTATTTTTATTTGGAAAAGTAATGTTATTGGTAATGTTAACATATTATTAACTAAGTAGCATGTAGCTTTAAAGTAAACAACTCACTGCAAAAATTTTCTGATTTTGAAATTGACGGATTTTCTTGCTCAGTATTTTTGTCTTGTTTTCCAGTAAAATAATATTTTTAAATCACGATGCATTTACTTGAGAAGCAAATGAAATAAGTATGGAAACTTGTTTTCAGCATGGAATAAAGTTAAAAAGGTAATTGCAAATTTTTATCTCACAATTCTGAGGAAAAAGTCAGAATTTCGAGATGTAAACTAGAAACTAGAATAGTAAGATATAAAGAAGTAATGGCATGATATAAATGCAGAATTGTGAAATTTAACGCAAAAAGTGTGAGATATAATGTTGGCATTGCAAATATAAAAAAGTTAAAATTTTAAGATGTCAGAATTACAAAATGTAAAGTAAAAATTGCTGGATGTAAAGTAAGAATTGTGAAATATATAGTAAAAATTGCAAAATACAAAGTCAGAATTGCTAAATATTAAGTAAAAATTGTGAGAGTAAAAAATTGCAAGATGATAAGTCAGAATTGTGAAATATAAAGTAAAAATTGTGAGATATAAAGCGTTCTGAAATATAAAGTAAAAATTGCAAAATGTAAAGTCAGAATTGCCAAATATAAAGTAAAAATAGCAAAATATAGGGTAAAAATGGTGAGATGTAAAGTATGAACAGCAAAATAAAGTCGGAATTGCTAAATAAAAATTTACAATTTTTGAGATATAAAGCGTGACATATTAAGTAAAAATTGCAAAATGTAAAGTCAGAATTGTAAAATATAAAGTAAAAATTGCTAGATATAAAGAATTGCAAAATATAAAGTAGAAATTGCAATATATAAAGTCAGAATTGCACAATGTAGAGGAAAAATTGCGAGATGTGAAGTAAGAACTGCAAAATATGAAGTCAGAGTTGCTAAATATTAATAAAAAAATTGTGAGATATAAAGCATTCTGAAATATAAAGTAAAAATTGCAAGATGTAAAGTAAGAACTGCAAAATATAAAGTCAGAGTTGGTAAATATAAAAAAAATTGTGAGATATAAAGCATTCTGAAATTTAAAGTAAAAATTGCAACATGTAAAGTCAGAATTGCAAAATAAAAAGTAAAAACTGTGAAATACTGTATAAATAACTGCAAAATATAAAGTCAGAATTGCAAAATATAGAGTAAAAATTGTGAGATTTAAAGTATAAATGGCAAAATATAAAGTCAGAATTGCTAAATATAAATAAAAAATTGTGCGATATAAAGCACTCTGAAATAAAAAGTAAAACTTGCAATATGTAAAGTCAGAATTGCACAATAGAGGAAAAATTATGTGATGTAAAGTAAAAATTGCAAGATGTAAAGTATAAATTGCGAGATGTTAAGTAAGAACTGCAAAATATAAAGTCAGAATTGCTTAAAAAATTAAAACATTTTGAGATATTAGGCGTGAAATATAAAGTAAAAATTGCAAGATGTAAAGAACTGCAAAATATAAAGTCAGAGTTGCTAAATATAACAAAAAATAGTGAGATATAAAGCGTTCTGAAATATAAAGTAAAAATTGCAATATGTAAAGTCAGAATTGCAAAATAAAAAGTAAAAATTGTGAGATACTGTATAAATAACTGCAAAATATAAAGTCAGAATTGCAAAATATAGAGTAAAAATTGCGAGATTTAAAGTATAAAAAGCAAAATATAAAGTCAGAATTGCTAAATATAAAAAAAATTGTGCGATATAAAGCATTCTGAAATAAAGAGTAAAAATTGCAATATATATAGTCAGAATTGCACGATACAGAGGAAAAATTGCGAGACGTAAAGCAAGAACTCCAAAATATAAAGTCAGAGTTGCAAAATTCAAAGTAAAAATTGTGAAACACAAAGCGTATAAAATCAGAATTGCGAGATATAAGATATAAACTGTGAAATATAAAGTAAAAATTGTGAAATGTAAAGTAAAAGTGGCAAGATATAAACTCAAAGTCAGTATTGTGAGATAAAAGGTTGCAATCATACATTTTTATTTTTATATTAAGAATAACAATTAAGTGACTTTATTGTTTTATTTTTAAGAACATATTCCAATGGGGTCAGTATTTATTTATTTATTTTTTAATTATTATTATTATTATTAATTAAGTTAATGTTTTTGACTTCACTGACAGATTTAGTTTCTTGTTTTAAGCAAAATCTCACTTAATTTTGATACATTTTTTCAGAAAACGAGACTTAAGTGAATGTGTCTTGATTTAGGAATTTGTACCTATTTGTACTGAAGAAAAGCAAAAACAAAACTATTAAGGTAAAATATGAATCATTTTTGCTGGGATAAAATTATTTTTTTCTTGTTTCCCAGTTAAAATATCTAGTCTCACTATCTTATGTTGCTTCTGAAGTATATTTATCTTGTTTTAAGGATATTTTTACTGGGAAACATGTCAAAAAGACTCGTTAGGAAGTGGTTTTGCAGTGTATTTCATTATATTCTCCTGTAATTTCACTTACTTATTGCAGTCGACGTAGAGCGCCACATGTGAAGCGCTGATGGAGACGGAGACTCTGTGCCACTGGTCGTCAGCGAGCGTGTAGGGGAAGATCTCCGTGTATGTTTGCTTGCCTTTGGTCTGGAAATGAAGACGTACTTCGCTCTTCTGTCCGCTGCTCTCCAGCTCCAGCAGCCTGTACAAATACACACAGTCAATGACAATCATGAAGAAGGCAAGTAACATATTTTTCTATTAATTATATTAAGGGTTATTGGTTAGATCAAACCACTAGCACTTGGCGTTAAAGTTTAGTGTGTGAGTTTGTCTTATTTAAGTTAAACTAGACCTTTTTTATGTGATTTACTCTGATTTAGGGTTTGGACAAAGTTTGAGGTGTTTTTATTTTACTGTATTTTTGATCACATAAATGTAGCCTTAGTGAGACTTGGAGACTTCTTTCAGATTTTTTTTTTTTTAAGTTTAAAAAAATGTCAAATAAATACATTTATGCATTTAAAATAAACAAATATTTAAAACACTTTAAATACATTTTAATAAATAATTAAAGCACTGTTTATAATATTTATAATATTATATATACGTTTATATATAATATTCGCGTTATGAGAAAACAAATAGAATTAAATATATAAAAAAAATTTAATAAAAAAAACAGTTAAGTACAGTTTTGTTTACTTTGTGTAATGTGTGAAAAGTATTAATGTTTAAGGTTTATTTTACTCATTTTTTTAAATAGTGTGATTTTTAGTGAAATGCCCTTTGAAATTACTTTTAAAATTTAAAAATTTAAAAATTAAATAAAAAAACACTTTGAAAAATGTGTGAGAAGTATTCTTGTTAATTTTTTTTATCTACATTTAATTTAGTTTTTAAATATATATATTTACAATGCAGTTTATAATAAAACATTTACCTTTTTTAATCTAAATTTACATTTTGTTTTAATTAAATATATTTATTTTAAAATATATTTAAATATAATATAATATAATATAATATAATATAATATAATATAATATAATATTTTGTTTGTTTTCATAGTGATTTTGGTGAATTTAAAATCCAATAAAAAAACTTTTAATTTTTTAAATCTAAATTTACATTTTTATATATACAGTATGTATATATAAATATAGTAGTATATATATATATATATATATATATATATATATATATATGTATGTATATATATATATATACACACACTACTGGTTATAATAGTATAATATATAATAGATTTTATGAAAAACAAATGTTAAAAAAATAATACTTAAATATGGTGATTTTGGTTAAATGTATTCCTTTTAAAAATGTTAAAAAAAAGGTTTAAAAACACTTAGTAAAAAAAATTAAAAATCACAGTGATTTTTGGTGAATTTTAAATCAATTAAAAACATTTTATTTTTTTAATTCTAAATTTACATGTTGTTTTAATGGAATGTATTCCTTTTAAAATTTAAAAAACACTTTGTAAAAAATGTGTGAGAAGTATTATTGTTAAAATGTTTTTTATTTGTTTTCATTGTGATTTTTGGTGTATTTTAATCCAATAAAACATATATTTACAATACTGTTTACAACAGTAAGATTTGATTACATTTTTATTATTTTTTATCTAAATTTATTTTTTTAATTTATATTTACAATACTGTTTATAATAGATTTTATGAAAAACTAATATTATGTCCTAAGCATTAATACTTAATTTTTTGTCTGAATATTTTTCAAACTGTGATTTGGGCTGAATTGTAACCAGTTAGTAACCAGCTGTTACTGTCCTAACACCCCGTCAGCCTCCCACCACTCCACGTCATTATCGCGATGAGTTTTGCACAGACAAGCACCACTCAAAATGCACTATACTTCATAATTTGTTCCCAGTAACATGTCATTGACAGCAGAGGACACAGCGGGATCTCTGACACACGGCCAGACCTGCAAACAAAAGAAGCCACGTTGCATATTTCGCAGAATCCGCAAATAAAGCGGGCCGAACACACGCCCCTGGGGCACATCGCCGGCAGGAGGGCTTCACGCTCGTCTCTGACCACCTGAAATGCATCTATCAAACTTTCCAAATGCCCTCCATAACAATATCCCAAGAGATTTCCATCGAATGCTGACCAGCTCAGATTTAGACCACAGCCACAGCTGGACAATAAAATATGAGTTTGCGTCCTCATAGCAAAACTGTGCTTTTGTTTTGACACCGGGGGAGTCCGCCAGCCCCATATTTTAACTACTATTAAACGAAACCATAGTATTTTGTTCAGTATGTGACCAAAAGCTCATATCTTATTGGCCTGCTGACTGCTTTGCATTTAAATAAACTCTTCATTTGAATAGATCCGTATGAATTCATTGTTTCTATTCAAATCTGTGCTATATGCATATTCTGGCATGTTTTATAAAGCATATTAGAATGATTTCTGAAGGATCATGTGATGCTGACTGAAGTAAGGATGCTAAAAATTCAGCTTTAATCACAGAAATAAATTACATTTTAACATAGATTCACACAGGGTCATTCCGTGTCAAATCAACCAAATTTCAGAAACTTCCCCGGCTCAAATTTTTGATTTTGCTGATATATTTTTTTGAAGAAAGACAAACATGTATAGTGATGAAAGCCAAAATATTAAAAGTCATGGATGAATATTCACTGAGTAATCCACTATTTTTTTAGAGGGGGGTCAAAATGGCAATTTTCACCTGCAATTCAGGGGGTAAAATTTACTTTAGAAAGATGGCAGCATCATAATGTTATTTTTACACAGCAATTGGTAGTTCTATTAGTAAAATCGGTTGACTTTAGCAATCTTTGTTGCATTATGTGCCAATGATGACCATTTAGAAATGGGAAAACGACACTTTTCAAGATTTAAATCTAAAGTTTGCAGTCTGTAACTCAAGAAGTATTAAATATATCTTAATGTCCTTTTAGACATTGGGTCTCAACAAACCTTTCTTTTGGTATCTTCATTTTTAAGGCCCTGCATGGTTCGGTTCCAAAGATATTGGAATTTCGGTATGGCTCCAGGGGTAAATCGTAAATTATACACATTTTCAATGTGTATGTGTATTTTTTATTTATTTATTTTTTGGAATCTCCAAATTTGGCCAAATTTAGCATCCTACCCATTTTCAATTAAACTCTTGGTAGCTTCAAAAGTTGTTTAAATGAACAAAATCGCTTTTTCCAAATATCCCTGAATCTGATTCAAATATAGAATCTTATGAATAGACTACAGAGCGCAACTTGACCATTACAGTGCATTTTTAGCACTCAAACAAGGAATACGATTCTAATTTCAACATTATTTTAAGTTCAACATTAACTTCAGACATTGTTATTTAAATTAAATAAGTATTGGCTGTATACAAAGTGACATGTTTTTGCAAATTGACCCACATTGTGTACAATTTAACGATTTACCCCTGGAGCAATATTGAAACTCCAATATCTCTGGAACCAAACCATGTAGGGAAGTAAAAATGAGGATGGGAAAAGTAAAGTTTGTTAACACCCAGTATCTAAAAGGGCACTAAAATATCTTTAATACTTCTTGAGATACAGACATGCAAACTTTAGATTTAAAACTTGAAAAGTGCTGTTTCTCCATTTTTACATGGTCATCATTGGCACATAATTTAACAAAGATTACTAAAGTGAACAGATCTTACTAATAGAACTACCAATCTCTGTGTAAAAATAACATTATGATGCTGCCATCTTTCTAAAGTCATTTTTACCCCCTTGTAATTTGGCCAATGATGACCATTCAGAAATGGGAAAACAGCACTTATATGCAACTTATTTTCTTTTAAAGAGGAATGTCTGAAGAACAAATTATGTTGAAACTAGATATATATCTTGTTTCTTTCTGTCAAAACAGCTGTATTAAACATACCTGTCTGAATGCCATAAATAATCTTTTTCCAAAGTTTGCGGGCCTATAACTCTAGAAGTATTAAAGATATTGCCATATGATTTTAGATTCTAGTTGTTAATAAACATTTATTTTGGAGTCTTTATTTACAAGGCCCTACATCATTCAGTCCCAAAGATATGAGCATCTCAATGAGGCTCCCTTTTCAGTGCTTGAAAACCAAATGTTGGTTTTAATGATTTACCCCTGGAGCAATACTGAAACTCCAATATCTCTGGAACCAAACCATGTAGGGCCATGAAAATGAAAACTGGAAAAGCACACTTTGTTAAGACAGAGTATCTAAAAGGACTTTAAAATATCTTTAATACTTCTTGAGATACAGAGATGCAAACCTTGGATTTAAAACTTGAAAAGTGCTGTTTCTACATTTTAACATGGCACATAATTTAACAAAGATTGAAGTCAACAGATTTTACTAATAGAACTACCAATCTCTGTGTAAAAATAACATTATGATGCTGCCATCTTTCTGAAGTCATTTTACCCCCTTGTAATTTGGCTCTGAATCTCAGGTGAAAATTGCCATTTTTAAATGGGATGATTTTAGACTCAAAATGAATAGTAGATTCGGGAACAATTCATGCACAAGTTGATACTTGAATACAAACTATAACGTGTATTCACAAATATGTCATTATTGTAATGCACATTAATGTAATTCTTAACTCTGCAGACACCGGCTGGAAAGCATTTGTTTCAATGTAGTGATGCAAATTTGCGATTTTTCCAAATCTTGTGGGCCTTGTTCATGTGTGAAATGCTGTAAACTGCGAAAATTAAGTCTTAAAATCCAAATGAACTGAGCAAGACTGACTCAAACAAGACGATAATAAATGCACGCATGTCACCTGATCCGCAAATGCACGGAATCCTTTTTGCATGAGCAACTTATGATATATTAATGCAGAACAGAACTTTTTTTATTCGCAAACATGTCTGTGTTTGTACAAATCGCTGCACAATCATTTAATCCTGAATTACACTGACTCAAATTGAAAGGCATTTGTTTGTGGTTAGTAAGATACATGCATAAAATGTATGCAGTACATAGATAATTGTGCATGATTCTATTAATCATTTCGAGTCTAAAATCATCCCATACTCAGTGAGCAGAAGAGACTTCATTGCAGTCATACTGGCAACTTGTGAGACTTTGTGATGGCTTCATTGCTATTTTTGTTTGTGCATGCAATAGATCCAAATGTATTGTTGTCTTATATCGTGTATTATATTGCAGTACTCAGTCTTTCTCATCACAGACGACAAACTCACAGCTGAAGCTAAAACATGGTTTCTGCAGATTGAGGCGCAGGAAAGACTGGCGGATACAGATGAGCTAAAAGCCTTCTTTCGCATTGTAATTCCTCCGTGCGGCTCGTCTCTATTGAGATTTACTTGAAGGGGGGAGCGTTAATGGGGAAAGCTGCCAAAAAGTCATCAGCCCGCCTGCTTGCGCAGACTACCAATTTTTATTTCCTCCTCCTCGCGAAAAATCACCACGCTCGAAAGCATTATTCGAGAGAAGCCAATTACAGATACGCAGGTTTTGATTTATCTACAAACAGGGACCTAATGAGTTCTTTTCCTCTCGCCTTACGCTTCTAGTCAGAGCCGTTCCTGCTGCAAAGAAAGGGAATATCAATACCGGCCCAATGTCAGACCCACCTGCTTTATCGACTCGGCGTACAATGTAATTAACATCTTTCACAAGGCCCCTATTATGCGCTGGCTTCAATAAACACAGTTCAACGAGCACAATTACAGTAGGACAAGGCTGCTATAGTTCTGCCAGCGTCTCACGATGTTGTTGTCTTCGCCGAAGCGAACGTTGTCGTAAAAGATGCTGTTTTATTTCAAATACGGGAGTCTTAAACAGAAAAAGCTTGACCTGCAGACCCTCAAAACTGAATCTTGAGTCCAAATTCAATACAAGAGCAATTTAGTTAGTGTTAGTTTGAAACCAAGAGTTCAATTTCTTTGTACAGTCAGGAAAAAATAACATGCTTTGCTAAAATAAGGCTCGTTTTAGTGAGGCCCAGTGTGGCATTATACATATTTTTGTTGAAAATTGTAAATGCCTTACAGAGAATCATAATGTTTTTATTATTTCATATTTAGTTGCTGTCGCTGCTGTTCTTTGTCATGTTTTTGACCCAGATTTATAACGGTGAGGTTTTGTGTAAATTTCTGCATTCAGGTTTGACTATTTGAGATTCACACTGTTTTTGCGTCAAGTTTCAAAAAATTAAGTTTACCAACGCTCATAGATGGCAGGGTTTAACAAAAAACAAACATTGAATATGATGTAATGGTGTCACAAAGATGATGCAAAATTACACAGGGACACAAATCACTCAGTGAATCATTTTTGTTTTAGTTCATTGATAGAAGACAAGGAAATATTGTTGCGCTCAGATGAAGGCTAATTGTAAGTCCAGGTGCGTGAAAACCAATAAAGTATAGAAGAGACTGTAGATGGTTCGCACTCTGAAAAACTAGACAAAGTCTTTAACAAAAAGAATCAATTATTTTAATAGAGCAAGAGCAGACGTTTCAGCCATCCAGCTATTCTCAATGCTCATCGAGGATGGCTGAAACGTCTGCTCTTGCTCTATTAAAATAATTGATTCTTTTTGTTAAAGACTTTGTCTAGTTTTTCAGAGTGTGAACCATCTACAGTCTCTTATAGTTCATTGATATAAATGATCCAAAAACTGATTCACTGAAAAAAACTGAACTGAACTGAATCTGTTCGTCCATACATACATTTATCTATCCATTCAGCCATCCATCTGTTTGTCTGTCTCTCCATCCATCCTTCCATCATCCATCCATCCATCTAATCAATCTGATATATCACTCCATTCATCCGTTTGTTCTTCTGTCTGTCCATCCATCCATCAATCCTTCTGTCTATCCATCCTTCCATCATATATCTATCCATTCTTCCATCCATCCTTCCATCATCCATTCACCCATCATCTATCCATCCATTTCTCCGTCTGTCCATTCATCCATCCTTCCATCATCCATTCAGCCATCATCCATCCATCCATTTCTCCGTCTGTCCATTCATCCATCCTTCCCTCATCCATCCATTTTTTGTCATCCATCCAGTCATTTATTTATCTATCTGTCCATCCATCCATTTATCTATCAATCTATCCATCTATTCCACCTATTCATTTATCTATCATTCAGCCATCCATCTGTTTGCCTGTCTGTCCATCCATCCTTCAGTCATTCATCCATCCATCAATCTAATATATCACTCCATCCAGCCATCCGTTTGACTGTCTGTCCATCAATCCATCCTTCTATCATCCATCCATTCTTCCATCGATCTATCCTTCCGTCATCCATCCATTCGTCCATCATCCATTCTTCCATCTATCCATCCATCCATCCATTTGTCCGTCTGTCCATCATCCATCCATCTTTCCATCATCCATCTATTTTTGTCATCCATCAATTCGTTTATCATTCATCCATCAATTTGTTTATCTATCCATCCATCCATCCATCATCCATCCTTTCCACCTATCCATTTATCTACCCATCCAGCCATCCATCTCTTTGTCTGTCTGTCTGTCCATCCATCCTTCCATCATTCATTCATCCATCAATCTAATATATCACTCCATCCATCCAACCATCTATCATCTGTTCTTCTATCCATTCATCCATCCATCTATTTCTCATCTATCTATCCATCCATTAATTCGTTCATCTATCCATCTATTCGTCATCTATCTATCTATCCATCTGTTTATTCGTTCAGCCATCCATCTATCCATCCATCCATCCATCTATTTATCTATCAATCCAGTATCCATCCATCCATTCATCATCCAACCATTTATCACCTGTTTTTCCATCCATTCATCCATCCATCTGTTCATTTGTTTATCTATTTATCTATTGATCTATCCATCCATTGAATGGATAGATAGATAGATGAAAATAGAGGTATTTGTCATCTGTCTATCTATCTATCCATTCATCCATCCGTAATTTGTTCATTCATCCATCTATTCATCATCCATCTATCTATTCATTCGTTCATCCATCCATCTATTCGTCATCTATCTATCCATCTGTTTATTCGTTCAGCCATCCAACTATCCATCCATCCATCCATCCATCTATTTATCTATCAATCCAGTATCCATCCATCATCATCCAACCATTTATCACCTGTTCTTCCATCCATTCATCCATCCATCTGTTAATTTGTTTATCTATTTATCTATTGATCTGTCCATCCATTGAATGGATAGATAGATAGATAGATAGATAGATAGATAGATAGATAGATAGATAGATAGATAGATAGATAGATAGATAGATAGATAGATAGATAGATAGATGAAAAATAGAGGAATTTGTCATCTATCTATCTATCCATTCATCCATCCGTCATTTGTTCATACATCCATCTATCCATCTATTCATCATCCATCTATCTATCTATACATCCATCCATCATCAATCATCATCTGTTCATCCATCCATCTTTTTATCTATCCAATCAGCCATCATCCATCAATCCATTCATCCATTCATCTGTTTATTTTGTCACTGTCACGGATCACTGATCCATCTTTTCATTCGTTCATCCATCCATCCATCTATTTATCTGTCCATCCATCCATCTATTCGTCATTTATCCATCCATCTGTTTATCCATGCATCCATCAATAAACCATCAAGCTTCTAAACCAAATTCTATTCAAACTCAAGAATCTGGGCCCTCCACAGACATGTCAGCAAACCTAAACACACAAAGTGATTGACAGGCTGAGAGTGTTTCTGGCCAGACTGACCCTATTTTTCTGCTGTTTACAGACTCCAGTGCCGCCACAGAGACAGATGTGATTTCTCTATTTCACGGATATTATTTTATGTGTGCTCTTCCAAAAAAAACAAGCTATTTTTAGCTAGTTACTCGCCATCACTGACAGTAATGCACTCACGACGGGAAACGATCCATTTCTAATACAACCCTAAATTCCCAGTCCAGCAGTTTTTTTTAACAGAAAGCAACTTTATATTAAGTTTTTGCAAACTTATTTGCACGATGAAGGCGTCATCGGTGTTTAAACAGTCTTCCTAGAGAGAGAGTGTTTTATTTCTGCTGAGTGCTGCTCTTAGACTCGACTCAGAGAGGAAAAACTTCTAATCAGTCTTCGGGGAGTGGAGGATATGGACACGGCGCAGGGAAACAGTTAATGATGAGCTGAACAGGGACGGGGAAAACAACGCTCGGGGAGGCAGAATCCACCGCGGCTCGCCGGTCAAGCACTAAAAATGACGCTGGAAGAGCGTCTCCAGGGAAAACTTCCTCTTTCTAATTCCCTCACTTTGTCTAGGTCTCTCCATCATACTGCAATCTGTTGAGAAAGCGCGAGCATTAACCATATGAACTTTACTTTGACTAAACAAATGCTTCTTCCTGTAGAGCAGGGATTCTCAACACGTGCATCACCAGCCAGAAACGGCTCACAGCTCTGATTGAGTAGACGTTCGTCAGTATTTTATATGCTAAATGTATCTGAAGCAACTTGCAAATAAGAATAACAGAAGCAGAATTGATTAATCCAACAGAGAAAACAATGCAAGTGTCAGAGCAGAACAACACTAGAGATGGAGCAAACAGGTTCGTTACTTCATTTAGTCAAGCGCACCAGGAAGCAAGGTTGGACAAAATTTATAACTGAAATGTAAATTTGACAACACACATGAAGTTAAAAGGTAAATATTCCAATATGTAACCCTGGAGCACAAAGTCTTAAGTAGCACAGGTATATTTGTAGCAATAGCCAAAAATACATTGCATGGGTCACAATTATAAATTTTTCTTTTATGCCAAAAATCATTAGGATATTAAGTAAAGCTCATGTTCCAGTAAGATATTTAGTAAATTTCCTACTGTAAATATATCAAAACCTAATTTTTGATTAACAATATGCATTGCTAAGACAACTTTAAAGGCGATTTTCTTAATATTTAAATTTTTTTGCACCCTCGGATTCCAGATTTCGGCCAAATATTGTCCTATCCTAACAAACCAAACATCAATGGGAAGCTTATTTATTTAGCTTTCAGTTATGTATTTTAAAATATTTTGGCTCTTATAACGTCTAGGTTACGTAGGTAACCCTCGTTCCCTGAAGGAGGGAACGGAGACATTACATTGGGATCTTGCTTGAGAGACCAATCATCTCTGAGCCTTATTGAAAAGGCCAATGAAAATTGGCGAGTGGACGTGCGTGCCGACCACGCCCCCGTACATACGGGTATATAAGATGGCGGCGCGCACCACTCAGTCAGGCTTTTGCTGAAGAGCCGGGAGAACCCGGCGTCAGCGCGACGACAGGTCATGGCAGGGGAATGTAACGTCTCCATTCCCTCCTTCAGGGAACGAGGGTTACCTACGTAACCTAGACGTTCCCCTTTCAGTCGAATCACTTCGACGTTACATTGGGAACTTAGACCCATGGAAAAGGCCACGAACCTGGCGCCGCGTTACGCCCTACGCCACGTGCAGACAGGTGGACGTGTCCGCAGGCGGGTACGAGCGTAACCTTCCCAACGCCCTGGGGGCCGAAGTAGGGGACCCCACAGGGATGCCAGTTGTACTGAAGCAGGGGTTGGGGGGCGGAGCACATGAGATATTTTACATGTGGAATGAAATTAATCGATGAATCCAGGAACTAGGGATGCACGAGGAAAACCCCGGCCTTCTGGCTGACCAGGGGAAAAATACTGAGATATTTTGCCACAACCTTGCGGGGAGAAGGAGACCCGGCAGGAGCACAGTCAGTATCTACTCCGCACTAGGCTGACTGCGGGGCATGGAGGACCCAGGTTCGCTTCTTAAGGGAACAGCTGGGAAATGGCGCACGGATCCCGAAGGAATGGCGCAGCAAGCCGGCACCAGCCGGTCTCCCGTTTGCCTGATGTCTATGTTAAGACACGGGAGGACACGGCCTCTACGCGGAGGTTATAAAACCTGGCGAAGGTATTAGGTGTCGCCCAACCCGCAGCTCTACAGATGTCAGTTAGAGAGGCGCCATGAGCCAACGCGTAGGATGAGGCAACACTCCTTGTGGAGTGGGCTCGCAGTCCTAAGGGGCATGGCTCTCCCTGAAACAAATAAGATAGGGAGATGGCCTCGACCACCCAGTGGGCCAACCTCTGTTTAGAGACAGCATTCCCTTTCTGCTGACCTCCAAAACAGACAAAGAGCTGCTGGCTGCGTCTAAAGGGCAGAGTGCGGTCCACGTATATACGTAGAGCGCGAACTGGGCACAGTAGCGCAGCGGTTGCGTCTGCCTCCTCCAGGGGCAGAGCTTGCAGGTTCACCACCTGATCGCGGAAAGGCGTGGTGGGAACCTTGGGCACATAATCGGGCCGGGGTCTCAGGATAACGTGAGAATCGCCGGGCCCAAACTCCAGGCACGTTTCGTCGACAGAGAAGGCGTGTAGGTCCCCTACCCTCTTGATGGAGGCCAACGCCGTCAGGAGCGCTGTCTTAAGTGACAGATATTTTAGCTCGACTGAGGCGAGAGGCTCAAAAGGGGCGTCCTGTAGGCCACGGAGGGCGACGGAGAGGTCCCAAGAGGGTATGAGGTGCGGTCTGGGAGGATTGAGCCTCCTGGCACCTCTGAGGAACCTCACGACCAGTGGGTGCTTACCTAGGGATGTTCCATCCACTGCATCGTGATACGCCGCGATGGCTGCGACGTACACTTTGAGAGTCGAAGGGGACAGCCTGCGCTCCAACTTCTCTTGCAGGAAGGAAAGCACAACTGTCCAGGAGCCCGATGCTGCTTGCCCGTTGCATACAGCACCCCAACCCATGGAGGAGGCATCCGTGTAGATCACGGTATGCCTGGACACCTGTCCCAGGGGCACTCCTGCCCGTAGGAAAGCAGAGTCAGACCACGGGCTGAATAGGCGGCAACACTGCGGGGAAACGCCAATCCGGAGTGTGCCACGGTGCCATGCCCATCTCGGGACTCGATCGTGTAACCAGCGCTGAAGCGGTCTCATATGAAGCAAGACCAGCGGCGTAACCGCGGCTGCAGCTGCCTTATGCCCCGGGAGCCTCTAAAATGTTTTGAGAGGAACCGCTGTTTTGTGTCTGATTGTTTCCAGACACTTCAGCACCGATGACGCACGCTCGTTGGTGAGGCGGGCTGTCATTTCGACCGAGTCCAGCTCCACACCGAGAAAAGAGATCCTCTGCACTGGGGAGAGTTTGCTCTTTTCTCGGTTGACCTGAAGGCCCATCGAGAGTGGCGAGGGGAGAGGAGTTGGAGCGTGCTCTAAACGAATACGGAGCGCACCACGATTTTGACAGCTTCTCATGCACCTCCGGGAAGAAAGGAACCGGGGGATAGCGCCGGATAGTGGAATATATATATATATATATATATATATATATATATATATTCCACTATCATTTTAAATACCACCCTCAAATTAATAATAATAAATAAATAATAAATAACTTTAATAAATAACTTATTATTTGTTATATAGCATGGTTCATTTATTAAATATATAAATATGAAATAATTATAATTATTACTATTATTATATAATATTATTATTCATTATTATTAATTTCAATATTGACTATATTAATATTTAATTATATTCATAAAAATTGTATTTAATATTTAATAATTTGCATAATTTTAATTCAATACTTAATAAAATAACATTATTTGTTATATAATATTGCACATTTATTAATTATTTAAATATTAAATACTATAAAAATTGCTATTTAATATTATTGATTAGCATTACTTGATTATATTCATATTATTTTTGAATATTTTCTATTCATTTAATTTTATAATGCATCTGTGACCAAACACACTTAACTAAACCGTATAATTATACATTGTATGTAGATAAACTTTATTTGTTGCCCAGAGCTGTGTGTGTATGTTTTCCTAATCTTGTGGGTATTACAATTATAATTAGTGTTGTTTACCAAGTCAAGCATACTATTGCTTATAATTAGTGTTAGTGATATGAACAAACATTAAAGTTCAGGCAGTAATTTGTCCCGTTTGTGCTGTAAACACGATCAGTAAAATCAGAGAGACTTGAGGGTGGGATTTTTTGACTTAGGTCTTTATGCAGTAAACTTGCAACCACCTAGCAACCTCCCAGCAACAGTGTGTGTGTGTGTGTGTGTGTGTGTGTGTGTGTGTACCTGGTATTTATCACGTTGTGGGGACCCCACAAGGATAGGAATACCAGTAGATTTTGACCTTGTGGGGACATTTCTCAGGTCCCCATGAGGAAACAGGCTTATAAATCATGCACAATGAGTTTTTTTGATGAAGTAAAAGTGTGCACAATCTCCTGTGAGGGCTAGGTTTAGGTGTAGGGTAGGTATAGGGCGATAGAAAGTATGGTTTGTACAGTATAAAAACCATTACGCCTATGGAATGTCCCCATAAAACATGTAAACCCAACGTGTGTGTGTGTGTGTGTGTGTGTGTGTGTGTGTGTGTGTGTGTGTGTGTGTGTGTGTGTGTGTGTGTGTGTGTGTGTGTGTGAGTGTGTGTGTGTGTGTGTGTGTGTGTGTGTGTGTGTGTGTGTGTGTGTGTGTGTGTGTGTGTGTGTGTGTGTGTGTTCTCACCTCTGTTCTCCATGATGAATGGACAGTATGACCCCAGAGTTGAGTTTCTCCTGTTTGAGCGTCAGCGCGATGGTGAACTCACTCTTTCCTCTGAGTTTCTGCAGCATGCGGCCCGCCGCGTCATCTGGGACCCTCACGCTCCGGGACGAGCCTGCGGAGAGGGAATCCATTAACGTATCACACGGACACAGAGACGATCACAGGACGATCACGCTCCGCTCGTGTCTTCTAGTGAAGGTACAGATGAACCACAGCATGTTCACCATCAGTTATGACCAAACAATTCACAATCCATTGACATACATGAAAGCCTGGGGAGAAACGCAGCCAGAGTCTTGAACTAACACGTCTGAGTGAAATTAATCTAGTCGTCAGTGCTGGACACGACAGATGTTAGCTGGTCTGGTTTTAGAGGGGTTTTGGGCTCTTTTCAGATGGATAAGACTGGTGTAAACCAGCTCAGTCCGGCTCAGGCAGGTGTTCTCCGCAGGGATTCTGGGAAAACAACTGAAAGCTCGTAGAGATGCATAAATATATCAAAGCAGTAAAGTGTGGAAATGCTTCCTTCAGGTCCTGTAAAAATGCTTGTATTTATGAGTTGAATGCAAATGAACTACGCCATGCACAAGAATGGGGAAAATGGGAAAGACATTTTAGACATTTATATGATCACACATGTAAAATATTTATTAGTATATAAATAATTTATAAATATATATTAGGTCAAACGACGTTAAAAAGATGTTAATTATTTTACCAAAATAAGAGTGATCATACAAAATGCATGGTATTTTTGATTTAGTACTGACCTGAATAAGATATTTCACATAAAAGACATTTACATATAGTCCACAAGAGAAAATAATAGTTGAATTTATAAAAAGTTTACATACACTTGATTCTAAATGCTGTGTTTTTGGTTTAGTGATAGTTTTTCATGAGTCCTTTGTTTGTCCTGAGCAGTTAAACTGTCTGCTGTTCTTCAGAAAAATCCTTCAGGTCCCACAAATTCTTTGGTTTTTCAGCATTTTTGTGTATTGAAACCCTTTCCAACAATGACTATATGATTTTAAGATCCATCTTTTCACACTGAGGACAACTGCGGGACTCATATGCAACTATTACAGAAGGTTTAAACACTCACTGATGCTCCAGAAGGAAAAATCATGCATTAAGAACCGGGGGTGAAAACTTTTGAACAGAATGGAGATCTTTCTTATTTTGCCTAAATCTCTTTTTTTTTCTTTTCATTTAGTACTGGCCTTCAGAAGCTACAAAAGAAACATACATGTTTCCCAGAAGACAAAATAAGTTCAATTTAGCCTGATCTTTAAATTCCAAAAGTTTTCACCCCGGCTCTTAATGCATGTTTTTTCTTTCTGGAGCATATATAAATATGTCTGTTTGTAAATATATATGTCTGATACAGTAAATGCATAGACATTCCACCTATAGAAATCAATATTTAAAATAAATATTAAAATATAGTCAGTAAATTAACTTCAATATTAGTGTTGGGTAATGAATAATCACAATTAATTGCATCCAAAATAAAAGTTTTTGATTATAAATGTGTACTGTGTATATTTATTATGTATATTTGAAAACATTTAATGTATTTACAATAATATATTTATATTAAATATAATAATCTATATTATATATAAATAGATTTAATATATAAACATAACATTTTTTCTTAAATATATACATGCATGTGTGTGTATTTCTTTTTATTTATACAAAAACTGTTATTTTGGATGTGATTAATCACGATTATTCATTGCCAAGCACTTTTAAATATATAATAAAGTAATATCTGTAATATATACATACATACATACATACATACATCGGTCAAAGATGTTAAGATGTCCACGTCAAAAGAAATTTAAAAAAAGTGATTTTATGTCTATAGAAAGCACATTAAATGTAAGTAAAGTGTCTACTTTTAAGGTTTCAAATACGTTTTTGGAGAATAAAATGTCAAAATTTACAAACCAATGTATACTTGAGCTAACCACTGTATCTAAACCATAATATACCTGAAGAAAACGATATACTTACAAACCAATGTATCCTTAAGGAAACCGATTTATCTCAACCAATACATAGTTGAGGAAACCAATCCATTATTGAGAAGCCCAATGTTTACTTGAACGAACCAAAGTATACAGGAGCAAACCCATGTGCATGTGATCAGACCGATGTATCAAACCAACACATGTCTGGTTATACCAATGTATTATGAACAAATGCGTTTGTGATTAAACCATTCATTCAACCAGTGAACCAATCCATATTCACACAATACACATGATTTTTTCCTGAACGGCTTGCCATATAAAATATCAGTCAATCAGCTATTGTGCATCTTCTTATAAGCATCACTAGGTTGCATTACTGCTAAAAGCTTCCTATCCCCCTCGTATTTGCAGATAACGAAGCCTAAAATTGTTTTATCTGTGTATTTTGTACACGGTGTCAAACCAAAATCACTTTTTAGATGAGTAAGAATTTCCCCAAAAAGTCTTGAGGGCGACATAAACAGCTCATTGCTCTCTCAGTAAACAGCAAAGCGCTTCTGAGATCAGGTTATGTAGTACAGCGCGGTTTGAAGTAATATTACGAGCTGTGAATGTCTGCGAAGAGTCAAAGTGGATTATATGGATGTTGATGACAGCTTCAGTTATTAATAATCTCCCGCCTGACAGACAAGCCACACAATAACAGTATCTGAGCGCAGAAAGCGAGAGGTTTCTTCTTACGCTTGATTCCTCCCAGCAAACAGCTCTTCCTCCTCCTCCTCCTCCTCCTCCTCTCAAGCACACGCATCTGCCACTTTCTAATGGAGGCATCAATAAATGATCAGCTCTCTCTCTCAGAAGCGATCACATCAAAGGCGCGCGGCCGCAGAGGAGACGGTGACACAGTTACAGGACCGTAATGAAGACACGCGGGCATCCTCCGAAAAAAGCCGATCGATCAACCTCCAGAGACTGAGGGAACACCAATTAACAGCCGTGCCAGCCAATAACAAGATCCGGCTTCAGTCTGCCGTTTAATTAGTCACCGTCTCCTTCTCACTTCATAGCTGCTTTTTTGTCCCTCATGGAAGGAGTTTCAGGGAATTTCTGTTGCCAAAACTGATTCAGTTCATCAGTGTTTCAACCCATAGTCATAATATATTTTAAAATACGTTTACAGGGATGCATATTCTTCAACGTGGAAGTAGCGTATGGGCGAGACTTCTGGTTCAGCAGTTGCTATGGGAAAATAGTAAGAAGAACTAGATCAAAAAAGTTAGTCAAGACTTAGGTTGGCTTGAGAAAGCCTAGCTTGAAAGTTTAAAGCAGCTGTTAAAGCTTACAGTTTGAACTTTATATAGATAGATTAGATGATTAGCATGTTGTTAGCATGATTAGAACGTAGTTGACATGATTCTAACATTTTTCTAGCATGTTTTGTATGTTTCTAGCATGATTAGCAAGTTGCTAACATGTTTCTAGCATTCTTAGCAATTTGCTAGCATGTTTTGTATGTTTCTAGCATGATTAGCAAGTTGCTAACATGTTTCTAGCATTCTTAGCAATTTGCTAGCACGTTTATAACGTTTCTATTATGATTAGTTGCTAGCATGTTTCCAACATTAGCAAGTTGCTAACATGTTTCTAGCATATTAAGCAAGTTGTTAGCATGTTTCTAGGCTGACTAGCAAGTAGCTAGCATGTTTCTAGCTTGATTAGCCAATTTCTAGAATGTTTCTGGCATGATTAACAAGTTGCCAGCATGTCTCTCTAGCATATTAAACAAGTTGCTAGCATGTTTCTAGGCTGACTAGCAAGTTGTTAGCATGTTTCTAGCTTGATTAGCCAATTTCTAGCATGTTTCTGGCATGATTAACAAGTTGCTAGCATGTTTCTAGCATGATTAGCCAATTTCTAGAATGTTTCTGGCATGATTAACAAGTTGCCAGCATGTCTCTCTAGCATATTAAGCAAGTTGCTAGCATGTTTCTAGGCTGACTAGCAAGTTGCTAGCATGTTTCTAGCTTGATTAGCCAATTTCTAGCATGTTTCTGGCATGATTAACAAGTTGCCAGCACGTTTATAACATGTTTCTATTATGATTAGTTGCTAGCATGTTTCTAGCATATTAAGCAAGTTGTTAGCATGTTTCTAGGCTGACTAGCAAGTTGCTAGCATGTTACTAGCTTGATTAGCCAATTTCTAGAATGTTTCTGGCATGATTAACAAGTTGCTAGCGTGTTTCTAGCATAGTAAGCAAGTTGCTAGCATGTTTCTAGGCTGACTAGCAAGTTGCTATCATGTTTCTAGCTTGATTAGCCAATTTCTAGCATGTTTCTGACATGATTAACAAGTTGCTAACATGTTTCTAGCATATTAAACAAGTTGTTAGCATGTTTCTAGGCTGACTAGCAAGTTGTTAGCATGTTTCTAGCTTGATTAGCCAATTTCTAGCATGTTTCTGGTATGATTAACAAGTTGCTAGCACGTTTATAACATGTTTCTATTATGATTAGTTGCTAGCATGTTTCCAAGATTAGCAAGTTGCTAGCATGTTTCTAGCATATTAAGCAAGTTGCTAGCATGTTTCTAGGCTGACTAGCAAGTTGCTAGCATGTTTCTAGCATGATTAGTCAATTTCTAGCATGTTTCTGGCATGATTAACAAGTTGCTAGCATGTTTCTAGCATGATTAACCAATTTCTAGCATGTTTCTGGCATGATTAACAAGTTGCTAGCATGTTTATAACATGTTTCTATTATGATTAGTTGCTAGCATGTTTCCAACATTAGCAAGTTGCTAGCATGTTTCTAGCATGATTGGCCAATTTCTAGCATGTTTCTAACATTATTAGCAATTTGCTAGCATGTTTCTAGCATGATTAGCCTATTTCTAGCATGTTTCTGGCATGATTAACAAGTTTCTAGCATGTTTCTAACATGATTAGTGAGTTTCTAGCATGCTAAGCAAGTTTTAGCATGATTAGCATTAGTATGTTGCTAACATTTTTCAGCATGATTAGCACGTTATTTACATGTCATTAGCATGACTGTCAAGTTACTAGCATGTTTCTAGCATGATTAGCAAGCTACTAACATGTTTCTCGCATTATTAACAATTTGCTAGCATGTGTCTACATGTTTCTAGCATGATTAACAAGTTGCTAGCATGTTTATAACATGATTAGCAAGCTGGTAACATGTTTCTAGCCTGACTAGCAAGTTGCTAGCAGATTTCTAACATGTTTCTAGCATGATAGCATGTTTATAACATGATTAGCAAGTTTCTAACATGTTTTTAGAGTGACTAGCAAGTTGCTAGCAGATTTCTAAAATGTTTCTAGCATGATAGCATGTTTATAACATGATTAGCAAGTTTCTAACATGTTTTTAGAGTGACTAGCAAGTTGCTAGCAGATTTCTAACATGTTTCTAGCATGATAGCATGTTTATAACATGATTAGCAAGTTTCTAACATGTTTTTAGACTGACTAGCAATTTACTAACACATTTCTAGCATGATTAGCACGTTATTTAAATGTCATTAGCATGACTGACAAGTTACTAGCATGATTAGCAAGTTACTAGCATGTTAGCCTGTTTCTAGCATGATTCGCAAGTTACTAGCATGTTAGCATGTTTCTAGCATGATTAGCAAGTTACTAGCATGTTAGCCTGTTTCTAGCATGATTAGCAAGTTACTAACATGACATTAGCATGACTGACAAGTTCCTCATTAAAAATAAAAACAGACTGAAATGAGTCAGCAGTCGTCATCCACTTAGAGCTATAAAGTCCAAACAATAATACTTAATTGTGATATTTTTTTTTTCAGAAAACAAGATTTAACAAAAGTCTCCATTTAATTTCAATTCTTTGATGCAAATCGTGTTAAACAGCTGAATATGACCAGAGGAGAGTTCATTAGCAGGACATGAACTTGACTTACAAGAAATGTTAAGTGTTCTTCTGGAGCGAAACCATTTGGAAACAGAATCTAAACACAACTGTTGCCAGATATAAACAAACACCAATGTTTTCTTTAAGCAACAGTTCATCCAAAAACATTAAAATGGCTGACTCACATTTTTAGATGAATTGTTGCTTGAAGGGCTTGTTATAATTTAAGAAGTCAAGTCATGATGGTTTATTTTGTCTGTTTTATGACTCAAGTGTTTGTCAATGTGAAGCTGTATTTGTACTCATGTCAGATTTACCATTCAGTCGTATGAATTATCTGATCCTTTCATTTGTGTCCAGCAAGATTCAAATAAACAAGAAAATAATCTAAAATTATTTAATTTTTAGCAAAAACTATGATGTGATTTTGTACAATGTTTTTTACTGCCATCCTTTATTTGGCAAAAATAGTCATGTCTATTTATTTTAATTATACTAAAAAAAGTTATGGTTATTTTGTTTAATTTTATTTACAATTATGCATTTAGATAGTTTTTTTTATCAGAAAAAATATATATATTTTAGTATTTTGCCAGAATTTTTTGAAAAGCTTAATATGTTAAGATAATGATTAACGTCTAAAAAAGTGCATTTATATTTAGGCAAATTGTATTTATTTATTGAATGACATTTAGCCAAAAAAAAAAAAATATATATATATATATATAGACACACATTTATTTATTTTGGCATTTAGATTAAAAATGTATTCATTTAAATAAATAAATAAATAAATGACCAATACATTTATGCATTTAGGCAAGATTTTTTTCTTTCCTTTTCTATTTCTTTTTGTATTTTCTTTTTCTTTTTTTCTTTTTTTGGTATTTGGCATTTAGCCAGATAAAAATATATATATATATATATATATATATATATATATATGTTAAGATGATTAATTTGTAAAAATAGTATATGTATATTCACATTAATTTATTTCTATTTATTTATTTATTAATATATTTTCTATTTCTTTTTGCTTTTTATTTTTATTTATTAATTTTTTTGGTATTTGGCATTTAGCCAGATTAAAAAAAAAATGTTAAGATGATTCATTTGTAAAAATAGTATATAATATGCTTATTTAGTTTATTTCTATTTATTTATTTTTGCCATTTGACATTTAGCCAGATCAAAATATATATGTTTTACTTATTTATTTTGGCATTTAGCTAGATTTGTTAAAAGATTAAAAATGTATTCATATAAATAAATAAATAAATAAATAAATAATACATTTATGCATTTAAGCAAGATTGTTTTCTCTTTTTTTCTATTTCTATTTGCTTTTTATTTTTATTTTATTTTATTTAATAGTATATGTACATTCACATGCTTATTTAGTTTATTTCTATCTATTCATTTATTTTTGCCATTTGACATTTAGTCAGATCCAAAAATATATATTGTTTTACTTATTTATTTTGGCATGTAGCTAGATTTTTTAAACGGTTAAAAATGTATTCATATAAATAAATAAATGAATAATACATTTATGCATTTAGGTAGGATTTTTTTCTCTTTTTCTTTCTTTTTAGCGTTTAGCCAGAATTTTTAAAAAGAAATATGTCAAGATAGTGATTAATTATTAAAAATAGTCACACATAAAAAAAAAAATTTTTTTGAGATACATACATTAAGATAATGAATCCACGATCAAGAGAATGCTGTGATGAATCTCAGAAGTCCATCGTGAGGTATCTTCAAACAGAAGAGCTGCAGGATGAGGATGATGATGATGATTTGAAGCGGAGTGGGTGAGAGTGGCGTGTTTTAGTCGCGGCGATTGCCCTTTCATTCCCAGCAGGACCGTGCGTCCCGCTCCAGAAAGCCTCTCAGGCCTGATGAAAGGCTCTCGGCGGGAACGACTTTGATGGTCGGGATCTCCTCTGCCGTCTCGACCCAAGCGTCTCCATGGAAACAGCTCTTCCGTCCGACTCAGTGTTAGCCGCGCCCCGCAGACAGACGCCCCAAGAGCCGCTCCGCAATCGATCGGGAGACCAGAGGAAGTGCACCTGCTCCACAGACGGGGATCTTGAACAGCATCCCGCGACAAAACCCGGCTTTGATACAACAATTCGGCCAAAAATGAACTTGCTGTCCTTATTTAGGTCGATCTAAAAGAGCAAACGTCCCACAAAATAACACGGTGAACGCTAATGCCAGCTGTAGCGTCCCATTATGTACTTGAGAAAGCGAATTTACCGATCTGTTTAAGCTGATTATTATTATTTCTGAGACGAAATTTAAACACGATCAAACTCGGGTCAGACCTTCAGACTGGTCTAACTGGGTGTGCTCTATCTTTTCAGACTGATCCGGCTTACGGTTTTCGTAAACCAGACTATCAAAGCCACCGAAAATCCCATAGACTTACATTGAGGGAATGTTCAAATAATCAACACTATTCAAACTCCAACTGTCAAAATTCAAATTTAAACTGCCACAATCTGTTGAGACTCAATCAAACTTCCCATCTTCTAAGTCATTTAAAGACATCTATTGCTAGTAACTTGCTAATCATGTTAGAAACATGCTTACATGTTTGTTACATGTTAATCATGCTAGTAAAATCTTAATAATGCAAGATTATGCAAGAAACTTGCTAATTATGCTAGAATCATATTAGCAACATGTTGATAAAATGTTAGAATCATGTTAGCAACATGTTCGTAACAAGTTAAGCACGCTAGCAACATGCTACTAACTTGTTAATCATGGTAGAAACATGCTATTAATGCTAGCAAAATGCCAGTAACATGCTATTAATGTTAGAATCATGTTAGCAACATGTTACTAACGTATTAGTAATGCTAGAAACATGCCAATCATGCTAGCAACATGCTAGTAACATGCTAATCATGCTAGCAACATGCTAGTAACTGGCTCATCATGTTAACAAAATGCTAGGAATTAGTTAATCATGCTAGAAACATGTCAATCATGTTAGCAACATGCTAGTAACTTGCTAATCATGATAGAACCATGCCAATAATGTTATCAACATGCTAGGAACATGCTAGTTACTTGTTAATCATGCTAGAAACATGCCAATCATGCTAGCAACATGCTAGTAACTTGCTAATCATGTTAAAAACATGTTAGGAACATTCTAGTGAAATGTTAATCATGTTAAAACATGTCAATCATGTTAGCAACATGCTAGTAACTTGCTAATCATGATAGAACCATGCCAATAATGTTATCAACATGCTAGGAACATGCTAGTTACTTGTTAATCATGCTAGAAACATGCCAATCATGTTAACAACATGCTAGTAAATAGCTAAACATGTTAAAAACATGCTAGCAACATTCTAGTAAAATGTTAATCATGTTAAAACATGCTAATCATGCTAGATAACGTTAGTAACATGTTAATAATGCTATAAACATGTTAATCATGCTAGCATCATGCTAGCAACTTGCTAATCATGTTAAAACATGCTAGGAACATGCTAGCAACTTGTTAATCATGCTAGAAACATGCCAATAATGTTAACAACATGCTAGTAATTTGCTAATCATGTTAAAAACATGCTAGCAACATTCTAGTAAAATGTTAATCATGTTAAAACATGCTAATCATGCTAGAATAACGTTAGTAACATGTTAATAATGTTATAAACATGTTAATCATGCTAGCATCATGCTAGTAACTTGCTAATCATGTTAAAAACATGCTAGCAACATTCTAGTAAAATGGTAATCATGTTAAAACATGCTAATCATGCTAGAATAACGTTAGTAACATGTTAATAATGCTATAAACATGTTAATCATGCTAGCATCATGCTAGTAACATGTTAATCATGCTAGAAACATGCTAATCATGTTAGCATCATGCTAGTAACATGCTAATCATGGTAACAAAATGCTAGTAACTTGTTAATCATGCTAGTAACATGCTAACCATGCTAGCAAATGATAGTAACTTGCTAATCATGGTAGCAACATGCTAATTCATGTTTAATAATTCTAGCAACATGCTAATTCATGTTAAATCATGGTAGCAACATGCTAATTCATGTTTAATAATGCTAGCAACATGCTAATTCATGTTAAATCATGGTAGCAACATGCTAATTCATGTTTAATAATGCTAGCAACATGTTAATTCATGTTAAATCATGCTAGCAACATGCTATTTCATACTAAATCATGCTGGCAATAATGATGTCATTAATATTTCGCTAACTGAAATAAGTCAATAAGTTGAAGTACTAAATTTACCCAAAAATTAATTTACATACTTTTTAAATTTTAATGCATGCTAGCAACATGCTGATCCCAAACTTCAATTTCAACAATTTAATTCAAGCCTTAAGCTTTTCGAAGTTACTTCAAACTTTCAGACAAGACTTTCTCAAGCCAACTTCGGAGTTTGTCCAGTAACTTTCCTCATCTAGTTGCGTTCTGACACACTTCAAAACACAAGGACGCATGAAACCCGGCGCCTGTGAATAGAGTACAGGCCAGCAATTCAGTCCAGCCTGATTCGTCTATTTTTAGGCGTATTGGATGATTGTGTGTTTACAAGTCTCAGCCAGGTGTGTGTTGTGCCTCTGAGGAGAGCGGTGAGATTTCCATACGGAGAGACGGGGAATCAGTGAGGCTGTTTACCCCGCGGTGAAAACAAGCATCCGTCTTCCTTCATCGGAGCCCAGTTCTTTGTTCTACAGCATCGGATCTGTCCCGAGGACGAGATTAGACCACAAACGCCTCCCCGGAGAGACACCACCATGAGAAAAGCGCTCTTTTAGCTTTCTCAGGATTTTTCCTAAAGGTTTTTTTTTTTTTTTTTTATAAAGCAGAGAGCCAGAGCAGAGATCTTTTCATCCAAAAGCAGCTTTGTCAAATATCAGGGTAAGTGCATTAAATTAGTACTTGTTTATTAGTGAGCTCTGTGTTTACGTAACGTCCCGTCTGCTAACATCTGCTCCGTTTCTGCACAGATGGGGTGTGTTTCAAATCATGAACATCCAACGGAAAATATTTCATTTGAATCCCAGCCATTAAATGTGATTTGCTATCACTAATCTGATTGGACCAGACTGTGACCCGCCCCTGAGTGCAGGATGATGTCATCAATATTTTTAAATTTTAAATTTCAATTGCGTAACTCTTATATCTATCTATGAGGATAAGTCAATAAATTGAAGTACTAAATTTAACCAAAACTGACATAAAAATTAATCAAAGATATATAGAAGCTTTAAACAAAACAAAAAACTAATATATATATATATATATATATAAATGACCAAAACACACATACTCATAATTTTTGTTAAGAGATTTAAACTAAAAAAACATACTTTAAATGTTAATTTTAGTTCAAAGATAACCTAAAAATAAAACAAAATATCAAAAACACAACATTTTAAAATTCAATTTTAGTTAAACGATAAACAAAAAAACATACATTGACATTTTAGATAAAAAATAAATTATTAAAAAAAACATACTTTTTGATTTTAGTTAAAAGACAAACTAAAAATTCAAAAATAATATTTTTTAATGAAAATTAAATCTAATTGGTTAAAAGGTAACCTAAAAAGTAAAAAATAAATAAAATCTTTAAGCAAAAAAAATGTTGAAAGCCCACATACATTTTCATTTTAGTACATTTTCATTAAATGTAAACGTTAAATAAAAAATGTATATAAAAATGACAAAAACACACATACTTTTTAAATTTAGTTAAAAGATAAACTAATAATTAAAAATAGACAAAAACACATACTTTATAAATAATAATAACAAATAAATAAATCAGAAAAACAGTTAAAAAATGTAAAAACATACTTTTTTACTTTTTGTAAAAAAAAAACTAAAACTAAAATGAAACTAAATATGAAAATTAATTCTAATTAGTTAAAACATAACCTAAAAAAATAAAAGAAACTTTAATAAAAAAAATTACCAAAACTTTTTAATTTTAATTTTGATTAAACTAAAAAAACTAAACTAAAACTAAAAACCAAATAACAACAAATTACTAAAACTAGCTACTAAATTAAATTAAAACAAAACCTTAAAATTAAATCGAATTAGTTAAAAGATTAAAACCTAAAAACAGGACAATAAATAAATTAATTCATGAATGAATGTATTAAAAACTTAAATATTTTTTAAAACGCACATATTTTTTAGATTTTTAGTTAAAAGATAAATTATATAAAAAAAACTTTTTAATAATAAAAATTACAAAAACACGTATTCATTTTAATTTTAGTTAAACAAAAAAACAAAGTACTAAAACAAACTAAAATTGAAATAAAACAAAATCTGAAAATGTCATGAATATAAAAACTATATATACTACATATCAATGATACTAAAATAACACTGGGCAGAGGGTGAAAGGGAAAATCATTTCAGAGATTTTTGATGAAAAATAAATGTAATTATGCTTCTTTTTAGAAGTATGTGGATTGCTAATTCACAATAATTACTCAGAGGAAAATAAATGAATACAAATAGATAAAGATAGATTAAGTAGGTAAACAGAGTCAATCTGTATGTCATGTTGAATTTAGGAACATCATTTGTAAACTGTATCTTCAAATCTCATTTACAAGTGAATGATCACCTGAAAGGCTCATCAAAGACATTCAGATCTCAACATCTGCGTCTGTTCATTAGTCCACATTTGATGTCTGTGATGTGGTTTGATGTCACTGCTGGGTTTGGATCAACATGAGCTGAGGAATTTTCATTTCTTGGCGACTATTCTTGACATTCAACTTGGTCTGTTCTTGGATGAGTGGGTTTTGGTTAGTGGTGTCCAGTTCAGGAGTTCAGCTTGACCCGGACGCACCTTTTATTCTAGCTCAAATCTCTGAGTGATATTTGCATCCATTAATCATGAAGGCTGAACATCCTTCTGGAGCGTCTGACACCGGATGTCAGTGCTGTCACACGCGTCCAGGCAGGAACCAATCCCAGCGCTCCTCAAGGGCACCTTCAATTCATCCGGGGCGCTCCGTGACCCTCGCTCTCTCTCTCTTTCTGACAGCTGTGCGGCTCAGAGACTCTGAACAGGGAGGCCATGTTTCAGGGAAATGGGAGAGATTCAGAGGGGTCGCAGAACTGGAGTTCACACACTAGATCGCCAGAGATTCACTTCTGTGTAACAGTTCTGCAGAACTGAGCTATTGTGGCATGGTATGTACAAATGTTGTCATATTCTAAGAAATTCAGACAGTTTTGTGGCTCTTAATGTGTCGTGGCAGTGTTAAAACATGAATTAAAGATGATTGATCATCAGAAGGTATTTTATTTCAACTGCAGAAAGTGTCTTTTTAGAATTTTAGAAGAAACATCTGAGGAAAAGTTGATACTTTGTATCGCCGCCTTTGATTTAGAAGCACTTCTCATAATCCAGTAAATTCTATTGATAAACTTACTATTAATTATTCTTCGTAATTTCGACTTTATTCTGACTTTATTCTTGCAATTCCAACTTTATTCTCAATTTTAACTTTATTCTCATAATTCCGACTTTATTCTCAAAATATTTCGATTTTATTCTCGTAATTTCTACTTTATTCTTGTAATTCCGACTTGATTCTTGAAACATTTCGACTTTATTCTCGTAATTCCAACTTTATTCTCGTAATTTCTACTTTATTCTCGTAATTCCAACTTTATTCTCGTAATTTCTACTTTATTCTCGTAATTCCAACTTGATTCTCGTAATTCCGACTTCATTCTTGAAACATTTCGACTTTATTCTCGTAATTCCAACTTGATTCTCGTAATTCCGACTTTATTCTCGTAATTCCAACTTGATTCTCGTAATTTCTACTTTATTCTCGTAATTCCAACTTGATTCTCGTAATTCCAACTTTATTCTCGTAATTTCTACTTTATTCTCGTAATTCCAACTTGATTCTCGTAATTTCTACTTTATTCTCGTAATTCCGACTTCATTCTTGAAACATTTCGACTTTATTCTTGTAATTCCAACTTGATTCTCGTAATTCCAACTTTATTCTCGTAATTTCTACTTTATTCTCGTAATTCCAACTTGATTCTCGTAATTTCTACTTTATTCTCGTAATTCCAACTTTATTCTCGTAATTCCAACTTGATTCTCGTAATTCCGACTTCATTCTTGAAACATTTCGACTTTATTCTCATAATTCCAACTTTATTCTCGTAATTTCTACTTTATTCTCGTAATTCCAACTTGATTCTCGTAATTTCTACTTTATTCTCGTAATTCCAACTTGATTCTCGTAATTCCGACTTCATTCTTGAAACATTTCGACTTTATTCTCGTAATTCCAACTTGATTCTCGTAATTTCTACTTTATTCTCGTAATTCCAACTTGATTCTCGTAATTCCGACTTCATTCTTGAAACATTTCGACTTTATTCTCGTAATTCCAACTTTATTCTCGTAATTTCTACTTTATTCTCGTAATTCCAACTTGATTCTCGTAATTTCTACTTTATTCTCGTAATTCCGACTTCATTCTTGAAACATTTCGACTTTATTCTCGTAATTCCAACTTTATTCTCGTAATTTCTACTTTATTCTCGTAATTCCAACTTGATTCTCGTAATTTCTACTTTATTCTCGTAATTCCAACTTGATTCTCGTAATTCCGACTTCATTCTTGAAACATTTAGACTTTATTCTTGTAATTCCGACTTTATTCTCGAAACATTTTGACTTTATTCTCATAATTTCTACTTTATTCTCGTAATTCCGACTTGATTCTCGTAATTCCTACTTCATTCTTGAAACATTTCGACTTTATTCTTGTAATTTCGACTTTATTCTCGAAAACATTTAGACTTTATTTTCCTAATTCCAACTTTATTCTCCTAATTCCGACTTTATTCGCGAAACATTTTGACTTTATTCTCATAATTCCAACTTTATTTTCAAAATTTAAAATTTATTCTCATAATTCCAACTTTATTCTCATAATTCCAACTTTAATTCCAACTTTATTCTCGTAATTCAGACTTTATTCTCACACATTTCGAATTTATTCTCACAAATCTGACTTTATTCTCATAATTCTGACTTTATTCTCGAAATATTATGACTTTATTCTTGTAATCTTAGATTTTTTAATTTTTTAATGTGGCACTAAAATGCGGTTGTAGCAGAGCAAAGGGTCTTTTTTTAATATATTTTCTAAATTATAAATAGTAATATAATTCTGTCTTAATTTCTTCAGATTAAACCAAACTTTTATTTTGCCGATTTAGAGAAGAATTAATTAATTGTAGCAACAGTTATTTCCCCAAAAAATATTAAATTGGTTTAACTGAAATGGGTTCATTAAATTTTAATAATCAAAAAGCACATCTAATTAATCGAGTTCATAAAACTTTAACAATTGTATTATTTTTTGGAAATGTAATCAAATGAAAATGTTTATTTATTCAGTATATATATATATATATATATATATATATATATATATATATATATATATATATATATTTAAATAGAAATATAATTCTTAATTTAATTTTTTAAATCTTCATTTCTCTAAACTTTTATTTTGGCAATTAAATTTTAATCATCAAAAACAATGAAAATGTAACAGTTTCCCTAAAACAGAACATCACAGTTTATTTATTTATTTATGCATGCATGTATTTATTTATTCATTCATTCAATTATGTCTGTCACATAAAGTGCTTTAAATATGTGCTTAAGAATAAATAGTAATATAACTGTCATAATTTCTTCAAGTTAAACAAAACTTTTATTTTGCCGATTTGTAGTGAAGACTTTTTCCCAGTGAAAATACAACTCCTCTATCCATAATATCTCTTTCCCCCAGTGAAAAAGTGGTCTGGTCTGAGAGATAGCTGCACAGATCAAGCATACATTTACAAGCCAAAACAGTTCAAAACAAATTTATTTTGATGTGAGATTGACATGAGATGGACTTTTTCACTGAAGGCAGTGTTATTATGGATTATGGACTCATATTTTAGTTAAAAACATCTTAATGATGGATTTGATTCTTACAAACACACAGCTTTTGATTTCACAAGGCATTAATTGTGATGTTTTTATCAGCTATTTGGACTCTCATTCTGATGGCACCCATTCTCATACTTTGGTGAGAAAGTGATGCAAATGCTACATTTCTCCAAATCGGATGAAGAAACAAACTCATCAACATCTTGGATGGGCTGAGGGTGAGTATGTCTTCATCAGATTTTTATTTGTGGCTATAAAAACACCTTTAATACTCTTCGCCTTTAGCATCCAGCGCACAAACTCAAACACCCCGCTCAGACTCATATGCAACCGTTTGTGGTCCGAATCTTGTCTCAGACTCCCTCCACCTGCATGAATGCCCTGCTGTCCCAATTAGATGGGAAAGGTTCAGCCTGCGGCTCTCCAGTTTTATCCTGCTGGTCTCCACGGCCTTCCCACTGTCACTTAGAGCATATCTCACTGCTGCTCCGACAAGAAACACGCCATTTAATGCCTGTAATGATGCCACTATGAACTCTGTGTGAGAGAGAGTTTGCATCGTGTAGGTGCGCACACAAATATCTGAGATGATTTACAGCAACAATAGAGTGTCAGTGGGAGTATTTATAAATGCATGCATTAGAAAGGAGCGAGGAAGAGTAAATGACAACAAGACAAAGAGGGAATGTGTCTGCAGAGAAATAATGAGGAAAAGTCAGCTGATTAATTCACATCATCTGTCTTGTATTCACATATGGCCCACGGGCACAATGATCTCAGACTAATGAGCTCAGGTGAGCCCAGATGCATGAGCCACATGAAGAAAAATCAGGAGATCTAGAGTCACAAATGTGAATTCAGATCTGCATTGAATGTGAATTGCTGTGCGGCTCAAAGTGATGTACTTGTTCGCAATGCATTTTACTTTTGTAATGTGACAAATATCTCAGGGAAACTTTATTTTATTCATGAGGAACTGATTAGATGGTGAACATGTTAAGAAATCTATAATCAGAGGATCTAGAGTCACAAATGTGAATTCGGAACTGAACTAAATGTGAATTGCTGTGGAATTGATTAGATGCTGAAAATGTTAAGAAATCTACATGAAGTCAAGAATGTGAATTCAGATCTGAATTGAATGTGAATTGCTGTGTGACTCATATTGAAAGCATGTTCACAACACTTTCATAATGTGACATATATATGAGGAAAACTTGATTATGTCCATGAGGGATTGATTGAATAGAAGACATCTACAATGAGAGAATCTAGAGTCAAAAAAGTGAATTCAAATCTGAATTGAATGTGAATTGATGTGTAACTTAAAGTGAAACCCATTTGATGCAAATCTGAAAAAAAAATTATTTTATCCATGATGAATGGAAGGAATCTAAAGGCAGAGGATCTAGAGTCAAGAATTTGAATTCAGATCTGCATTAAATTTAAACTGTTGTGAGACTTATTTATGACGTATTTAGCTTCTGTAATATTTCACAGATTTGAGAGAAACTTGATTTTATTAATGAATAATTTATAAGATGGTAAAAATATTAGGAAATCTTTAATCAGAGGATCTAAAGTCACCAATGTGAATTCGGAACTGAACTAAATGTGAATTGCTGTGGAATTGATTAGATGCTGAAAATGTTAAGAAATCTATATGAAGTCAAGAATGTGAATTCAGATCTGAATTGAATGTGAATTGCTGTGTGACTCATATTGAAAGCATGTTCACAACACTTTCATAATGTGACATATATATGAGGAAAACTTGATTATGTCCATGAGGGATTGATTGAATAGAAGACATCTAAAATGAGAGAATCTAGAGTCAAAAAAGTGAATTCAAATCTGAATTGAATGTGAATTGATGTGTAACTTAAAGTGAAACCCATTTGATGCAAATCTGAAAAAAAAATTATTTTATCCATGATGAATGGAAGAAATCTAAAGGCAGAGGATCTAGAGTCAAGAATTTGAATTCAGATCTGCATTAAATGTAAACTGCTGTGAGACTTATTTATGACGTATTTAGCTTCTGTAATATTTCACAGATTTGAGAGAAACTTGATTTTATTAATGAATAATTTATAAGATGGTAAAAATATTAGGAAATCTTTAATCAGAGGATCCAAAGTCACAAATGTGAATTCAGAACTGAACTAAATGTGAACTGCTGTGCAACATAAAAGTGAAAACATGTTCGCAATGCATTTTAATTTTGTAATGTGACAAATATTTGAAGGAAGATTTATTTTTTCAATAAGGTATTTATTAGATGGTGAAAATGTTAAGAAATCTATAATCAGAGGATGTAGAGTCAAGAATGTGAATTCAGATCTGAATTGAATGTGAATTGCTGTGTGACTCAAATTAAAAGCATGTTCACAAGACTTTCATAATGTGACATACATATGAGGAAAACTTGATTATATCCATGAGTAAATAATTGAATAAAATAAATCTAAAATTAGAGGATCTAAAGTCAAGAATGTGAATTCAAATCTGAATTGAATGTGAATGCTGTGTAATTTAAAGTGAAAACATGTTCAATGCAAAACTGATCCAAATCTGATGGAAACCTAACTTCATCCTTGAAGAATGTAAGAAATATAAAATCAGATGATCTAGAGCCAAGAATCTGAATTAAACTCTGAATTGAATGTGAACTGCTGTGTCAAACATGTGTTGAAACATATAATGTAACATAATATGATGCATATTTAAGAGAAACATGATTTTATCCGTGAAAAATTAACTGGATGTTAAAAAAAGTAATGTAAAGTCAGACCTGAAATAATTAATGTGAATTCAAATCTGAATTTAATTGAACAATGCATTTCACTTCCATAATGTCACAGATATCTGTGTAAAAACTGAATGGAAGGTGATTTTATCCATTTTATCCATAATAACAATATTACAGTATTAAATCAGATATTATTTAAAAAAAAAAGAGTTTTATGTTTTAGTAACCCTGTTTTGATTTTATTTTGGGTTTAAAGAAAAAATGTAAGTCAAAATGTGTGATTTCAGTGCAACTAGTGTCAGCAAATGGAACAGTGTATCTCATTTTCCAGTTGGTGTCCCCGTTGGTGCAGAAATTACATGCATCACTACACGCATTCTGTCAAAGATTTTCTGCTAAAAAAGTTTCAATATATTTAAATACACTGTCAAACTGCAAGGAGGAAAAAATCGAATTGCATGAGTGAAAAAGTATGAATACATCATGATTTTATCGATGAGGAATTGATTGGACAATTGAAAAATAATTGATTAAGACATTTAGATTTTATCCTGACTTCCAAGAGAGATTGAAAGATGAAATGTGTGATTTCAGTGCAACTAGTGGCTGCAAAAGGAATTGCATTCTGACCAGTCTTTGCACTTTCCATTAGTTCCACTAGTGGTGCATAAATTACACTCTTCACTAAAGATGCTAAGGCTTTTCGCATAAAAAAAAGTTTCAATAAAGTGCCAAGGCTTTAAACAAGCTGCAAGGTCATTATAAGGGAATGAAAACTCATTGCATAATTGCAAATTTCCCCATGTAAAGCAGCTGAATGTTGCACAACAGCACAGTCGCAGCGCATGGCTTTCCTTCAACTCCTATTTCCCTGAACAGCAACTGCAGTGCCAGCACATATCACACAGCACAACTCTGAACCACGGCGCTTTCAGCATCCCAACCTTGCTACTTGTTGCATCATAGCGCGCTTCCCAAATAGGTCATTATTTGTCAACAGCAGAATTCGCTGGAGATGAACTGTGCGCACCGCTTTAACACAGATCTGCGAATCGTCTGAGGACTAATCTCATTATGCGTCCCATTATTCTCCAGCGTCTGTTTCCATAAAGAGCCACGGCCCTTTGTTTCCAGAGAGCCTCTCAATTGTCAGGGGCCCCATGAGGGTCCATTCATCCCACAGAGACCAGATGCAAAACAAACAGCCAACGTTAGACACCGTTCAGCACTCGTGCAGCTGTTTAGAGCCGTTGTCTTCTTTGCATATTTGGAGTGGATGTGTTTAATATATCTAATGTTATCCAAATATTGGTTTATTTCTGGATCTGGTTCTGGTTGACATTGTTAAAATGATCTGCAAATAATGTTTTTTTCACTTATAAACTGTGATTTATAAGCTCAGATCAACCAATCATTTCAAAAAATGAATTCAAAATCTAATTGAAACAATCAGTGATGCCTATATGATCAGTGTTGGGGAAAGTTACTTTTAAAAGTAATGCGTTACAATATTGCAAAAAAAGTAACATTGCATTAGTTACTTTTCATGGAAACTAATTCGTTCCGTTACATTTGCGTTACTTTTTGTCACCTGGACTGAACTTGCGTATTTGTTTTTTTTATATTTTTGCCAACTGTAAAGGCCCTTTCACAACAACAGTGAAATTAATAATTTTAATAATTTAATAATGAATAATTTTTCTCAACACGGGGACAAGACAGGTATCAGTCAATCATTTGGGAAGTAACTCTATTATGATATTTTGTTGTAAATTTAAAAGTAATGTGTTACTTTACTAAATACTTGAAAAAATTAATCTGATTACATCTCATATTACTTGTAATGCGTTACCACCAACATTAGCTATGATCAACCAAAAACAAATACAAAACCTGTGCTAATTGAAAGAAAACAAGTTGATTTTATAAGAAGATTGAATCCAAGAAGATCGAAGGGCCAATTCCAAAGTTTTTGAGTGAACATTGCCAAAAAGTAACTAAAAAATTTGTTGTAATGTGTGACTTTACTAGTTACTTGAAAAAGTAATCTGATTACATAACTTGTGTTACTTGTAATGTGTTACCCCCAACACTGCCTACAATTAACCAGTTCCGAAAACAAATACAAAACCTGTGCTAACTAAAAGAAAACAAGTTGATAAGAAGATTGAATCCAAGATTGAGTCCAAAAGGAAGATTGAGGGGTTGATTCCTTAGTTTTGGAGTGAATGTTGCCAAAATTATCCACAAATAATGCTTTTTTACGTGAAAAACAGCAATGCATAAGCTCAGATCAACCAATAATTTCCAGAAATAAATACAAAATCTGTGCTAATTGAAACAATCAGTGATGCCTTTTGACATCCAAAAGGAAGATTGATCAATTTTGGTGAAAGTTACTTTCAAAAGTAATGCATTACAATATACCGTTACTCCATTAAAAAAAAGTAATTGTGTCACTTAGTCACTTTTTATGTAAAGTAATCCATTAGGTTACTTTTGCATAACTTGGTATTTTTGGCAACTGTAAAGGTTCTTTCACACCAAAAGTGAATTTAATAATTTCCCAATTTCTCTCAACATGGGGACAGAAGAGGTATTAGACAATCTATGAGAAAACAAAGTAAATTGGGTTACTTATTTAAAAAAGAAACTCAAGTATTTGTTTGTAAATATTGTAAATTTTAAAGTAATGCGTTGTGTTATTAGTTACTTATAAAAGATTAAATTCAAGGGTCAAATCGTCGTTTTTTGAGCTGAACGTTGCCAAAATAATCCACAAATAATCATTTTTTTACCCTAAAAACTGCAATGCGTAAGCTTGGATCAACCTATCAATCCAAAAATAAATACAAAACCTGTGCTAATTGAAACAATCAATGATGCCAATGATCAGTGTTGGGGAAAGTTACTTTTAAGGTAATGTGTTACAATATTGCATTACTCATTTAAAAAAAGTAGATAATTGCGTTACTTGGTTACTTTTTATGGAAAATAATTCGTTATGCTACTTTGCATTACTTTTTGTCAGCTGGGCTGGACTTGCTTATTTGTTTTTTTACTAACAAAAAAACCAAAAGTTATATTTTTGGCAACTGGTAAAGGCCCTTTCACACCAAAAGCGAAATGAATCAAAAATCTGTTTTAAAAAAGTAACTAATTGCATTACTTAGTTACTTTTTATTTAAAAAAAAAGTGATGCATTTGGTGACTTTTGCATACTTTTGATCAGTATTGGGGAAAGTTACTTTTAAAAGTAATGCATTGAAATATTGTGGTACTCCGTTAAAAAAGTAACTAATTGCATTACTTAGTTTCTTTTTATGGAAAGTAACTAAGCGTTAAGTTACTTTTGCGTCACTTTTTGTTGCATAAGCTGGACTTGCTTATTTGTTTTTTTAATAACAACATAAAAGTTATATTTTTGGCAACTTTCACACCAAAAGCGAAATGAATAAGTTCCTAATTTTTCTCAACATGGGGATAGAAAACAGTATCACGCCAATATTCTGATATTTTGTTCTTAAAAGTAATGCGTTACCCCCAACACTGCCTTCAATCAACCAGTTCCAAAAACAAACACAAAACCTGTGCTAATTGAAAGAAAACAAGTTGATATAAAGATTAAATCCAAGAAGATTGAATTCAAGGGCCAAATCCTCAGCTTTTAAGTGAATGTTGCCAAAATGATCCACAAATAATGCTTTTTCCCCCTAAAAACTGCAAAAATAAATACAAAACCTGTGCTAATTGAAACAATCAGTGATGCCTATGATCAATACTGGGGAAAGTTACTTTTAAAAGTTAAAATATTGCATTACTTCAATTTTTCTCAACATGGGAATAGAAAACGGTATCACTCCAATATTCTGATATTTTGTTCAAAAACATACACAAAACCTGTGCTAATTGAAAGAAAACAAGTTGATAAGAAGATCGAACCCAAGAAGATCCAAAAAAGATTGAATTCAAGGGCCAAATCCTCAGCTTTTGACTGAACATTATCCGCAAATAATGCTTTTTTTCTCGTAAAAATGGCGATGTGTAAACTCAGATCAGTCATTCAGTTCCAGAAAGAAATACAAAACCTGTGCGAAAGAGATTGAATCCAATATTTGGTGATAATGTAGCATCGTTTTATGTAGGCCAGTCATTTTTTACTGCGTTGAGGTGGGAAAAACTCCCATATGAAGTCCAAAATGAACACTATTTGAGGCGGATAGTTGTTATAGCCTGTGTGAGCAAAGTCAGTATGTTTTAGTCCAGTGCTATAGCATTAACAAGCCTTTTCAGACAAAAAGAAAATCCTCTCCAGGTCACAACATGAAGGCATTGCATTTGGAGTCAGAGTTACTGACTATCATAACTTCATTCCTATAAATACCCAGGTTCTTAACATGTTGATTCGTGATACACACAAGTGCAAATCCCAAATTTGCCAAACCTCACATTGTCAATACTGAAGTCAATTTTCCATTTGTTTGCAATCTTTATAGTTTTACCTTGGAAGAGGAACGCTCTCGTGTCATCATGGAAACCTTGCACCTGTGTGACTCCGGAAAACCCTTCTCCAGGACTGAACTCTTGGAAAACGCTGATCCGGACGGCCGGATCCACTCCGAACGCAGCGGCTTCAACACAATCACAATGATTTCACATCAGTAAGTACATCACAGTGGTCAGGGTTCACACACGCACCTTCAGACCAATGCATTTCAAGACTTTTAAGGAATTTGCAGCTTATGGGGACGTTTACAAAAGCATGACTTTCAATGACTTTTCCAGGCCAGGAAATGAAATTGCTTGATATTTCCAGGTTTTCTGTGAGCGTGGGAACCCTGTAGCCTATATATTACATGTTTAAGTCATGTATTGACAATATTATGTTATAAAATGTTAACAATTATAAAATTAGATTACAATTGCATGGCTATTATATCATTAAAAACGTTTTTTTTTTAATGCATATTTTATCAAACTTAATTGTTGCATTGTAACAGCCATAATATAAGAAGAACAGTGATGAAAGCACGCAATACACCTCTGTATATCTGTGATTACTGACTTGGACAGCTGCATGGAGATGAATGCATGGCCAGCTATTGAGAAATAACTGATAACAGCCACCTGCACCCCTAATCTTTAAGAATTGATGGCGATATCTCTGCCTACCTGCTGCCGCGTAAAATAATCCAACAAACAACTGCAATAATCCCATGGTGGAAAAGACAATTAGTCCATGTTGCGATACTCCACGAAAAGGCGCACAAATGCAATCACATAAAAGCGGGCTGGTCCGTCCTCATTCAGGCATTCCCACCGGACGAGAGGAGCATCACCGGGGCTTAACGGATCCTGGGAACGCGCGCGGGTATTCCGTGAGGAGGAGCAGCGGACTCGGAGCCGCACAGGTGGTTCTGCTGGGTTATTGCGCAGCGCAGCGCATCAGACTGACTGCAGACCGAGTGCGAGGATCCGCCAGCCTGCTTCTGCTCAGCCTCCCTCCAGCTGAGAGAGAGAGAGAGAGAGAGAGAGATGGGAGGAACGCGCAGAGCTCGTAACCCCCCTGGTGGCGCTACATGGACGAGCGCGCATCGTTCAGACGCAACGCGCAAGGTGAGACGCGTTTGAAAGGTTAACGTTAGATTGTTTGACGCGTAAAAGCGTAACATTATGATTGTTACAGTTAAAATGAAACATTGACTCCTGTATTTATATATATATATATATATATATATAGGTTACTAGCTAACTGCTTACTTAACATACATAGATTCATTGTTAGTTGACTTATTTATTAGTTTGTTTTTGTTTGTTTATGAATTAATGAATGAAGGTCATTTTCTGTTCAAACACGTTCTTGAAAACTCTACTGAGCTTTTCCACATATAATTTATCGAAAAAAAAGCAGCGTACTTAACAGTTATGTATTTATTAATTTATTTATGAAACTTGGAAACTATCGAATTTTTCACAGATATTGTGTATAAAAAGTCTAGCGTACTTAACATTTTGATTAATGATATAGTTTCATATAGTTTTTTTGCTTTATTTTTGAAGTCATTTTCTGTATATAAAAAAAAAAAACTATTAAACTTTTCCACAATTTTTCTGGAAAAATATCATGATTCATTATATAAATTAATTAGCTGTATTTATTTATTTATTCATTTATTTACTCATTTTTTTCTTTTCTGCAGATATTGTGTATAAAAACCCCAGCAAAATTAATATTTCGATTAATGAAATAGTTTGACTTTTTAAAAATTATTTTATTTATTTATTTATTTATTTATTTATTTTAATTAAGTCATTTTCTGTTAAAAAACAAACAAACTGAAAACTAATAAACTTTTCCACTATATTTCTGGAAAAATATCATGATTCATTATATAAATTAATTAGTTGTAGTTAATTATTTATTTATTTTAGTTATTTATTTATTCATTCATTTACACATTTATTTATTTATTTACTTAATGAATTCATTTGTTAATTTTATTTTATGTCGTTCATGAAAGGCACTATAAAAATGAAACATATTACTATTATTGTTATTGTTATTATATTATTATTTTCTGTTCAAACACAAAATTAGAAATTCCCCTGCAGATATTGTCCAGAAAAAAACAGCATACTTAACATATTTATTTATTTATATTTTATTTTATTTATAAAATACAATTTTGAAAACTATTAATTTTTTTTTCAGATGTTGTGTATAAAAAAATCCAGCATATTTAACATTTTAATTAATAATAAAGTTTCATTTACATTATTTTATTTTATTTTATTTATGAATTAAGTCATTTTCTGTTCAAATAAAAAAATAGGAACCTGTATTAAAATTTTCCACTATTTATTTATTATAAATGAATTTATTTATTTATTTATTTACTCAATTAATTAATTAATTAATTTTATTATTTTCTGTTTAAACACAAATTTAAAAAAAAATTCCCCCGCAGATATTGTCCAGAAAAAAACTTGTTTGACATGTAAAAAGCGTAACATTATGTTTGTTAAAGTTAAAATGAAACATTGACTCCTGTATTTGAAAAAAAAAAAAAAAATATATATATATATATATATATATATATATATATATATATATATATATATATGGGTTACTAGCTAACTGCTTACTTAGCATACATAGATTCATTTATTTATGAAACACAATCTTGGAAATTAATTTTTTTTTTTTATTATTTAAAAAAAAACAGCGTACTTTATATTTTGAGTAATGTAATCGTTGGGTTGACTTTTTAAAAATTATTTTATTTTAATTTGTTTTATTTTTGAATGAAGTCATTTTCTGTTCATAAATAAAAAATCTGAAAACTATTAATTATATACATTCATTCATTATATACATTAATTAGTTGTAGTTTTTTTTATCTATGATGAATACATTAATTTATTAATTCATTTATTTATTTACTCATTTATTTATTTACTCAATTCATTCATTCATTCATTTTATTTTATATCGTTCTTGAAAGGCACTATAAAAATAAAACATATTACTATTATTATTATTATTTTCTGTTCAAACACATTCTTGAAAACTCTACTGAACTTTTCTACAGATATTTTCTAGAAAAAAAGCAGCGTACTTAACAGTTATGAATTTATTTATTTATTTATTTATTTATTTACTTATTTATTTATTGCATTTTTTTACAGATATCATGTAAAAACAGCGTACTTAATATTTTGATTAATGTAATTGTTTGATTGACTTTTTAAAACTTTTTTAATTTAATTTAATTTAGTTTTATTTTTGAATACACTTTTCCACTATTTTTCAGGAAAAACTTGTATTTTTTATTATTATTATGAATTAATGAATTTATTTATTTATTAAGTCATTCATTTATTTACTCATTTATTTATTTATTTACTCTATTAATTCATTCATTTTATTTTATATCGTTCTTGAAAGGCACTATAAAATAAAACATATTATTATTATTATTATTATTATTATTATTATTATTATTATTATTACTTGTTTGACATGTAAAAGCGTAACATTATGATTGTTACAGTTAAAATGAAACATTGGCTCCTGTATTGTAGTACATATGGGTTACTAGCTAACTGCTTACTTAGCAAATGCGGATTCAAGATGCAGATATATTATTGAGTAGTTTACTTTTGTTTAATAATATCTGTTTTTGTTTGTTTATGAATTAATGAATAAAAGTTATTTTCTGTTTGAACACATTCTTGAAAACTGTGTACTTAAAAGTGTACTTAACAGTTGTTTATTTATTTATGAAACACAATCTTGGAAACTATTTCATTTTTTACAGATATTCTGTATAAAAAAACAGCGTAATTAACATTTTGATTAATGATGTAGTTTAATATAGTTTTTATTTATTTTTGTTTTGTTTTATTTTTAAGTCATTTTCTGTAAAAAAAAAAAAAAAAAAAAACTATATTAAACTTTTCCACCATTTTTCTGGAAAAAAATATCATGGTTCTTTATATAGATTCATTAGTTGTAGTTATTTATTTATTAATAATATATTAATTGATTTATTTACTCAATTAATTAATTCATTCATTTTATTATTTTCTGTTCAAACACAAATTAGAAAACTTTTCCCCGCAGATATTTATTTCTAAAACACAATCTTGAAAACTATTACTTTTTTTTTTAGATATTGTGTATAAAAGAAATCAAGCATACTAAACAGTTTAATTGATGATAAAGTTTCATTATTTTATTTTATTTTATTTTTTTATTTTTGTTTATTATTTTATTTTAATCATTTATTATTTTTATTATATGTATTTATTATGAATTATGATTGAATTAATTATTATTTAAATAATAAATATTATTATAAATATTATTGAAATTATTATAATTAATATTTTATTTTATTTATGAATGTAAGCCATATGTATAATTTTTTCTGTCCAGAAAAAATGCTGAAAAAAAAAGAACTGTATAAAACTTTTCCACTAATATTTGTTTTGGGACAAAAAAATTCATGGTACAAATTTAATAGTTGTATTTATTTATTTATTTATTAAATTATTTTCTGTTCAAACACAAATTAGAAAACTTTTCCCCCACAGACACTGTCCAATATTTAACATTTTTATTTATTTGTGTTTTTGTCTGTTTGTTCATGAAACAAAATCTTACCATTTTTTTACCGACATTTTGATTAATGATATAGTTTAACTGACATTTATTAGATTTATTTTTTTATTTTTTATTTAAGTAATTTTCTGTTCAAACTAAACTGTATTAATTTCAAAATGAAAAAAAAAACTGTTTTTCAAATAAAAAATATTTTTCAAGGGGAAAAAAATAAATATTATGTAGATTAGTTGTGTGTACGTATGTATTTATGAATGAATGAATGAATGAATGAATGAATGAATAAACATTATTATCTGTTTAAACAGAAAACTTTTTCCCCCACAGATATTGTCTAGAGAAACAAATATCCAACTTACATTCATTATTATATAGCTGACTTGCTTGTCTTAATGCATGTCTGTGTGACTTTAGTTTAACCCTGAAGGACACACTTTAGAAACCATTCAATGTTAGATTTGGTTTTAGTTTTAAACTAAGCTTTTAAGCTTTAACCATTACCAGTGGTGTATTGGTGAAGATCCTGAGCTGCAAACTAAAGGGTTCAAGTTCACTGTTAAAAATAAAGTTTCCAGTAGAAAAAAACATTTGTTGAGTTCTTAAAAGAACCATTTATTCATTTTGTGGAATGGAAAGTTCCAAAGATGTTAAAGGTTCTTTGTAGAACCTCTGGTACCAATAAGGAACCTTTATTTTTGAGTGCTCCATAAAGGTGCGACCCAGAAATGTCTGTGGAACACAAAACTGTTTTATCTTACTCAGATGGTCCCGAGAGCCCAGTCCCTAGTGTGCCGTTTTGCTTATATATAATTGAACACGCTTGTTTTCTCTTTATTAAAATGCATCCGTTCTGAGAATCGCACAGTTGCAGAGATTTTCTAGAAACACGAGTCCAGCTGCGATCGTGATGCTGCTTTGGTTATTAGCAGGGTTTGGAGTATACTCCATTATGGAGTATATTGCCAAAAATAAACAAAACACTCCTACAGAAATGCACACATTCACGACTATGTGATGAAGTCTGCTTAGACCAATTCAGTGCATGTGTGCGCATTTAGAGTGGGTTCTTTCACTCAATAAGTCTATTAATATGCATTAAGAACCATCACATAATTCAAGATATGGGGCAGAAAATCTATATATTTACATCATTTCATATAGTTATAATATCACACAAAGAGTGCCGCTTTTTTCTTTAAAAATCAGCATGATTACTAATGTGATAATGATTTTATACAGTTAAATAATAAAAAAAGTTTGTCAAGACAAACTTTAAGTTGACTTGAGAAAGCCGGACCAGAAAGTTTAAAACGTTTAAAAAAAGTTTTAGTAAAGTTTGATGGTTTTCAGTCTGAAATAGATTGAAGTTTAAAGTAGTTTTAAAACCTTAAAGTTGGATAGGTAGACTAGCATGTTGCTAGCATCTTTACAGCATGATTAACATGTTACTAGCATGTTGCGTCCATGATTAGAAAGTTACTAGCATGTTGCGTCCATGATTAGAAAGTTACTAGCATGTTGCTTCCATGATTAGTAAGTTACTAGCATGTTGTTAGCATGATTAGTAAGTTACTAGCATGTTGCTTCCATGATTAGTAAGTTACTAGCATGTTGTTAGCATGATTAGTAAGTTACTAGCATGTTGTTAGCATGATTAGAAAGTTACTAGCATGTTGCTTCCATGATTAGTAAGTTACTAGCATGTTGTTAGCATGATTAGTAAGTTACTAGCATGTTGTTAGCATGTTACTAGCATGTTGATACCATGATTAGTAAGTTACTAGCATGTTGTTAGTATGATTAGAAAGTTACTAGCATGTTGTTAGTATGATTAGAAAGTTACTAGCATGTTGCGTCCATGATTAGAAAGTTACTAGCATGTTGTTAGCATGATAAGAAAGTTACTAGCATGTTGCGTCCATGATTAGAAAGTTACTAACATGTTGCTTCCATGATTAGTAAGTTACTAGCATGTTGTTAGCATGATTAGTAAGTTACTAGCATGTTGTTAGCATGTTACTAGCATGTTGCTACCATGATTAGTAAGTTACTAGCATGTTGTTAGTATGATTAGTAAGTTACTAGCATGTTGTTAGCATGTTACTAGCATGTTGCTACCATGATTAGTAAGTTACTAGCATGTTGTTAGCATGATTAGTAAGTTACTAGCATGTTGTTAGCATGTTACTAGCATGTTGTTAGCATGTTACTAGCATGTTGCTACCATGATTAGTAAGTTACTAGCATGTTGTTAGCATGATTAGTAAGTTACTAGCATGTTGTTAGCATGTTACTAGCATGTTGTTAGCATGTTACTAGCATGTTGATACCATGATTAGTAAGTTACTAGCATGTTGTTAGTATGATTAGAAAGTTACTAGCATGTTGTTAGTATGATTAGAAAGTTACTAGCATGTTGTTAGCATGATAAGAAAGTTACTAGCATGTTGCGTCCATGATTAGAAAGTTACTAACATGTTGCTTCCATGATTAGTAAGTTACTAGCATGTTGTTAGCATGATTAGTAAGTTACTAGCATGTTGCTACCATGATTAGTAAGTTACTAGCATGTTGTTAGTATGATTAGTAAGTTACTAGCATATTGTTAGCATGATTAGTAAGTTACTAGCATGTTGTTAGCATGTTACTAGCATGTTGCTACCATGATTAGTAAGTTACTAGCATGTTGTTAGCATGATTAGTAAGTTACTAGCATGTTGTTAGCATGTTACTAGCATGTTGTTAGCATGTTACTAGCATGTTGCTACCATGATTAGTAAGTTACTAGCATGTTGTTAGCATGATTAGTAAGTTACTAGCATGTTGTTAGCATGTTACTAGTATGTTGTTAGCATGTTACTAGCATGTTGCTACCATGATTAGTAAGTTACTAGCATGTTGTTAGTATGATTAGTAAGTTACTAGCATATTGTTAGCATGATTAGTAAGTTACTAGCATGTTGTTAGCATGTTACTAGCATGTTGTTAACATGTTACTAGCATGTTGCTACCATGATTAGTAAGTTACTAGCATGTTGTTAGTATGATTAGTAAGTTACTAGCATGTTGTTAGTATGATTAGTAAGTTACTAGCATGTTGTTAGTATGATTAGTAAGTTACTAGCATGTTGTTAGCATGTTACTAGCATGTTGCTACCATGATTAGTAAGTTACTAGCATGTTGTTAGTATGATTAGTAAGTTACTAGCATATTGTTAGCATGATTAGTAAGTTACTAGCATGTTGTTAGCATGTTACTAGCATGTTGCTACCATGATTAGTAAGTTACTAGCATGTTGTTAGCATGTTACTAGCATGTTGCTACCATGATTAGTAAGTTACTAGCATGTTGTTAGCATGTTACTAGCATGTTGTTAGCATGATTAACAAGTTACTGACATGTTGCTAGCATGTCGCTAGCATGTTTTTTAGCATGATTATCAAATTACTAACATGTTGTTAGCATGTTTCTAGCATGATTAGCATGTTACGAGCATGTTGCTAGCATGATTAGTAAGTTACTAGCATGTTGTTAGTATGATTAGAAAGTTACTAGCATGTTGTTAGTATGATTAGAAAGTTACTAGCATGTTGCGTCCATGATTAGAAAGTTACTAGCATGTTGTTAGCATGATAAGAAAGTTACTAGCATGTTGCGTCCATGATTAGAAAGTTACTAGCATGTTGCTTCCATGATTAGTAAGTTACTAGCATGTTGTTAGCATGATTAGTAAGTTACTAGCATGTTGTTAGCATGTTACTAGCATGTTGCTACCATGATTAGTAAGTTACTAGCATGTTGTTAGTATGATTAGTAAGTTACTAGCATATTGTTAACATGATTAGTAAGTTACTAGCATGTTGTTAGCATGTTACTAGCATGTTGCTACCATGATTAGTAAGTTACTAGCATGTTGTTAGCATGATTAGTAAGTTACTAGCATGTTGTTAGCATGTTACTAGCATGTTGTTAGCATGTTACTAGCATGTTGCTACCATGATTAGTAAGTTACTAGCATGTTGTTAGCATGATTAGTAAGTTACTAGCATGTTGTTAGCATTTTACTAGCATGTTGTTAACATGTTACTAGCATGTTGCTACCATGATTAGTAAGTTACTAGCATGTTGTTAGTATGATTAGTAAGTTACTAGCATATTGTTAGCATGATTAGTAAGTTACTAGCATGTTGTTAGCATGTTACTAGCATGTTGCTACCATGATTAGTAAGTTACTAGCATGTTGTTAGCATGTTACTAGCATGTTGCTACCATGATTAGTAAGTTACTAGCATGTTGTTAGCATGTTACTAGCATGTTGTTAGCATGATTAACAAGTTACTGACATGTTGCTAGCATGTCGCTAGCATGTTTTTTAGCATGATTATCAAATTACTAACATGTTGTTAGCATGTTTCTAGCATGATTAGCATGTTACGAGCATGTTGCTAGCATAATTATCATGTTACTAGCATTTTGCTAGCATAATTAGCATGTTACTAGCATGTTGCTAGCATAATAAGCATGTTACCAGCATGTTGCTAGCATAATTAGCATGTTAATAGCATGTTGCTAGCATGATTATCAAGTCACTAGCATTTTGCTAGCATGATTACCAAGTTGTGCTAACAAAATGTTGTTAACACGTTTCTAGCATGATTAGCATGTGACTAGCATGTTGCTAGCATAATTAGCATGTTGGTAGCATGATTCTAACATATTTAGCATGATTCTAGCTTGAGGTTAAAGCATTCCATGTTCCTCTGGATTTCATTAAACTGTGTAAATACGTCTAAATGCCACCTCAGATGCAACTTCTGCAAAGATGAATTTTGTTGATACTGATTTCATTTGTTTGTTATTATTATTATTATAAATGACTGATTAAATGTAAGAATTTGTGGGGTTTTTTTTTTTTTTTTTTTTTTTTTTTTTGGTTAGTAGAAGTTATAAATGGCCGGTGACTTAAAAATTCCGTAGCCCAGTTGGCTGGTGAGTGAAAAGGCTGATTTCAATCCCTGGTTATCAGGCTCCGTCGTATCGTTCTGGAGACGCTGAGAATAGATTTTTCTCTGATGTGGTCAGTTTTGAATTGAAGACACTCTTACAGCCATTAAAACCAGAGTCGCTCTCAAAGCTCACGCTGTCAAACTTCACCTCACTCTGACTATAATACATGTGTTTGACCTTTTTGTTCTACACCTCAAGCACAACGCAATCAATCAATACCATTTCTACCATTACTCTCTCTAACAATTTCTCAATTGTAAAGGAGTTTATAGTAGTATGGTAGAAGTGTTTTATATGGCCAAAGCATTACTCCTAACGACAATAAGTCGACAAAAATGTGACCCTGGACCACAAAACCAGTCTTAAGTAGCACAAGTATTTATTATTGATTTTTCTTTTATGCCAAAAATTATAAGGTTATTAAGTAAAGATTATGTTCCATGAAGATATTTTGTACATTTCCTACCATACATATATCAAAACTGATATAAAAATGAATGAATTTTTGATTAGTAATATGCATTGCTTATAGCTTCATTTGAACAACTTTAAAGGCGATTTTCTCAATATTTTGATTTTTTTTTTTAAAATTGACCTTTATGACTGGTTTTGTGGCCCAGGGTCACAAATATAAAAAAAAATAAAAATAAAATAAGATACCAGTAATGATGAAAAAAAGAAGTAGTTAAAATTATTTTTATTTACATTAATATTACAATCCAATAATTTATATTTATATTAAAATATAAAAATATATTATTTGTATTTATAGCTATACATAATTTAATTTGAGTAATTTAATAATTAATATTATAAACCAAGAATTTATATTTTATAGATATTAAAAATATTAAAAATGTTATTCAATACATGTTACAAAGTTATTCTTTTCAGATTGTGGCTTTCAGTTTGAAATCAGGCCACTTTTTTCACTCCGGCCTTTTTCTGACACATCTGTGACGCCGTCCTTGTGCTGAAACGAGTTGGGCTAGTCTCTTATTCTTAACAAGACGAGAAGTCTCTCAGAAACTGACCCAGTAAATCAAGCGGTCAAGCTGCGTTTTGGCTCTGAACAGAGGAGCTTTGCTCGGCCCTGGTGACCCGTTTGGCGTCGCCGAAAGGCCATTCGGTCTAATCTGAGAGCCGGCAGCCATTATGGAGCCTGAGACTCTCCTGCAGCGGTGAAACACGCCTCACGTTCGCAGCTAATCCCTCCAGATCCCATAATAAAGGAGTAAAGGATCAACAACAGCCCAGCTCTTATGGGCGACCAATAAAGCCTGACAGAGCGGATCCGTCCCGGCTCTCGAAGGTCTCGCCACGGACTCTGACGCCCACGTGCATCTCAGCCAGAATCTAATATCACCTCGGATGTGAGACAGCTGCGGGTCACAGGCGGCCATGGCATATTTGAATAGAGCTCATAACTCCTCCGCCGGAATTTATTGCCGGCTTTTAATATTTTCGGTCAGCCGAGATAGAGAGAATGTTTCTGCTGTGATTGACTGCGATTCAGAGCGTGACATGAGGACAGAAAACCTGTCAACAATAGCATATGATGACCCGCCTCACGCTGGCCAGGATGAACACAGATTTATAAAGAATCTCAGTGATGTCAAAGGGGGAGGAAAAAACAGATGGGTGATGCTCATTTTTGTGTTCTGTGTGGTTCCATATGTTTAGGGTGGTTGCTATGTCGTTTAAAATGCGTTTTGGGCGGTTGCTAGGGGATGCTATGTGTTTCCATATATTTTGGGTGGTTGCTAGGGTGTTGCTTTGTGGTTTAAAATATTTTGCATGGATGCTAAGTTGTTGCTATGTGGTTTCAAATGTGTTTTGGGTGGTTGCTAGACAGTTGCTATGTGGTTGCAAATAATTTGGTGGTTGCTAGGGTGTTCCTATGTGGTTCCAATTGTATTTTGAGTGGTTGCTAGGGTGTTGCTATGTGGTTCCAATTGTGTTTTGAGTGGTTGCTATGTGGTTACAAATGTTTTGGGTGGTCGCTTGGGTGTTATTATGTGCTTCCAAATGTTTTGGTGGTTGCTAGAGAGTTGCAATGGGGTTGCAAATGTTTGGGTGGTAGCTATGGTGTTGCTATGTGGTTCCCATTGTGTTTTGAGTGGTTGCTATGTGGTTGAAATGTTTGGGTGGCTGCTAGGGTGTTGCTATGTGTTTCCAATTGTGTTTTGAATGGTTGCTAGGGGGTTGCTGTGTGGTTTCAAATGTTTGGGTGATTGCAATGTAGTTTCAAATGTGTTTTGGGTGGTTGCTAGACAGTTCCTATGTGGTTGCAAATATTTTGGTGGTTGCTTGGGTGTTGCTATGTGGTTACAAATGATTGGCTGGCTGCTATGATGTTGTTATGTGGTTTCAATTGTGTTTTGAGTGGTTGCTACAGGGTTGTTATGCGGCTGCAAATGTTTTGGTGGTTGCTAAGGTGTTGCTATGTGGTTGAAATGTTTGGGTGGCTGCTAGGGTGTTGCTATGTGGTTCCAGTTGTGTTTTGAATGATTGCTAGGGGGTTGCTGTGTGGTTTCAAATGTTTGGGTGATTGCTATGTAGTTTCAAATGTGTTTTGGGTGGTTGCTAGACAGTTGCTATGTGGTTGCAAATATTTTGGTGGTTGCTAGGGTGTTGCTATGTGGTTCCAAATGTTTTGGGTGGTTGCTTCGGTGTTGTTATGTGCTTTTAAATGTTTTGGGTGGTTGCTATGCTGTTGCTGTGTTGTTTCAAATGTTTGGCTATTTGCTATGTGGTTTCAGATATTTTTGGTGGCTGCTAGGGTGTTGCCGTGTGTTTTAAATGCTTGGTTTGTTACTAGGGTGTTGCTATGTGCTTTAAAATATTTTGTGGGGTTGCTAGGGTGTTGCTATGTAATTTAAAATATTTTGTGTGGTTGCTAGGGTGTTGCTATGTGGTTCCAAATGTTTGGGTGGTAGCTTGGATGTTGCTATGTGGTTCCAATTGTGTTTTGAGTGGTTGCAAATGTTTTGGGTGGTTGCAAATGTTTTGGTGGTTGCTAGGGCGTTGCTATGTGGTTACAAATGATTGGCTTACAAATGATTTGTTACAAATGATTGAATACCCTAGCAACCACCCAAAATATGTGAAACCACATAGCAACCACCCTAACATTTGAAACCATATAGAAACACCCTAACAACAACCCAAAATATGTGAAACCATATGCTAGGGTGTTGCTATGTGGTTTAAAATATCATGTGTGGTTGCTAGGGTGTTGCTATGTGGTTCCAAATGTTTTGGGTGGTTGCTTGGGTGTTATTATGTGCTTTCAAATGTTTTGGTGGTTTGCTAGGGTGTTGTTTGCTAGCTATGTGGTTGCAAACGTTTGGGTGGTAGCTAGGGTGTTGCTATGTGGTTCAAATTGTGTTTTGAGTGGCCGCTGTGTGGGTCCAAACAAGTAGGTGCTTGCTAGGGTGTTGTTATTTGCTTTCAAATGTTTTAGGTGGTTGCTAGGCTGTTGCAAATGTTTAATTTGTTGTTAGGGTGTTGCTATGTGGTTCCAATTGTGTTTTGGGTGGTTGCTATGGGGTTCCTATGTGTTTGCAAATGTTTTGGGTGGTTGCTAGGGTGTTGTTATGTGGTTTCAAATAAGTGGGTGGTTGCTAGAGTGTCGCTATGTGGTTCCAAATGTGTCTTGGGGTGGTTGCTTGTTTCTATGTGGTTTCAAATGTTTTGGTGGTTGCTATATGGTTCCAAACATTTGGGTGGTTGCTAGGGTGTTGTTATGTGCTTTTAAATGTTTTGGGTGGTTGCTAGGCAGTTGCTATATGGTTCCAAATTTGTTTTGGGTGGTTGCTATGTTGTTGCAAATGTTTAGGTGTTGCTGTGTAGTTTCAAATGTTTGGGTGGTCGCTAACCTGTTACTATGTGGTTGCTAGAGTGTCATGGCTGGTTGCCAGGTGTTTTCTTCAAACACTGCAGGACAATGCATGCATTGAACTTTTAGAAGCTGACTCAGATTAATGTGACTACTAGTAATTGCTATGCATGCTTTAGCAAACACCACTAACTAATTAGCTTAATTAAAGTACAACAGAAGTAGGAGATGCAATGAAATGTGAAATAAAATGTGTGTGTTTTGTGATGCTCCCAGAGGTCCATCAGTTATTGATGTTGTGGCTGATGGGACTAAAACACAATAATACTGTCGTCCTCGCAGCACGTCATTTTCTAAAATGCCACCAGGAAAATAAAATCATTCAAACACAATCTGAAGCCTTTTCCAGACAACAGCAGCCACTTGAGACCCTCGAGAAATAACAACGGAGAGAGACGCTTAGAAAGGAGAATTAAAAAAAACTCCAAAAGTGCCCCAGTTTTTCCCTTATTTGTGTTATTGAAAGTGAAAAACAACAGCTAAGCAACAAACGTTTCTTCAGAGCTGCGGCAGACTGCGCTGGAGCAGTAAATAAAGTGAGCAGCACCTGTGTGCTGATCTTTGCTCACCTGCACGGAGCTGCGGGGCTCGACTGATGCTGTTCCTGGTGCGACTGTGCGAATGAGTTTCTCAAGTACACTCTATTGTTTTCACACATTCTGAGCTGCAGAGATTGTTCATCTTGGTTTATTTTGTGCTGGAGCATCTGAATAGAAGACCAAAAACCAGTTTTGTTGCATAACTCTTAAACATGTACCATGCTATCAAGTTTACTACTGTCAGTGAATCCTTTAATATGGCTTTTCCACAAAATCCAGCCACAAAACTCTAAAAAAATAGGACTTTATAGGAGAAAAGTAGGCTACTAGTATACTACAATTATGATATCAGATGGTAACACTGTGGTACATTCACTGTGGTTTTTACATGGATTTGCCAATGATTACAAAAATAGCATGGTGTAATGATGATATTTGTCCAAAGCCATGTTTAAAACATGGTAATACTATGGTATTTCTATTAGTGAAGCATGATCAGCTGATTTTGGCAAAGCCACAGCAGTGTCATTTATTGTAAAACACTGACCCCTAGTGACACAAACCCGACTTTACACTTTCACACTGTGACCTTTTTTACCAAATGTGACAAATATTTATATTTAAAACCATTAAACATATTAGCCATCTGTTCTTTTATAGAGATGTTACCATTACTATCCTTCATTAATGCAATAAGCCATGAAAAAAATATTTTGAACTTTTTGTCATCATTTTGACTTTTTATTTCACAACCGACTTACCTTATATTTTAGACTTAGAAAAAATTTACTTAATTAATTTGTATTTCCTGCTAGCTAAATTTCACATACATTAAATGTACTGTCTCTTTTCTTTATTCAAAGTTCATCTAGAAAATTATATAGGGCCTATGGAAACTACCAAAACTAAAGTTCTGTTAATCCTAAAGCAGACAAAACCAGTATCTAAGCTATTCTTCTCTCATCTTAAGGTGTACATTTATTACATTTTTTTAAACCTGGCAACACACTTGTATCTGTGTATACTTTGTCTCTTTTTTCTTTTTTTCTGTGTTTTGTTTTATTCCTGTATTGCATTACAGTTTTTGCCCATTGCTTAAACACTAAAACCGAATGCTTAGATCAAAGCCTCAATACCTAAACTTCTTGAAGCATACTTTAAACACAGTATAACCATAGCTTAAACACATTGTCAACTTTGCACTTTGTTTGCAAATCTGTGACACACTTATTGCGAAACAATACACACGTTTTCTTACATTAGACACATTGTTCACAAACAAAATCACCTGTTATCATTGGGTTAACACTCTGTTCAAAATGCAAAACTAATCTGGCAATTGTAGGCACTTACATACACACCTGAAAACACTTGCACAGAAAACAGAACACCAATCGGTCTGAGCCTTAGCACTACAAATAGGCCTCAGGTAAACCATTTTGAGAACTTTGGAAGCATGGAGGCCATGAGAGTCAGAGTTAGAGGAGGACAAAGAGGGAGAGGATTCGGACGTGGAAGAGGACGAGGACGAGGACGAGTACAAAGACAAGGACCAGTGCGTAGACGTGTGTCTGATGACATCAGGGCTACTCTGGTGGACCATGTGATAAATCATGGCCTGTCCATGAGGGAGGCTGGGCAAAGAGTCCACCCTAACCTCCGTCGCTACACAGTAGCATCGATAATAAGAACATTCCGACTGGAGAACAGGTATATCTTCAAGTTTCCACTCCAGACTGTACCTACTGTATGTGTCACATGATTCTGTATCATATTACAGTAACTGTACTATACAGAAATAGGTAGTGCTGTGAAGTATATGTAAAAGAGAAAAACATTGTGATGATACAGTACTATGTACAGTTTGAAATTACAGTATGTGAAAAAGAACCTAATCAATGACATCTTGTGGTGGCATTTTCTACAGAATGATTGGACGACCTCCTCAGGGTGGAAGGGCACGGCTCTTCACTGAACAACAAGAGCTTGCCATCATAGAAATGGTCAGAGAAAATAATGCAATCCGACTTCGAGAGTTGCAACAACGCATCATTGAAGACAGAAATGTATTCAACCATATCAACCGGGTCAGCATTTCTACACTAAGTCGCATCCTAAAGAAACATAACTTCAGAATGAAGCAGCTGTACAGGGTGCCATTTGAGCGGAACAGTGTCAGGGTGAAGGATCTGCGCCATGATTATGTGCAGGTATGTGTCACTTTACTTTACATACTATATATTGATGTGGGAATGACGGTTTATGCTGCCCCTGCCCAGCCTGCAGCTTGACCCAACCCAGCACCTACTTGTGTGAAATTCTAGACATTGTAGTTACTTTATGTGTTTTCAGTAACACTACTCAATATTTTCTGATACAGACAGTTCTGGATTTTGATGCTGCCGAACTGCCACATGAGTTCATCTACGTGGATGAGGCAGGCTTTAATCTGGCCAAAACCAGGCGTCGGGGCCGTAACGTAGTTGGGCAAAGGGCTGTTGTGAATGTCCCTGGGCAGCGTGGGGGAAATATCACCTTGTGTGCTGCAATTAGTGTCCAAGGAGTCCTGCATCACCATGCCACTCTAGGTCCCTTCAATACAGAACAGATCATTGCATTTTTAGATGCACTACATGCTGTTGTGCAGGAGAGACCAGAACAGCCCAGGTTTGTTATCATCTGGGATAATGTTAGTTTCCACCGGGCAGCTCTGGTCCGAGATTGGTTCAACAACCATAACAATTTTACAGTTTTATACCTGCCCCCTTACAGCCCTTTTCTAAATGCAATCGAGGAATTCTTTTCAGCGTGGCGGTGGAAAGTATATGATCGGCAACCACACGCCCGCATGACTCTTCTGCAAGCAATGGAAGAGGCATGCGGAGACATTGAAGTGGGATCAATCCAAGGGTGGATTCGGCACACAAGGCGATATTTTCCCCGATGCCTAGCCCGCGAGGACATCGCTTGTGATGTTGATGAGGTCTTGTGGCCAGATCCGAACAGAAGGCGGGATCCATAAGCCCCTGGCCCCCCTGTTTTTTTTTTTTTTACTTTTGTTTTGTTGCTAAATTTGAGGATATTTGATTTTATTTTTCTGTATTTCTGTATGAATGTTTTTTTTTTTGTGTAAAAATGTTTGATTACAGAAACTCTACTTTTGAGTTTGAGAAAATGACAATAAAAATACAAACACAAAGACTGCAGTGTTTTATATAAAGCCCATCAGTGTGTTGCGGGTGATATGAAAGACTAATTCAAATGGTCCTTGTGTGTATGGTTTTGTTGCAAGAATTTCATTTTTAGAAAGGAGTGTTAAGTTTTGATTGCTGTGTTTCATTTTGGCATAGATGTGAGTTGTTAATCCCCAAGTGCTATGTCTGATTTATTTGTGTGTAGAGTTTTGACATAATGAGCCAAATTCTGCAAAAAGTGTGTAAGCAATAGGCAAAAACTGTAATGGTTCGATGTTTTGTTTAATAAAAACAAAACAAACAAAAAAACCAACAGAAAAAAACAGAAGATTTGCGATTAGAAGTTCCATTTTAAAATGATTCCAACCCTGGTGAAAAAACCAGCTAAAACCAGCCTAGGCTGGTTGGCTGGTTTTAGCTGGTCAACCAGCCTGGTTTTAGCTGGTCATAGCTGGGAGGCAGGCTGGTTTTAGAGGGGTTTTGGCCATTTTTCCAGCCTGGCCAGGCTGGGAGACCAGCTAAAACCAGCCATTTCCAGCTTAAACCAGCTAAGACCAGCCAACCAGCCTAGGCTGGTTTTAGCTGTTTTTTTCAGCAGGGAAATGATTCGCGAACTCGTTCTAAAGACCCGAACTGAGCTAAATGATTCGCGAACTTGTTCTAAAGACCCGAACTGAGCTAAATGATTCGCGAACTTGTTCTAAAGACCCGAACTGAGCCAAATGATTCGCGTACTTGTTCTAAAGACCCGAACTGAGCCAAATGATTCGCGAACTTGTTCTAAAGACCCGAACTGAGCCAAATGATTCGCGAACTTGTTCTAAAGACCCGAACTGAGCCAAATGATTCGCGTACTTGTTCTAAAGACCCGAACTGAGCTAAATGATTCGCGAACTTGTTCTAAAGACCCGAACTGAGCCAAATGATTCGCGTACTTGTTCTAAAGACCCGAACTGAGCCAAATGATTCGCAAACTGAGCCAAATGATTCGCGAACTTGTTCTAAAATCCCGAACTGAGTTAAAAGATTCGCAAACTGAGCCAAATAATTTGCGAACTTGTTCTAAAGACCCGAACTGAGTTAAAAGATTCGCGAACTGAGCCAAATGATTCGCGAACTTGTTCTAAAGACCCGAACTGAGCCAAATGATTCGCGAGCTTGTTGTAAAGACCCGAACTGAGCCAAATGATTCGCAAACTGAGCCAAATGATTCGCAAACTGAGCCAAATGATTCGCGAACTTGTTCTAAAATCCCGAACTGAGTTAAAAGATTCGCAAACTGAGCCAAATAATTTGCGAACTTGTTCTAAAGACCCGAACTGAGTTAAAAGATTCGCAAACTGAGCCAAATGATTCGCGAACTTGTTCTAAAATCCCGAACTGAGTTAAAAGATTCGCGAACTGAGCCAAATGATTCGCGAACTTGTTCTAAAGACCCGAACTGAGCCAAATGATTCGCGAGCTTGTTGTAAAGACACGACCTGAGCCAAATGATTCGCGAACTTGTTCTAAAATCCTGAACTGAGTTAAAAGATTCGCGAACTGAGCCAAATGAATGAATGTATTAAAAACTTAAATATTTTTTAAAAAGCACATACTTTTTAGATTTTTAGTTAAAAGATAAATTTATTTATTCAAAATCTACAAACATATTCAGGTGAGCTAACCAGTTTACTGCTAACTAGTGAAAACACTCCATTAATATGACGAGCTGCACCTCAAAATACACGTTATGGAAACATTGTTGATGAATGTCAAAGCAAAAGCAATAAATGTTTCATCTCATTTTATTTAAAAAGCAATGTTTCTCATCTAAACGTAATTCAAAATTTACAATGTACACTTTATGCAAGATTAAAAATAAAAGCAGATGTAATTGAGCTCATTATGGTACTTAGTTATCTTACAAAGAGCTTAATGATCATAATTGCTGTAGTAACAAGAGTTCAAATCACCTAATTACACATGCATTTGCAACATTCATCATATTGAGGCATATTTTACAGCACTTTTGCACCAGTGAAATTTAAAGTATAAAAAGGTTTTATAGAGCTCACACTCACAAAGCACAATTTCTAGCCAGTAAAATATTGAATATAAGTGAGAATGACAATGAATATGACATGACATGAGTGTTTGCTGTAGACATGATTTTAGTAACACTTTATAATAAGGTTCCATTCGTTAAAATTAATTATTGCATTAACTAACAACGAGCAATACATTTGTTACAGTATTTTTAATCTTTGAACTCGTTCATTACTAATTACAATTTAGTTTCTCATAGGCTTTTGTTGCGTAATTATGACTTATCTCACAATTTTGACTTTTTAATTCAAAATTATAAGTGTTAACTTTTTTTAGTGCTAATTCTTTTTTATCTCATAATTATGACTTAGTATCTCATTTTTGACTTTTGTCATAACTATCATAAGGTATTTCATTCATAATTATGATTTAGTATCTCATAATTTAGACTTTTGTCTCATAATTAAGTTTTATTTCACAAGTTTTAATTTTATTATTATATATCATGTCAATTTCGACTTTTTATTCCCAATTATGATTTAGAATCTCCTATTTTAGATTTTTAATTTCATAATTATGATTTAATATCTCATCATTTAGACTTTTGTCTCATATTTATGCTTTATCTCACAATTCTGACTTTATTTCATAATTATGACATTTAATTTTAATTTTTAATTTTCTCATAATTATGATTAAGTATCTCATAATTTAGACTTCATAATTATGCAATAGTATCTCTTATGTTTATTTGTTTGTCATAATTATAATTTTTTATCATTATTTCAACTTTTTATCTCATACTTATGACTTAGTATCTCATAATTTAGACTTTTAATGGTATGATTATTTACCATGTCAATTTAGACTTTTTATTTCAGAATTATGGTTTAGTATTTCATAATTATGACTTGGTATTTTGTAATTTAGACTTTTGTCTCATAATTATCACTTAAGTTACAATTTAGACTTTTTAATTCACAATTATGACTTAGTATATCCTTTTTTTTACTTTTTATGTCATAATTTTGTTTTTATCTCATACTTATGACTTAGTATCTCATAATTTAGACTTTTTAATTCACAATTATAACTTAGTATAATCTTTTTTTTACTTTTTTATGTCATCATTTTGTTTTTATTTCATAATTATGACTTGGTATCTCATAATTATCACTTATTATCTCACAATTTGGACTTTTTAATTCACAATTATGACTTAGTATATCTTTTTTTACTTTTTATGTCATAATTTTGTTTTTATCTCATACTTATGACTTAGTATCTCATAATTTAGACTTTATTTCATAATGAAGCATTAGTGTTATATCTTTGTAATAATTTAAACTTTTTGTCTTATAATTATGACTTATCTCTTAGGTTAGACATATTTCATAATTACGACTGTCATAATTTCAGTTTTTCATCACATATAACTTAGTATCTCATATTTTTTTTACGCTTCATGTCATAATTTTTATTTATATCTTAAAATTTAGACTTTTTATTTCATAATTATGACTTGGTATCTCATAATTTGGACTTTATTTCATAATGATGAAATGAACATTAACTATGTAGTTCTTTGTCATTGTTAATTCATGTTAACAAATGGAACCTTATTGTAAAGTTGCCTTTTCCATCAAGTGTTCAGACATTTCCAGGCCTGTAAATCACAACTGTAAAATTCCCACTTGTTTCCAGGATTTCAGTATCTTTTCCAGCTGTTTAGCATCAAGAGTCTGTTCTCTCCTCTGGTGTGTCATCTGGTCTCAGTGCTTGAGCTGTGCATCTGTGTGTGAGTGTGAGTGTGTTTGGTCTGCGCTAAAGAGTGTGTTTTGTCCGCCGCTTCAGACGGACTCCAGAGCATCAGTCGCTCCATCGGCGGTCGTGTGTATGTGCTCTCCTTCTCTCTGGAGTTCCTCCACTTCATCCTGCGGTTCTGGAACCAGATCTTCACCTGTGGGAAACATAAACCGGATTCAGTAAACTGGATCGAGTGTGAAAGCTGTTTCTAAGGTGTGTTTCTGTGGTCTGACCTGTGTCTCTTTCAGGCAGAGGTCGGTGGCCAGTCTGTTGCGGTCGGTCTTGCTGATGTACTTCTGTTTTCGGAAGGTTCTCTCTAGCTCTCGTCTCTGTTCTTCAGAGAAAACGGCCCGTCGCAAGATTCCCGGCCGCGACCTGGAGTTCAGCGCTGGACTCCACAGCAGAGACCCCACGCCCGCTGCAGGACACCAACACATTTTTAGGATGAAGGGGTTTGTTTTATGCATGATGTGGATCAAATACGTTAAAAAGAATTTACAAAAGTGATTTTATGTCCATAGAAAGCACATTAAATGTAAGTAAAGTGTCTACTTTAAAGGTTTAAATATACTATAATATTGTTTTTGGTTGTTAGTTTGTTGGGGTGTTTGATTTTATGTATTTATTTATTTATTTGTATATGTTTTATAAAGAATTTATAGAACTTTTATAGGGTATTTTTATTTTATTGTATTGTATTTATATTAAATGTATGGGATTTATTCTAAGGGTATAATATATATATATATATATATATATATATATATATATATATATATATATTCTAAAAAGGGAAAAATATATATTTATTTATTTTATTATTATTAATTTAATTTAAGTTTATTTATAAATTTTTTGGCAATATAACGTTTATCCTTAAGGTAATATATATACATATTTCCAAAAGCGAAGAAACATGACCACTGTGTGTATTTATTTGTATTTATTTACTTATTTTTATTAGGGAAGTTATACAATATTTTTGCTGAGGGTATAAAATATGTCTATTTGTGTAATTTAAGTAATTATAACGTTTGATACATTGCAATTTTGATATACTTTTCGGGGATAAAAATGGACAAATGTTTTTGGACAGTAAGATTTTTAATGTTTTGAGTCTCTTCTTCTTACCCAACCTGCATTTATTTAATCCTAAGTACAGCAAAAACAGTAAAAAAAAAAAAATGGAGATATATTAAATATATTATTTTAATATATTTTAAAATGTAATTCATTCCTGTGTTCAAAGCTGAATTTTTAGCATCAGTGTCACATGATCCTTCAGAAATCATTCTAATATTCAGATTTGCTGCTCAATAAAACATGTATTATTATTATGTTGAAAATGGCTAAATATAATTTTGTTTTGGGTTTCTTTGATGAATAGAAAGTTCAGAAGAACAGCATTTATCTGAAATAGAAATCTTTGTAACATTATAAATGTCTTTATCATCACTTTTGATCAATTCAAAGCACCCTTAACTAAAAGTATTAATAATTTCTTGATGGTATAGTACAGGGATCCTCAAATCTGGCCTTTCCTGCAGAGTTTAGCTCTAACCCTAATCAAGCACACCTGAGCATGCTAATCAAGTTCTTCAGGATCATTAGAGAATCACATCTGCAGCGCATTGGCCCTCAAGGGTAAGATTTGAGGAACCCTGGTATAGTATAATAAAGCTTTTTATTTCAGATAAATGCTGATCTTTGGATCTTTCTATTCATCGTAGAATCCTAAAAAAATCTACTCGACTATTTTAAATATTGATAATAATAATAATATTTGTTGAGCAGCAAATCAGCATATTAGAATGATTTCTAAAGCATCATGTGACTCGAAGACTGGAGTAATGACGCTGAAAAATTCAGCTTTGATCACAGGAATAAATTATATTTTAAAATATATTCAAACCGAACGCAGTTATTTTAAATAGTAAAAATATTATTGTATTTTTTTATCAAATGAAGCCAGGCTTGGTGAGCAAAAGAGACCTCTTTAAAAAAAACATTACAAATATTACTGTCCAAAAACCTTTGACAGGTAGTGTAACAGTCTGAATTTAAAAAAATAGTTAATAGTTAAAAGTTACTTTTAAAAGTAATGCATTACAATATTGAGTTACTCCCTAAAAAAAGAATTACTTTGTAAATCTGGGCAGGGCTTGCTTGTTTGTTTTTAATATAAAAAGTTAGATTTTTGACAAATGTAAAAGCCTTTTCACACCAAAACCCAAGCCCACCTGAGCCCCACACTACATAGCCAATCACAAAATTGGTACGATATTCAGTTGAGCTCCATATTTTTTCCTTACCACCCGCACCCGCAAACATTCTAATATTGTATATAATTTTCGCACTTTCAATATTCAGGATATTGAAATCGCTTTTAAATGAGTGCTCGCGCTGTTTACTTTTACTTTCGGTTTTGCGATAACGCGCACTCTGTGTAAAGGGAGCAGCGCATCTTATAATAGATATTTGTCAGTGAACACAAGATTGAGCAGCAAATCCTCCAGCATGGTCTTTTTTTAGTAATCTCTCCTTATTTTCGACCCGTGATCAGTCAAATCTAAAGGTCATTGCACACTGAGTCCGATTTTTGTATGCATTTTTTCTCATATTCGCCATCCTTTCCTATGAAAATGCTTATTACGGATGCAAAATGCAGAAAATCGAACCTGATCTGAATTTTTTGAACGAAAGTTTCAGAGGCAGTGTGTAAACTCGATTAACATAACATGAGGTCGTATTTATTTTTTAACGTGCAAAAATTTCATACTCATGTCTGCAATGACATAACTCCTGCAGCTGGTGTTGGATGCAGGGTTGCCAAGTCCGCGTTTTTTCCCCACGGAATTGGTCTACTTTTAAACTGTTGCCATGTGTTGATTTTCCCCAGTGGTTTAAAGGTTTGAAATATTGCAGAAATTAAATTTCAATAAAATGCCTGTATTTTAAAAAAAAATGTTGCATTACACCTATGATAAAACGGTGCTGGTTGTTAGGTTTTGAGAAGGCTGAAGCCTTTGAGCTGTGCATTTGATCATTGTGCACAACTGTAAAATGTGTATTTTAGATATGGAAATGACATAAATAAGTTTTGATATTTGGGATATGGTCAGTGCACTATTTTGGCTAGTTATGTCATATAGACTTAGTAACTCTGTTGTCAGATGCTTTCAGTTTAGAATTGTAGCTTACATTTTCCAACTGTAGTAAATTATTTTTATTTCTATAAAAATGCAAAATGACAGTGAAGGTGCTGCAGCGGTGGTCAATTAATGTAATCAGCATAGAACCAAACACAGTGTAACACCAACTACGCCAAATGGGAAAAATGTGCACTTCTATGATGCACTTAAATAATACTTGCTCTGTTTTCAAACACAAATTTTATACTTAATATAGTAAAAATTATTTAGTAGTACTTAATATAATTTTAGGAACATCTATAGTGTACAAAATGTTGCTATTTCGATTCACTAATGTGCTTTTTGAACTAAAATGTGCTTTTATCTCTCTATTAAAATAGTAGTTATGTATTACCACTTGTAGTACACCCCCCGGGCCTGAACTCCTGGCAATTAAAAAGTAATGCGTTACTTTAGTTACTTGGAAAAAGTAACCTTACGTTACCCCCAACACTGCCTTCACGAACTAACTCTCAGGTGCTCCGCACAAAATCAGCGATGCCTTTTTAATGTGTTCGACAAATCGGCCACCGTCAGCGGCGTGAGTAAGCAGGTTAGTCATGCTCTCTGCTCTCTATTGAGTCTAAATAGTTTCCACTTAAACGCCCTATTAAAGGGTCAGCTGACCCTCATTCCCGCCCACACACCCGCAGCCCTGCTTCACCCGCAACAAATGATGCGTTTGACATTCCGCCGCATTATCTTCGGCTCTCAGTGTTTCCTTTCAAAAGATGGACGCGTCTCATTCTCTCAACAGGGAGATGAGCTGGAAAAAAGTCTATAAAAGTCATTTCTATTGAGGGCGTCATGTCTACGGGGGCCTGGAGCGGGCAGAATGGACGGACTGGGAGGGGAGGACGGCTTTTAGAGCTCTGCTTTTCATTAGCGAGAACAAAAAGGCCGGAGAAGCGATTCCGCCCTCCGCTGTGCAGGAATGCGGGTCATTGTGCGCTCAGGGCCGATCCCAGACCCGCGCGCGGCGCGTTCCCGATTTAAATCCAAAGTGTAGCAGGTCCCGGGTCAGCAGCGCGAGCGCGGCGCGGTGCAAAATGGCGGCTAGGGTCGGCTGTGTGCGGTCGCGCTGAATGCGCCGATTGGTCACGGGGCAGCAGGGTTCGCGCGCGCGCGCGAAGAGCGCTGTGGGAAAGTGTCAAACCACTAAACTGTTTTCAGGGAGGCCTTTAAAACCCCGAATTTGACAGATCCGGATTTGCCGGAGTTTTGGCAGTTGGCCAGAGCTGAAGTCCAAATGGAAGAGGATCGGTTGGGCGATAAAGATATTGTAAAATTCACTTACATAAGTTTTATTTACGGTGATAATAATGTATAAAGTTTCAACATTTTAATAATTTCGGAGACAAAGACGCAAAATGAAGAAGAAATATAGGCTTAGAAATAAAATATGAATATTTATAAGTCATATATACTTTTTTAAGTTATGAAAAATGAAAAATGTAATTTATATAAAAGAAAACATATGACAAAATGATATATATTTTCTTTTAGGTATAAATATTTGATATATATTTTGTTTTTTCGTATAAACACTTTATATAAGTTATTACAAAATGAAAAAAAATGCATTTCTTATGTGGGAACATTTTACATATAAAAATATAAGCATTTTTTATTTATATTTTCTCTTTTTCAAATAAATAAAATATATGTATATTTATTATTTTATGTATAAATAGTTACGACTAAATGAAGAACATTTTTATATAAATAAAATTTTAAAAAGTCTTGTGTAAATAGTTTATATATGAAAAGTTATGATAAAGAAATATTTTATATAAATTAAATTGACTAATTAAATGTAAGTAAATAAGTGACATTGATCATGAGACTACAAAAAGTTATGACATGAAATTAATAAGAAATACAGAAATAAAATATTTTAAAATATACTCATACATAACAAGTTATGAAATCAAACACATGATAAATATAATTTAGCCTATATAAAAGAACTTATGACAAAATGATATATTTTCTTTTAGGTATAAATATTTGGTATATATTTTCTTTTTTGCATAAATATTTTAAGTTATTACAAAGTTAAAGAAATGTTTTATATGTAAATTATGTAGGAACATTTTACATATGAAAAATATAAGCATTTTTATATATAAGTTGTGATAAAATAAATATAGAAAATATACAAAAAATATTTTATGTATAAATATTTTATATAAAAGAAAGATTACGACCAAAAATACATTTTAAATAAATAAAATATATGTATATTCTTTTATGTATAAATATGACTAAATGAAGAACATTTTTATATAAATAAATTGTAAAAAAAGTCTTGTGTAAATAGTTTATATATAAAAAGGTGTGATGAAGAAATATTTTATATCAATTAAATTGAGTAATTAAATGTTAGTAAATAAGTGACATTAATCATTAGACTACAAGAAAATTATGACATGAAATAAGAAATATAGAAATGAAATATTAATATTTTCATATATGCATGTTTTAAGTTATGAAATAAAGCAAATGAGAAATATAATTTACATAAAAGAAAACGTATCACACAAAATAATAAATATAAATGTTTTCTTTTATATATAAATATTTTGTATATATTTTATTTTTTGTGTAAATATGATACAAGTTATAGTTATACAAAATATATATGCATTTTCTTTATACATGTATATAAAAGAAAAGTTATAACAAAATAAAAAAATATTTTAATAAAAAAAGTATAAATATTGTTATATAAAAGAAAGATTATGACAAAATGAAGATTTTTATATATTTATAAATAAAATATGTGTATTCTTTTATGTATAAATATTTTATATAGCCTATAAAAGTGATAACAAAATGAACATTTTTAGATAAATAAAATAAATGTGTAAATAGTTATTATATATTATAATTATAATATTTTGCATATATTTTATTTTTTGTATAATATTATGATAAAAGTTATGACAAAATGAAAGAGAAACTTTTTATGTAGAAATATTTTACATATAGCCTATAAAATATAAGCATTTTTTTATATTTAAACAAGAAAGAAAAGTTATGACAAAATAAAGAATAAATATAATAAAAATAAAAAATCTTATGTAGAAATATTTTTATATAAAAGAAAGATGAAAAAAGAAGACTTTTTATACATAAAATATATGTATATTTATTCTTTAATGTATTTATATAAATGTTAAAAAGTAATTCATGTTTAAAGTTGTGACACAGAAATAATTGATATGAATTAAATCGACTAATTAAATAAGTGACATTGGTCATGTGAGTACAAATTTCAATACAGCTTTTCTCTAAAAATGTTATTCTGATCATATAATTTATAATTGTATTAAATTACATTAACCCCTTAACTGTCACCGTCCCACCTGTGCGACGCTTGGCGCTCTTTTTTCCGTTGTCCTTTTTCTCTATCAAATGTTTTAGTAATCATTATAAATTATATATCATTCGAAAGTTTAGAAGCTCAGGAATCATCCTGTGAAATTTTAAAATCAGACATTGTTTTGCCATGAAAATGATACTTTAAAATATTTTGGCGGTCTCCTCCCCCTTTAGTGGTGTCATATTACAAAATGAATTACGGTCTTTTAGATTTAGAATCACAACTTTTTACTATCTTGACAAAAACATATCATTGGAAAGGTTGGAAATTTTGCGATTGAATGAAAATTTTCTAAAAAATGTACACTTTTGTGACAGAAAAGTGCATTAAAAATATATATATGGCTTTTGGATGGCTGTTTGTGGTATAACGCCCTAAACAAACTTTCACAGGAATCTCAATTCTTTTCATATCAACTTCAAATTTGGAACATAACTAATTTAGATGTAAGGCTTCAGTTTGATACCAAATTTGGGATAAAACCTGTTATGTAAAATATGTATTTTATATAAAATATAATCAAAATTGTACTGTGTATTTTCTTTACAGTAAGTTTAAACTTATACTTAAACTATAATTTGTTGATACTTTATTTATTCCACATCTGCAATACTCTGGTGATTGTCCTCTTTAAAAAGAGACCAACCTTAGATCTGTATTCCAAAGTGTTCATGAATTACAATAATTTAAGTTTGCATAGTGCACTTTCATGCCTATTTTTAAAAATGGGCGGTGACAGTTAAGGGGTTAAACTTATATTACTATTAAATTATCCAAAATAGAAGCATTTTTACTAGAATTCTCAGAATCTTCATTTTATAATGTTTATTTGTCTTTGCTAGTGAGTGCTCTGTGACTTAATATAAATATTTAAAGATTTAAGTAGGCGATTTTTGGCTCATTTAATTGGCTGTTGTCCATCAGACTAATGGAAAGTGTGTCTTTTAGCACCAAACCTGTGCAGACAACCGGATGAGTATTTGTGTGTGTGTTCATGAATACCAGTGAAAATTAGAGTGAATTAGCTATGGCCATTATGCACAAAATGAGTGATTTGTAGAAGTGTGTGTGTGTGTGTGTGTGTGTGTGTGTGTGTGTGTGTGTGTGTGTGTGTACCTGGTATTCATCACGTTGTGGGGACCAAATGTCCCCACAAGGATAGGAATACCAGTAGATTTTGACCTTGTGGGGACATTTTTCAGGTCCCCATGAGGAAACAGGCTTATAAATCATGCACAATGAGTTTTTTTGAGGAAGTAAAAGTGTGCACAATCTCCTGTGAGGGCTAGGTTTAGGTGTAGGGTAGGTGTAGGGCGATAGAAAATACGGTTTGTACAGTATGAAAACCATTACGTCTATGGAATGTCCCCATAAAACATGTAAACCCAACATGTGTGTGTGTGTGTGTGTGTGTGTGTGTGTGTGTGTTGTCTTACTAGGGAACAGAGGAGTAGACGACATCCCAGGTCCAGATCCAGAGCAGCAGGGCAGAGAAACACCCGTCATAATAACTGGAGCGACAGACAGACGGATAAGAGCCAAATGAGCTTTAATCACATTATATCAACTATTTACAGCTAAAACATCATGTTTTATAAATATGACCAGTTCAGCATTAGGACACATGCGACTAAGTTAGTTTTCTAGATCTATACATTTGCAAGGAAAATCATCAAAAAAAAGCACAAAAAATTAAAATAGTCAATAAATAATGAGTATACGTGTCTAAATGTTTGAATGGTAGTGTGCTGCATGTATTTATGTCAATTGATTCTGAAAAGTAGCTAAACAAAAAGGTCAATAAGCTTTCTATTGATGTATGGTTTGTTAGGATAGGACAATATTTGGCCGAGATACATCTATTTGAAAATCTGGAATCTGAGGATGCAAAAAAAATCAAAATACTGAGAAAATCACCTTTAAAGTTGTCCAAATTAAGTTCTTAACAATGCATATTACTAATCAAAGATTACATTTAGATATATTTATAGTAGGAATTTTACAAAAAATGTTCATGGAACATGATCTTTACTTAATTTCCTAATGATTTTTGGCATAAAAGAAAAATCAATAATTTTGACCCATGCAATGTATTTATGGCTATTGCTACAAATATACCCCAGCGACTTAAGACTGGTTTTGTGCTCCAGAGTCACATATCTTTAAATGTTTTATTTTGGGGTAAACAAGGATTCAGATATCTATTCCATAATAAAATAGCGCTTACAAATGTGAAACAGCAGAAATGTTACAAAATACAAAACTGCTTTTGTTCGACATTTGCTGCTAAAAAGTTATTATTTTACATTATTTTTTATTTAAACATTATTTTACATTTACCAAGACTTTTCGGTAAATTTATACATAATTTTTTCTATGTTAATGAGAAATTGTATTTAAATATGTAACTGTATGAAATTTATTAAAAATATATAATCTGAGAATTACAAAGGTATTAATTTTTTCAGTGCTAAGCTACTTTACACAATATTTTTATAAATCTGGTATGCTAAAATTGTCATTAAAGCTTTATTATACATTAAAATATTATTAAATAATATTGTGTGATATTTAAGTATATTCATCTAAATTGAGAGACTACATGGAATAATTAAACATTTTATTTTATATGAATATATATATATATATATATATATATATATATATATATATATATATATATATATATATATATATTATTATTATTATTATTTATTTATTTATTTATTTATTTATTTTTTTACCTTAAATCTTAATTCTAATATTTTTTTCTGGGTATTTAACAAGATAATACATAATGGTGCATTTAATGAAAATTTTTCTCAGTTTAAACCCTTAAAAACTTTTAAAAAACAAAAAATAAAATATAGTATATTATATATAAATATATTTTATATATATATAAGTATAATATATATATAAGTATATTATATAAAATATGTAATATAGCAAATTACCCGCATCCTATCGATAACTTTTCAATATATTCATTTATTCTTTATTTCAGGGTAAAAGATGAAAAGATATCTAGAATTATTTTCTTTAAAATCAAGCATGTTACCCTAATTAAAAAAAAAAATAAATAAATAAATAATGCAGTTTGTCATGCATTTAATTGATAGTAAATTACATTATAAACAATTATATTTTAAACAATTTTACAGTATACATGATGGTCTAACAAGTATTGAGACGTACCCCCCAAAAAAAGAAAATAATTTTTTAATGCAAAATAGGTAAAACATGAAAAAATAAAGTTAAATTTTAGCATTACTACGATTATTTTCTTAAAAATAAATCTCATTAGTATTACCATAATGTCAAAAAATAATGATATATATTTTTAAATGATATTTCAAATGTAAATGTAATGCTGTTTCTGGGTATTTAACAAGATAATACATTATGGTGCATTTAATGAAAAGTAAAGATAAATAAATAAATAAATAAATATTGGTTCAGTTTAAACCCTTAAACTTAAAAAAATAAAATTAATATAATATAACAAATTACCCACATCCTATATTTGAGAGGAAGATCGAATGAATGAACGAATAAATAAATATTTATCTTTTAAATATATTAATATAAAATAATAAAAATATATTACTGTAATCATTGTAATATATTACTCTAAAATAATGTTTTAAATATAGATGTATTTTCACTAGGATATTGAGAATCTGAACTGAACAAAGCCTTTAATTTAATTAAAATTAATCAAATTAATTTAGCAAGTACTGGCATGTATGGAAAACTCTGCTGGAAAGTCGAGTGTTTCATCTGGATTATGCATGAGATATTTATTATTATAAGTAACTAAAACTAAAACAATAAAAATTTGGTTACTTGGAAAAAAATATAAAAAACTTTATTTTATTTATTTCAGCTAGTTCCCAAGGCAACTTTTTTTTTTATTGAACTTGATGTACTAAAATACCAAACTAAAACTGAAATAAGAAATTAATTTAAAAAAATATATAAACAAATAAAAAGACAAAAGCACACAAAAAATCTTTCAAACATTTAAAAAAAAATATATATATATATATATATATATATATATATATATATATATATATTCCAAAAAATAAAATGAAATGTGGTGAAAAATAAGGTGAAATGCATGTCTAATCCAGTTTCTCTCAAGCCAGCAAAACTAAAATATAGATATATTTAAAAAAAATTAATTACAAAAAAATACTAAAACATTAAATAAAATAAAAAATTAACAAATAAAAAAAATCTAAAATATTTATAAAAACTATAATAAAAAATATATATATATTAAGCCATGTGAAATGCATCTCTAATCCTGTTTCTCTCATGTGAGCAAAACAAAAATACAGATATATAAAAAAATAATAAGAAGAAAGTGACAAAAACTAAAACTTTAACTAAAAAAAAAAAAAACAATTTTTTATATATATTCATAAAAACGAATAAAATAAAATAAAATATTAGGCAGGAGATATGCATCTCTAATCCTGTTTCTCTCATGTCAGCAAAACAAAAATAAAGATATTTAAAAAAAATAAGAATGACAAAAACAAAAAAATATATATTAAAACATTAACTAAAATTATAAAATAAAACCAAAAAAATCTAAAATATTATAAAAAAAATAATAATAATAAAATAAAACTAAATATTAAGCAGGTGAAATACATCTTTAATCCTGTTTCTCTCATTTCAGCTAAACAAAAATTTAGATATAAAACAAAATTAACAAAATGACAAAAAAAATACTAAAACATTACCTACAATTAAAATCTAAAATATTAATAAAAACAATAATAAAATAAAACTAAATATTAAGCCGGTGAAATGCTCTAATCCTCAAAACACAAAAAAACAAAAGCAAAACAAAAATAAATAAAAGATAAATAAAAATAAAACATTAACTAAATTTAAAATAAAACATCTAAAAAAATCTAAAATATTAATCAAAAAAAAAAAAGGTGAAATGCATCTCTAATCCTTTTTTCTCTCGTGTCAGCAAACAGAAATATATATATATATATATATATATATATATATATATATATATAAACGAAAATGACAAAAACAAAAAAAATGCTAAAACATTAACCAAAAATTAAAATAAAAACAGAAAAAAGGTGAAATGCATCTCTAATCCTCTTTTCTCTCCTGTCAGGTGGTCTTACTTGACTGTGGTTGAACTGGTTCCCCGTCTTTGGTTTGTTTCCCATCTTGAGAAACACACCTGCCCTTCACCACGAGCCCCAGCGGCGCATAAACCAGAGCGGGGAAACATCTCTTGGGCCGGACACCTGGCGCAGGTGAACGCAGCAGATTCTCAATCAGAAAACACTTCCCAGAACTGCCGAATCCCGGATGAGGAAGCCCAGCCATGTCGATCAGGTACCTCGTCCGTTTTAAGACATCCTCCTGCGATCCAGAGCTCACAAGACTTTCTCCCTCTGGCGTGTGAGAGTTAACTTCATTAAAAAGCACAAAGAAAACAATGGTCCTCTCGGGCCGCGGGCCGCCATGGCCGAAGCGCGGCGCTCTGATAAGACTGGCTCTTTCTGTGGGACGGAAGGTGGAACCCCTTCATTCATTATGTCCAAAGTTCCCATTAAATGATAGACATTGGAGACAATGGACTCCCGGCCAAAGTTTAACTTGCACACCAAACAGAGCCCGGCGCAGTAAATAGTAATATCTTTTTCAGCGCCGGCCATTGAGGAGGCCATTGAGAAAAGTATCTGCGCCTCAGTCTATCAATGTGGACTATATTTCTTTACTTTATTGTTGTCCGTCCTCACAGCTGTGGACAATGAGAGCTTGTTTGCAATCAACAAGTGCTAGTTTACAATAATTAATGCATGTGTGAAACTCACAGAAACCTCTAAAGTACTGTTTTTACCCAAAACTCTCAAGAATTTTTTTTTTTTTGCATGAAGCCTAATTTTAGTATCATTAATATTTTTCCCTTAGAAATTAAGCACATTGCCCTCATTTAATAAAAATGTTAAAATAATGATATATTATTTAAACTGTATTTAAAATGTATTTAAAAATCACTGAACTGCCTTTATGCTAAATAAAATTTTAAAAAGAACAATTATTTATTATGGTATTACAGTGATGAAAATCAGTAATTAATGATTAATCATAATTTAAAAAACTAAACAAAATATTATTATTTTATTTTAATGTAAAAGATAAAATATATATGTATATTTTTTTTTATGTAAAAGATGAAAATGATATATTATTTAAACTGTATTTAAAATGTATTTAAAAATCACCGAACTGCTTTTATGCTAAATTAAATTTTTAAAAACTTTTCATTTATTATGGTATTACAGTAATGAAAATTATTAATTAATGATTAATTATAACAAAAATATTATTATTTTATTTTAATGTAAAAGATATATATATATATATATATATATATATATATATATATATATATATATATATAATGTAAAAGATTAAAATAATGATATATTATTTAAACTGTATTTAAAAATCACTGAACTGCCTTTATACTAAATTAAATTTTAAAAAGAAAAATTATTTATTATGGTATTACAGTGATGAAAATGATAAATTAATGATTAATCATGATAAAAAAACAAAAACAAAATATTGTTATTATTTTATTTATTGTAAAAGATTAAAAGATATATTAAATGTTATTATTATTTTATTTTAATGCAAAAGATTGCAATAATATATTATTTTAACTGTATTTAAAAATTACTGAACTGCCTTTATACTAAATTAAATTTTAAAAAGAAAAAATATTTATTATGGTATTACACTAATGAAAATCATTAATTAATAATTAATCATATTAAAGAAAAAAACACATGCATAAAAGACAAGGTTCATTTTCTTGATACAAAATATTATTTTTTATTTTAATGAAAAAAATTTAAATAATGATATATTATTTAAACTGCATTTAAAATGTATTTAAAAATCATTGAACTGCCTTTATGGTCAATTTTTTTTTTTTTACATTTTATTTATTATGGTATTACAGTAATGAAAATCATTAGTTAATGATTACTCAATAATAGAATTTAAAATGACCCGAACAGTAAAATGTGTATTTCTCATAAAAAAATAAATGCAAAAAATCTGAAAAAAATGAATGATGTGTATTTTATGGTTTTTAATGCATTTGCAAAGTTTAATTGCCTTACTAAAAAATATGCTTTTTGTTTTCTTTTTTTTATATTTTACATATATCTTACATATATACATTACATATATAAATTTGACAAAATTCAATGTTTTAAATGTTACCATGTTATTTCTGCATTTTTTATTTTATTTTTTAAAAACAATACAGCAGAAAATTCATATATATTTTTTTCATTATTGATGAGAAATTTTATCTGAAAATATTGTTGTTTGAAATTTTATAAAAACATATAATCTGAGAATTAGAAGTAGTACCCTATTTATTTAAATTCCTTTGAATTTATAACTTATGATTTCTCAAAACAGCCCAAATGTATGAAACTTACACATTTAGTTCCAACAAAACAACCTAAATATTACTCTAAAATGTTTTCAAGGAAAAAAATGTATTTTATTTGCATAAACGTTTACTTTCAGAAAAAAAAAAGTTAACAATTTTTCAGACTGCATTGGTTCATCAATACATATTCATGTTTATCGACAAAATTCAGTCTCAAAAGTGTGTGAGATATGGAGAAAAGGCTAAATATATTTGACTAAAGTTTTTAGACTGTCATATAACAACTTAGATAATATTACAAAAAGTATTTTTGATGATTAATGGGACATAACCGGCTCAAAAATTACCCGAATATTAAAATGGTTATATCTCCTAAAATATAAATGCAAAAAAAAATTAAAAAAAAATTAAAAAAATAAAAATAAATTATTAATAAGTTTTTAATGCATTTGTAAAGTTTCATTGCCTTACTAAAAAGTATGCATATATTTGACCCTGGACCACAAAACCAGTCTTAAGTCGCTGGGGTATATTTGTAGCAATAGCCAAAAATACATTGCATGGGTCAAAATTATTGATTTTTCTTTTATGCCAAAAATCATTAGGAAATTGAGTAAAGATCATGTTCCATGAAGATTTTTTGCAATTCCTACTATAAATATATCAAAATGTAATTTTTGATTAGTAATATGCATTGTTAAGAACTTAATTTGGACAACTTTAAATGTGATTTTCTCAGTATTTTGATTTTTTTGCACCTTTAGATTCCAGATTTTCAAATAGATGTATCTCGGCCAAATATTGTCCAATCCTAACAAACCATATATCAATAGAAAGCTTATTTATTGAACTTTCATATGATGCATACATCTCAGTTTTGTAAAATTTAACCTTATGACTGGTTTTGTTAATTATTATATTATTATATACCATATTATCTACTTATCATTAATGAGTAAATGTGACTAAATTCGTTGTTTTGAATGTTACCATGTTATTTCTGCATTTTTTAATTTTTTTTAATTTATTTTATATATAGGCTAACTATAAAGCAGAAACGTTTACTTTTACAAAAAGTATTTTGGGCGACTAATGGGACTCCACGTATAACGGGTCAAAAATGCATTTTTTTATTAATGTAAAAATTTAGAAATTCTCTTTAATTTCAAATTACACAAAAGTCAACTTCATCGACAACATTCAGTCCCAAAAGTGTGTGAAATATGGAGAAAAGGCTAATTATATTTTACTAAAGTTTTTAGACTGACATGTAACTTTATAAAAAAGTATTTTTGATGACTAATGGGACTCCACGCATAACCGGGTCAAAAATGACCCGAACAGTAAAATGTTTATATCTCACAAAAAATAAATGCAAAAAATCTGAAAAAATAAATAATTGTTTATTTTACAGTTTTTAATGTATATGCAAAGTTTCATTGCCTTACTAAAAATTATGCACTTTTTAGAAAATCTTGCATCTCTCTTCCAGGTCAAAACTCACTCGAATGGGCATTAAAACTGTCTTAGATGTGTCTTTAGTCTCTGTCAGATCAGTCCAGATCTCCTGGCCGTAAACAGGCATGTCCCAGCGCAGGGGGGATCCGGGCCAGTCTTTTGGGGGAAACATCACCTCATGCTGGGCATGCTAATCGCCGCAGACAGCCGCTCTCTTTGTCCCCTCGACACAGAGCCAAAGGGCACATGTAATCAAATTTGCAGTTTTATTGGCCTCGCTGGTAGCGGGCAGGCCGTCGGCCGATGAATATGTAATGTGTGTTAACCGTCGACCGAGAGGAAGCTGCTCGGGTTATAGATCAGGAAATGAACTTGTGACTAATCAGACGAACAACAAACGCTTAGCGGTGTGACAGAGAAACTTTAAACTCCGTCCAGAACTAGACTGCGCTGGAGAAATCATTCAAACTCTTCCTAATATTAAGGCCAAGAAGGTGTAGTTGTGGTTTGACAAAGTGATATTTTTTTTTTGTAAAAAACACACACAATTACAAAATCAGACCCTTAAAAAAGATGTTTGTTGATGAAGCATCTTACATTTGATTAAAAATAAATAGTGAATGCAAATGATAATTATTGCGTTTTCCATAAATTGCATCTTTGGATGCGTCTTTAAAATACACTAAAATGTGTTAAAATTAAATGAATTGTTTTTTATGTAATATATATTGTATATTAATTGTATATTATATAATATATAATTGTTTTGATATTATAAATAACATATTTATAAAATATAATGGATATTTTGTGTGTGTGTGTGTATATAAAACAATTAAAAATAAATTAAAATTAAAAATAAGGAAAATAAATGTTTATATGTATATATAATGTGTGTAATATATGTGTAATTTCTATAATAATTATTATTAAATAAATTATTTTATAATTGTAAATTATTATTTACAATTTTATTATTATATCTTTTGTGGGGAGGTGGGAAGCTGGTTTGTATGTTAAAATATGCATAAATATATAAAATAAAGTAAACTTAAATTAAAGTTTCTAGTTAAAAAACTATAAATCTTTATTTGTGGTATGTTATATATTTTACACAATTACTAAATAACTAAATATGCAGATTTAAAATAAAGCATAATTACACAGAATTTATATTTATATATAATTTTAATTTTCATACTATTTTTTATTATTATTATTTTATATATTTTACTAGTGTGGGGATCCAAATATTCATATGTAAAAAAAAAAAATATATATATATATATATATAGTATTTATATATTTTTTTGTGTTTAGTATTAATATATTTTAAATATATATATATATATATATATATATATATATATATATATATATATATATATATATATATGTGTGTGTGTGTGTGTGTGTGTATATAATTTTAATTTACATATTTTACTAGATTAGTAAAATAAATGGTTTATATATAATTAATTAATATCTTTTGTGGGGTTCTAAATATTCATATGTAACAAAAATATATAGTATTTCTAGTTTTTAGTATTTAGTATTAATATATGTTATATATAATTTTAATTTTCATACTATTTTTTTCTTAGTAGTATTCTATATAGTTTACTAGATTAGTAAAATAAATGGTTTATATAAATAATAAATATAAATAATGTATATCTTTTGTGGGGATCTAAATATTTATATATATTTTTTACTATATATATATATATATATAGTATTTATATTTTTTTGTTTTTTTAGCATTTATATTGTTTAGTATTTAGTATTTTATATATATATATATATTATTTTATTTATTTATTTATTGGTATTTAATTTATTATTTAATTTGGTATTTAATTTATTATAAATTTTTTGGTCTATATATAATTCTTTCTTTCTTTTATTTTGTGGGGTGCTTTCAAATGATCTGTTTAAATATGCATCAACATTTTTTTCCCCCTTATTTTAGTAATCTCTCAGTGTTTCCCGTCTGCAGCGCTCTAGTCCGCATGCTTTTCCCAAACAGGCCGAATTAGTCCTTTATGAAGTGGAGTCACTAAAACGTTAGTTCATGTGAACCCATTTGAAGCTTTTATGCCTTTTAAAGGACAACTGAACAAAATTAGAGCCCTCATTGAGAGTCTGTCGTTGTGAGACCAGCTGTGAGAGGTCTCTCTCGTCTTTCACTCCTCGACCTCTTGAAAACGGCCGTCTCTCAATGGCTCCTGTCCTCTTGGCTCTTCACACACTGAATGGAGGGCCAGGCTCTGAATCAAACAGCACAATGCGGGGAGACCCGGGGCCCAAGCGCGGCCCCTGAATGCATCTGTGCGGCTGTAATGAGGACAAACTCAATCGGGCAATTGATTCACGCTCACAAACCATTTTGGACACCGTTTTGTCCAACAAATCAAACGTAAACAAATGAGATTGAAAAGAGGTTCAACTACAGTCAAGCTCCGCTTTTGATGGTTCTCCAATAAAACCTGTCAGCAATTCAATGATGAAATCAGCTTTTATAGTTTCAAATCGTGCTGAAAATCTGTATATTTATTCTGGTTTAGGTAAACACTATTAAAATGTGACTTTCTTTATTCATATTTATAACAGTAGTCAATCATGTCCCACTTATAAACTCAAATAAATCGTTTTTTCAATCGTTCAGTGAAATTAACTGTTCAGATGAACACGTGTGTTGTATATTTTATTCAAATTATATATATATATATATATATATATATAATTTTTTTTTTAATGTTGTCATTATTTGTCATTTTCATGTGGATAATATCACTTAAATTACATTTAAATTGATATTTTTAAATAATTTTAATGGTTTATGTTATCAGTATCTATCATTTTCATGTGAAGAATATCATTTAAAATAAAAAAATTCAAATTCAAATTTTATTTTATATATATATATATATGTTTTTAAACAATTTTAATGTGTTCTGTTGTCGATATTGATCATGTTCACGTGGAAAAAATTATTTAAAATTACATTTTGTTTTCAATATTTAAAAAATAATTTTAAATGTTTGTTTTATCGATATCGATCATGTTTATGTGGAGAAAATTATTCAAAAATTACATTTTCTTTTATATATTTTAAATAATTTTAATGGTTCTGTTATCGATATCTATCATTTTCATGTGTTGAAAATCATTCAAAAATTTAATTTTATATATATATATATATATATATATATATATATATATATATATATATTTTAATAATTGTAATGGTTTCTGTTATCGATATCTATCATGTCCATGTGTAAAAAACCATAAACAAATTAAATGTTAGTTTAGATATATGTTTTTATTCATTTTAATGGTTCTGTTTTCGATATCTATAATCTTCATGTGGAGAAAATCATTTAAAAATCACATTTTATTTTATATATATATTTTAAATAATTTTAATGTTTTCTGTTATCGAGATCTATCATTTTCATGTGGAGAAAATTATTCAAAAATAACATTTTAATTTCTATATATTTTTTAAATAATTTTCATGTGGAGAAAATTATTCAAAAATGACATTTTAATTTCTATATATTTTTTAAATAATTTTCATGTGGAGAAAATTATTTTAAAATGATTTTATTTGTTTGATATTACATCATTTTAATGTTTATTAAATCATTTTAATGTTCAATATCAATATCTTTTGTTTATGTGAATAAAATTTTATGTGAAGAAAATCGTTAAAAATTAAATTTTATTATATATATATATATTTATATGTATGTATATATATATATATATATATATATATATATATATATATACATATATATATCTCAGATAGATAACAGAAACTGATATCTATCATGTTCATGTGGAGAAAATCAGTTAAAAATAACATTTTAGTTATGACATTTTTAAGTTAATTTTAAAGTTTTCTTTTTTCTGTATCATTTTATGAGGAGAAAATTATCTAAAAATTCTATTTTATTTTATTACATATTTATATTTAAAATAATTTTCATGGTGTATGTTATTAGTATCTATCAATTTCATAACAATATCATAATATCTACTAATAAATGTAGTCAAAACCACAATAATATAGTAGAAACATTTATTATTTACAGCACAAAAACAACAAAAAACAGACATAAATACACTTACATCTGGATATCTTTCTTTACAAAGTACATCTGAATAGAAAATATTATTCTTTACAATTATTTAATCTCTATATACAACAGTCGGAGTGCATCTCAAGAGCTGTGTGTGTTTATATATGTGTTTGTGTCAGAGGGGGAATCACATCGCTCTCATTTCAATCCCTCCGTGATTTCGTTATGTTAGTTTTTGGAGTCGTTCAGCATTTGTGGTGTTTCCATTTGCGCGTGGCCGCGGCGATGTGCATGTCTTTCTTGAGCCACGGGAACAGACTCGACAGCTGGATGGATCCGTTCGCGCGCATGGTTCCCGTGATGAGGTAGAGCTGCGCGCGGCCGGGGCGGACCAGCGTGTGCGCGCACCTCAGGTTGATGAGCAGCCAGCGCTGGATGAGACTGGCGGAGTCGTAGGGGAGCAGCGGCCCGCGCTGGATGAACTCCATCGGGCCTTCAACCGTCAACTCCGGCTCGGAGGAGGCAAAGCGGCGCCGGGAGATCTTGGCTTTCACGGCTGTGAGGAAAAACAACGGTGAGTTTATGTGTCCCAAAAGTCACTAAACCACATCACGAGACTTTAACGTTCAAAAAAAACCAAGACAAAATAGGCCTAACGTTAACCGCTTACCGAAATCGTTGAGGCACAGAGCGTCCAGCACGGTTTTGAGAGACGGCGCTTCCTCCACAGATGGGCAGCTTTGACACACAGGCTGAGGGAACTCTGTCGACACGACAAAATATACTGTTAAATTAACGTCTTTACGATTACCTTTATGCTTTTGGGCAGACACTTTTTTCCAAAAGAGACATCTTATATAATGATGACATTCATCAGTATTTTGCTAAAAAAAAAAAATTGCTGCTATTTCCTGTAATTAAGTCAAAACTACTCTCTAAATTGTAATAAAAAAAAAATTACAAAATAAAACGCGATTTAAAAAGTATTTGTACTAAACATTAAGATCTGCTAACTAAAATGTAAAAAAAAATCTGCCATATAAACATTACATTTTGGTTAACTTTTTTTAAATTTAATAATTTAAAAAGTTTCTTTTATCCGTTTTCTTTTATCTATTTTCATGTGGAGAAGATCGTTTAAAATTACGTTTTATTTTAAATATTTTTAGATCGTTTTAATGGTTTCTGTTATCGATATCTATTATGTTCATGTGGAGAAATTCATTTAAAAATTAAATTTTATTTTACACATTTTTTTATGATTTGAAAGGTTTCTTTTATCAGTATCATTCATTTTCATGTGGACAATCATTAAAAATGACATTTTATGATATATATATATATATATATATATATATATATATATATATACATATTTTAAATAACTTTAATGGTTTCTGTTATCGATCGCTATCATTTTCATGTGGAAAAAATCATTTAAAAATTAAATTTTAGTTTAGATATTTTAAAAATAACTTTAAAGGTTTCTTTTCATGTGAACAAAATCATTAAAAATGACTTTATGCTATATATATATATATATTTTAATAACTTTAATGGTTTCTGTTATCGATAGCTATCATTTTCATGTGGAAAAAATCATTTAAAAGTTAAATTTTAGTTTAGATATTTTAAAAATAATTTTAAAGGTTTCTTTTATCTGTATTTATCATTTTCATGTGAACAAAATCATTAAAAATTACATTTTGTTTTGCATATATTATAAATCATTTTAATGGTTTCTGTTATCGATGTCTATCATTTTAATGTGGAGAAAATCGCTTTATATTTATATATATAAAATTAATTATTTCTGTTTTCAATATCTATCATGTTCATGTGAAAATCATTTAAAAATTACATTTTAGTTATTTAAAAAAAAAATTAATGGTTTCTTTTATTGGTATTTATAATTTTCATGTGGATAATTCATTTAAAATTATATATATATATTATTTTTTTATATATATAATTTTAGTAATCGATATTTATCATGTGGAGAAAATCATTTAAAAATTACATTTTAGTAAAGATATTTTTTACAAATAATTTTAAAGGTTTCTTTTTATCGGTATCTATCATTTTGAAAATAAAAATAATTTAGAATTATAAATATATATATATTATATATATAATATAATTTTAACAGTTTATGTTTTCGTATCAATCAATTTCATAATAATATCAACTAATATGTTTGAAATTTCCTGCATTTTAGTCAAAACTACTCTTTAAATGTAACTACATATTTTATGCAAACAATTTTTTTTGGACATTTTTATTAAACATTTTTTTAGTTTTTAAGTTTTTCTGGAATTATTTAAACATAAAATAAATTTTAAAACAAAATTTGAACATTTTAATAAAACGTTGCGAAAAATAATGTTTGTTACATACAAAATACGCAGAGAAATTTAGAGAATAGTTCTGGCTAAATTGCAGAAAGCCATGATTGATATAAGACCAAATTTTAATGTATTAATAATTTATAAAAAAAAAAAAAAAAAATCATGTTCAAATTATTCCAGAAAAACGTAAACACCATGACATGAAGAAAACTATAAAATTAAATTACTTTTTTTTTTTTTTTAATCCGTCTGTCTATATGTGTGAATGTTTGAGTGTCTCACCTTTAGAGAAGGCACTGATGTGTTTGGGCAGCGGCGTCAGACACGTGTCGTCCTGCGCAGGAAACCGGTCGCAGTTCAGGGCTTCGGGCCAAGCGTGTCCATGACAGGCCAACACTGGAGCGCAGCTCTCCTTCACGGCCATACACACGCTCCGACACGGCTGGATGAACCTGCGGACGTAACCACCACATGTGAGTTTACTCGAAAAACACAACAAAATCTCCTACAATCCCTCAGCTGAATCCTCTTTGCACATACCTGTCCAGGCAAACAGGAGCGACGAGCGAGCAAACGAAGGCCCGGGCCTGCGGATGGCAGCCGGTGTGAAGCAGCGTCCTCCAGTCGTCCGAGCGAGGAATCGCTTCCTCCAGACTGCTGTGGCCCAGCAGGTTGGGCAAACGCATTTCTGAGTAGGGCACATCCTGGCAGACGCTCATCTGGTGCGGGACGGGGACGCAGCGTGTGGTCTGGCCCAGGTCGAAGGCTCCGGAGTGGGCCGCCAGAGCGACGAGGAGCAGGAGGCTGAATGGTTGCATGATCCTGACAGAGGTGTGGAGGTGAGTGATGCAGGAGCTGAGCCCCTGGCTTTATATAGAGGCGGGCAGATGTTATCAACGACACATCAGAGGGACGCAGACAGGGTGACGAGCAGGAGATAACGGGCCCCAGACAAGGGGGGAGCGAGGGGGGACATTAAATAAACTATCAAAGAGCTCCATGCACACACACACACTTAAGCTCCTAACGGCCACAAAATCCGCTGACTTCATTTCACACCACAGTTTTAGGTTTGTTTATACATTCAGAGCATTTGACATGATGAGACTGAGCAATCGATATTTTGGCTAAAGTCTGCTGCATTTTCTTGCAATTTGGTCAAAACGCTCTCTAAAATATTTGTGCAAGCATAAATTATATGTGACCCTGGACCACAAAACCAGTCATAAGGTTAAATTTTACAAAACTGAGAAGTATACATCATGTGAATACTCAATAAATAAGCTTTCTATTGATGTATGGTTTGTTAGGATTGGACAATATTTGGTCGAGATACATCTATTTGAAAATCTGGAATCTGAGGGTGCAAAAAATCAAAATACTGAGAAAATCACCTTTAAAGTTGTGCAAATTAGGTTCTTAACAATGCATATCACTAATTAAAAATTACATTTTGATATATTTACAGTAGGAATTTTACAAAGAATCTTCATGGAACATGATATTTACTAAATTTCCTAATGATTTTTGGCATAAAAGAAAAATCTAAAATTTTGACCCATGCAATGTATTTTTGGCTATTGCTACAAATATACCCCAGCGACTTAAGACTGGTTTTGTGCTCCAGGGTCACATATGTGACATGATTAATTCACACATTCAGATCATTCAAGATGATAAAACATAAATAGACATAAAAAATAGTGATATCAATAAAGATTTTGGTTGAAATCTGCTAAAATTGCATGCAATTTAGTCAAAACCACTGCCTAAAATATTATGTTATATATACTGATCATTTTAGATGATGAAACTGAACAGTAAATAGTAATAGCAGTCAATATGTTGGTTGAAATTTGCTGCATTTTCTTGCAATTTCGTCAAACGCTCTCTAAAATATGTGCAAACATAATTTTTCTGTGCCATTTTAGTGCATGATTAATATTCAGATCATTTTAGATGATAAAATTGAACAATAAATATCTTTATTAATTAAGATTTTAGTTGAAATCTGCTCAAATCTCATGCATTTTAGTCAAAACCACTGCCTAAAATATTATGTTATATATTCTGATCATTTTAGATGATGAAACTGAACAGTAAATAGTAATAGCAGTCAATATGTTGGTTGAAATTTGCTGCATTTTCTTGCAATTTTGTCAGAAACGCTCTCTAAAATATGTGCAAACATAATTTTTCTGTGCCATTTTAGTGCATGATTAATATTCAGATCAGTTTAGATGATAAAATTGAACAATAAATATCTTTATTAATTAAGATTTTGGTTGAAATCTGCTAAAATTTCATGCATTTTAGTCAAAACCACTGCCTAAAATATTATGTTATATATTCTGATCATTTTAGATGATGAAACTGAACAGTAATTAGTAATAGCAGTCAATATGTTGGTTTGAAATTCGCTGCATTTCTTGCAATTTCGTCAAAACGCTCTCTAAAATATTTGTGCAAACATAAAATGTATGTGACATGATTAATTCACACATTCAGATCATTGTAGATGATAAAACATAAATAGACATAAAAAAATAGTGATATCAATAAAGATTTTGGTTGAAATCTGCTAAAATTGCATGCAATTTAGTCAAAACCACTGCCTAAAATATTATGTTATATATACTGATCATTTTAGATGATGAAACTGAACTGTAAATAGTAATAGCAGTCAATATGTTGGTTGAAATTTGCTGCATTTTCTTGCAATTTCGTCAGAAACGCTCTCTAAAATATATGTGCAAACAAAAAATGTATGTGACATGATTAATTCACACATTCAGATCATTGTAGATGATAAAACTTAAATAGACATAAAAAATAGTGATATCAATAAAGATTTTGGTTGAAATCTGCTAAAATTTCATGCAGTTTAGTCAAAACCACTGCCTAAAATATTATGTTATATATTCTGATCATTTTAGATGATGAAACTGAACAGTAAATAGTAATAGCAGTCAATATGTTGGTTGAAATTGGCTGCATTTTCTTGCAATTTCGTCAAAACGCTCTCTAAAATATATGTGCAAACATAATTTTTCTGTGCCATTTTAGTGCATGATTAATATTCAGATCATTTTAGATGATAAAATTGAACAATAAATATCTTTATTAATTAAGATTTTGGTTGACATCTGCTAAAATTGCATGCAGTTTAGTCAAAACCACTCTCTAAAATATTTGTGCAAACATAATTTTTGTGTGACATTTTAGTACTTGATTAATTTTTATATTCAGATCGTTTTAGATGATAAAACTGAATGCTAAATAATAAATTTTTTGTGCAAACATACTTTTAAAAAACATTTTTAGTATATGATTCATTTAAATATTCAGGTGATTTTAAATGAGTGATACATAATGACAATATCAATTAATATGTTGTTGAAATTTGCTGCAATTTAGTCAAAACCACTGCCTATAATGTTTGTGCAGTCATACTTTTTATGTGACATTTTAGTGCATGATTAATTTATACATTCGGATCATTACAGATGATAAATCTGAACGATTAATAAAGATATTATCATTTAAAACACTGAAATCTGTACGAGTTTCCTGAAATGTAGTCAAAACTACTTTCTAAATTTCACTGCATATTTTTTTCATGAAATATTTGTGCAATCATAATTTTTGACATTTTTGTGCATGATTTATTTATACATTCATATGATTTCAGATGATAAAACTGTATAATAATATAAATATAAATAATTTTTTGTGACATTTTAGTGCATGATTAATTTTATATGTTTAGATCATTTATAATAAAAAGATGTTGGTTGAAATCTGCTTCAGTTTCCTACAATTTATTATAATACACTGGATTTGTTTCAAATTGATTTAAACTACCTATAAAACATCATCTGAGAGTCTAAAATTTGCCATTTTTGGGACTGGAAAAGTAATTAAAAAATAATAAAATATTTAGAAATCACAGAAATATAGTTATATATAATGAGTTATTCTCCCCTCTAAAATATTAAAATGGTTTAAAATGTATTCAGTTTAATGTAAATAAAAATATTATTTTTAATAAATATGCATATATAGCGCATTAATAAATCGAATACACTGGATTTGTTTAAAATGTATTTCAACTACCCATAAAACATCATCTGAGAGTCTAAAATTTGCCATTTTTGGGACTGGAAATGTAATGAAACAACTATTCTGTGATTTAAAAATATTTTACTGTTTTTCTTAGTTGTTCTCACCTCTAATGTATTAAATTTATTTTTAAAAGTGTAAATAAAAATATTATTTTTAATAAATAATTGGCCAAAACATGCATATATAATGCATTAATAAATCTAGTACACTGCATTTGTTTAAAATGTATTTCAATTACCCATAAAACATCATCTGAGAGTCTAAAATTTGCCATTTTTGGGACTGGAAAATAAATAAAAAATAATAAAATATTTAGAAATCACAGAAATATACTTTTTTCCAGGTATTCTCACCTCTAAAATATTTAAATGGTTCTAAATGTATTCAATTTATTTTAAAAAAGTGTAAATAAAAACATCATTTTTAATAAATAATTAGCCAAAACATGCATATATAGTGCATTAATAAATCTAGTACACTGGATTTGTTTAAAATGTATCTCAACTACCCATAAAACATCATCTGCGAGTCTAAAATCTGCCATTTTTGGGACTGGAAAATAAATAAAAAATAATAAAATATTTAGAAATCACAGAAATATTTTTTTTTTCTAGGTATTCTCACCTCTAAAATATTTAAATGGTTCTAAATGTATTCAATTTATTTTAAAAAAGTGTAAATAAAAACATCAATTTTAATAAATAATTACCCAAAACATGCATATATAGTGCATTAATAAATCTAGTACACTGGATTTGTTTAAAATGTATTTCAACTACCCATAAAACATCATATGAGAGTCTAAGATTTGCCATTTTTGGGACTGGAAAAGTAATTTAAAAATAATAATGAAAAAATACTGTCAAAAATATTTGTGCAAATATAGTGTTGGTGATATTATTAGTGCGTAAATATTTTTTAATGCTCAAATAATTAAAAAAAAATGCAGCAACAAATAAAACAGCGTTTTTTTTCCCCCAAATATTTGCACCAATTATTTGTGTTCAATGCTGTTGTTCCACCTGACATCAGCCACAGAAATGCATAGATTGCATGTAGCTTACATTTGTGTGTGTTTGTGCATTTATGGTGGGTTTTTCTGTTTTCTGTTGTGCAAAGCAAAACATTTTTCAGCATGTCCTTGCCGTAATATTATTAGAGAGGCGTTTTGAACGTCTGGTCTGCGTGGAGACCGTTGGGCAGACAGGCGTCTCTGACAGCTCCTCTGTCTCCAGCATGTCAATTTGAGCTTCCTCTGCCAGCGAGAGCGTCGTGAGCAGCCTGTCTGCAGTCTACCTGTCCAGCGGCCCACCTTTGATCTGACTCGACGGGCTGCATTCGTATTCAAATCCTCCAGCTCGTGCTGCAGATGGAACAGGCCATTGTCCCTCTAATGTCTCAGACGCTCTTAACGCAGCGTACTTCACTGGATTATCTCACATTAGTGCTCCTGACATTTGCATTTACAGCCCTTCACTTCTGCAGTCTGACTCTCGGGCCAAAACCAAGGCCTGTCTGATGCTGTTTTTGCTCTGTCAGACTTTGTATTTCTGTTACATTTTGAGGGTTTTTCATGTGCATTCTGACTGCAGTGCATTCCTCAAACTAGTGTACTAGATCTATGCACACACTATAAAATCTGCACTTTTTCCTCCATATAAATATTTTAGAGTTGAGAATAATAAGGAAAAATATATTTTTGTGATTTGTAAATATTTTATAATTTTTTTTCTACTTTTCCAGTCACAAAAATAGCAAATTTTAGGCTCTCGGATGACGAATTCAACTTTAAACAAATCCAATGTGCATTTCTGTGATTACTTTATGATTTTATATAACTCTTTCAGTCCCAAACATGGCTTATTTTAGACTCTTAAAATTGTTTTAATTTTTTTCTAGACAAACCCAGTGTACTAGATTTATTAATGCACTATATATGCGTGTTTTAGCCAATTATTATTTTAAATAATATTTTTATTTAAACTTTTACAAATAAATTTAATACATTTCAAACCATTTGAATATTTTAGTGCTGAGAATAATTAAGAATAAACATATTTCTGTGATTTCTAAATAATTTATTGTTTTTTAATTACTTTTCCAGTCCCAAAAGTTTGGATTCTCAGATAATATTTAATGGGTAGTTACATTTTTTTTAAACAAATCCAGTGTACTAGATTTATTAATGCACTATAAATTCAGCATCCTTGCACTTTTTGGCCAATTATTTATTAAAAATAATATTTTTATTTAAACTTCTGATGAATGTAATACATTTTAAACCATTTCAATATTTTATTGCTGAGAAATATTAGGAATAACTATATTTCTGTGATTTCTTTATGATTTTGTATTGCTCTTTCAGTCCCAAACATGGCTAATTTTAGACTCCTAATTTTTTTTTTTTTTTTTTTTTATAAATCCAGTGTACTAGATTTATTAATGCACTATATATGCGTGTTTTAGCCAATTATTATTTAAAATAATTTTTTTTATTTAAGCTTTTTTAAAGACAAATTTAATACATTTTAAACTATTTTAATATTTTAGTGCTGAGAATAATTAGGAATAAACATATTTTTGTGATTTCTAAATAATTTATTTATTTTTTTATTACTTTTCCGGTCCCAAAAATGGCTAAGTTTAGACTCTCAGATGATATTTAATGGGTAGTTGAATTTTTTTTTAAACAAATCCAGTGTACTAGATTTATTAATGCACTATATATGCATGTTTTTCACAATTATTTATTACAAATATTATTTTTATTTAAACTTTTTAAGAAAAAGTCTAATACATTTTAAACCATTTTAATATTTTAGAGGTGAGAATAACTAGAAGCAAGATATTTCTGTGATTTCTAAATATTTTATTATTTTTTTATTACTTTTCCAGTCCCAAAAATGGCAAATTTTAGACCTCAGATCATGTTTTATGGGCAGTTGCAATAAATTTTAAATAAATCCAGTGTAGGATTTATTAATGCAATATAAATGCATGTTTTGGCCAATTATTTATTACAAATATTTATATATAAATTTAATATATTTTAAACCATGTTAATAAATTTTAGTTGTGAGAATAATTAGGAATATTTCTGTGATTTCTAAATATTTTATTATTTTTGTATTATTTTTCCAGTCCCAAAATGGCAAATTTTAGACTCTCAGATGATGTTTTATGAACTATAATATTTTTATTTAAACTTTTAAAAATAAATTTAATAAATTTTAAACCATTTTAATATTTAAGAGGTGAGAATAACTAGAAAAATAAATATTTCTGTCATTTATAAATATTTTATAATTTTTTAATTACTTTTCCAGTCCCAAAAATTGCAAATATTAGACTCTCAGATGATGTTTTATGGGTAGTTTAAAATCAATTTTAGACAAATCCAGTGTACTAGATTTATTAATGCACTATATATGCATGTTTTGGTCAATTATTTATTAAAAATTATATTTTTATTACAACTTTTTTTGATGAATGTAGTACATTTTAAACCATTTTAATATTTTAGTGACGATAATAATTAGAAATAACTATGTTTCTCTGATTTCTAAATATTTTATTATTTTTAAAATACTTTTCCAGTCCCAAAAATGGCAGATTTTAGACTCTCAGATGATGTTTTATGGGTAATTGAAATACATTTTAAACAAATCCAGTGTACTAGATTTATTAATGAACTATATATGCATGTTTTGGCCAATTATTTATTAAAAAGTTTTTTTTTTTTTTTACAACGTTTTTTGATTAATGCAATACATTTTAAACCATTTTAATATTTGAGAGGTGAGAACAACTAGAAGAAAAGATATTTCTGTGATTTCTAAATATTTTATTATTTTTAAAATACTTTTCCAGTCCCAAAAATGGCACATTTTAGACTCTCAGATGATGTTTTTAGGTAGCCGAAATACATTTTAAACAAATCCAGTGTACTAGATTTATTAATGCACTATATATGCATATTTATTTTTTTTAAATAGTATTTTTTATTTAAGCTTTTTTAAAATAAATTAAACCATTTCAACATTTTAGTAGTGAGAAAAAATTAGGAATAAATGTATTTCTGTGATTTCTAAATATTTTATAATTTAAAAAAAAATCTTCCCAGTCCCAAAAATGGCAAATGTCAGACTTTCAGATGTTTTTTAAGCTCATTTTAGAATATTGTCACCGTTTAAATAAACACGCACACTTAAAAATGAACTACTTGATGCAAAAAGATGATTAAAATGTTGGTCAAATGTATTTTTCCCTTATATATTGATCCAGATTTCAACCTAAATGCATCCCGCATGTGTTATTTGTCAAATACAGACTTGTACTTTAAGCCACCGTGAGTGATTTGATCAAATATAACTCAAAGAAGACGTTAGCAAATTTCCAGACTAACAATCTGAAGGCCTGGAGCCCCTGACAAATCAGTCTGGACTCCCTTTATGATGCTTTTCCCAGAAAAGCGGTAGACTGAAGACGGTCTGGATGTGTGGCGGTCCTTGCGTCTAAAGTCTCCGGCTCTTCTCCCGGCGGCCCCAGCCTTCTGGGCCACTTTACTGCCCCGCAACAGACGGCAGCTACTGAGGGACCTAACTGGGCAATTAGAGACACATACCCATTTAGGAGAACAATAGGGAGCATGCGTGGGGTTAAGCACCCCTCTCGCCGCTGATTGCCCCCCGCGGCTTGTTATTCTTTCTAACGGCCCTCCTGTGTTTGGATTGTTAATATGAGAGCGCTAATGGGACTCGTTCAGTTTGAGCTCAAGACGGTCTCGTAGTCTCAGATGGATGTCTAAGTGAGCAAAAGTTAAAATAGTATGTAGTGTGCTGAATTGTGATGAGAACGTGGTGTTTACAAGTTTGGGTAACAAAGTTTTATATAAGTTATCTAATATTTTTCTGTATTTTCTATATTCTATTTTTTTTTTTATTTAATGTCAGTCGACTTTTCA
>NC_133385.1:3126040-3169345 GCF_049309525.1 Garra rufa
AATAAATAAATGACCAATACATTTATGCATTTAGGCAAGATTTTTTTCTTTCCTTTTCTATTTCTTTTTGTTTTTTCTTTTTCTTTTTTTCTTTTTTTGGTATTTGGCATTTAGCCAGATAAAAAAAAAAAAGATATATGTTAAGATGATTAATTTGAAAAATATTATATGTATATTCACATTAATTTATTTCTATTTATTTATTAATATATTTTTTGCCATTTGACATTTAGCCAGATCAAAATATATTGTTTTCATTTATTTATTTATTTTGGCATTTAGCTAGATTTTTTTTTTTCATTAAAAATGTTTTCATATAAATAAATAAATAAATAAATAAATAAATAAAATGGTATTTGGCATTTAGCCAGATTAAAAAAAAAATGTTAAGATGATTCATTTGTAAAAATAGTATATAATATGCTTATTTAGTTTACTTCTATTTATTTATTTTTGCCATTTGTCATTTAGCCAGATCAAAATATATATGTTTTACTTATTTATTTTGGCATTTAGCTGGATTTGTTAAAAGATTAAAAATGTATTCATATGAATAAATAAATAAATAAATAATACATTTATGCATTTAAGCAAGATTGTTTTCTTTTTTTTTTCTATTTCTATTTGCTTTTTATTTTTTTTATTTTTATTTTTTTTTGGTATTTGGCATTTAGTCAGATTTAAAATATATATATGTATATATATATATATGTTAAGAAGATTCATTTGTAAAAATAGTATATGTACATTCACATGCTTATTTAGTTTATTTCTATCTATTCATTTATTTTTGCCATTTGACATTTAGTCAGATCCAAAAATATATATTGTTTTACTTATTTATTTTGGCATGTAGCTAGATTTTTTAAACGGTTAAAAATGTATTCATATAAATAAATAAATGAATAATACATTTATGCATTTAGGTAGGATTTTTTTCTCTTTTTCTTTCTTTTTAGCGTTAAGCCAGAATTTTTAAAAAGAAATATGTCAAGATAGTGATTAATTATTAAAAATAGTCACACATAAAAAAAAAAAAATTTTGAGATACATTAAGATAATGAATCCACGATCAAGAGAATGCTGTGATGAATCTCAGAAGTCCATCGTGAGGTATCTTCAAACAGAAGAGCTGCTGGAGGATGATGATGATGATTTGAAGCGGAGTGGGTGAGAGTGGCGTGTTTTAGTCGCGGCGGTTGCCCTTTCATTCCCAGCAGGACCGTGCGTCCCGCTCCAGAAAGCCTCTCAGGCCTGATGAAAGGCTCTCGGCGGGAACGACTTTGATGGTCGGGATCTCCTCTGCCGTCTCGACCCAAGCGTCTCCATGGAAACAGCTCTTCCGTCCGACTCAGTGTTAGCCGCGCCCCGCAGACAGACGCCCCACGAGCCGCTCCGCAATCGATCGGGAGACCAGAGGAAGTGCACCTGCTCCACAGACGGGGATCTTGAACAGCATCCCGCGACAAAACCCGGCTTTGACACAACAATTCGGCCAAAAATGAACTTGCTGTCCTTATTTAGGTCGATCTAAAAGAGCAAACGTCCCACAAAATAACACGGTGAACGCTAATGCCAGCTGTAGCGTCCCATTATGTACTTGAGAAAGCGAATTTACTGATCTGTTTAAGCTGATTATTATTATTTCTGAGACGAAATTTAAACACGATCAAACTCGGGTCAGACCTTCAGACTGGTCTAACTGGGTGTGCTCTATCTTTTCAGACTGATCCGGCTTACGGTTCGTAATCAACACTATTCAAACTCCAACTGTCAAAATTCAAATTTAAACTGCCACAATCTGTTGAGACTCAATCAAACTTCCCATCTTCTAAGTCATTTAAAGACATCTATTGCTAGTAACTTGCTAATCATGTTAGAAACATGCTTACATGTTTGTTACATGTTAATCATGCTAGTAAAATCTTAATAATGCAAGATTATGCAAGAAACTTGCTAATTATGCTAGAATCATATTAGCAACATGTTGATAAAATGTTAGAATCATCTTAGTAACTTGCTTATCATGCTAGAAACATGCTAGCAACATGATAATCATGCTAGAAACATGTTAGCAACATGTTCATAACAAGTTAAGCACGCTAGCAACATGCTACTAACTTGTTAATCATGGTAGAAACATGCTAATAATGCTAGCAAAATGCCAGTAACATGCTATTAATGTTAGGATCATGTTAGCAACATGTTAGTAACGTGTTAGTAATGCTAGAAACATGCCAATCATGCTAGCAACATGCTAGTAACATGCTAATCATGCTAGCAACATGTTAGTAACTGGCTCATCATGTTAGCAACATGCTAGGAATTAGTTAATCATGCTAGAAACATGTCAATCATGTTAGCAACATGCTAGTAACTTGCTAATCATGATAGAACCATGCCAATAATGTTAGCAACATGCTAGGAACATGCTAGTTACTTGTTAATCATGCTACAAACATGCCAAACATGCTAGTAACTTGCTATTCATGTTAAAAACATGCTAGGAACATTCTAGTGAAATGTTAATCATGTTAAAACATGCCAATCATGCTAGCCACATGCTAGTAACTTGCTAATCGTGTTAAAAACATGCTAGGAACATTCTAGTAAAATGTTAATCATGTTAAAACATGCCAATCATGCTAGCAACATGCTAGCAACTTGCTAATCATGTAAAAACATGCTAGCAACTTGTTAATCATGCTAAACATGCCAATCATGTTAACAACATGCTATTAACTTGCTAATCATGTTAAAAACATGCTAGCAACATTCTAGTAAAATGTTAATCATGTTAAAACATGCTAATCATGCTAGAATAACGTTAGTAACATGTTAATAATGCTATAAACATGTTAATCATGCTAGCATCATGCTAGTAACATGTTAATCATGCTAGAAACATGCTAATCATGCTAGAAACATACTAATCATGTTAGCATCAAAGCTAGTAACATGCTTATCATGGTAGCAAAATGCTAGCAACTTGTTAATCATGCTAGTAACATGCTAACCATGCTAGCAAATGATAGTAACTTGCTAATCATGGTAGCAACATGCTAATTCGTGTTTAATAATGCTAGCAACATGTTAATTCATGTTAAATCATGGTAGCAACATGCTATTTCATACTAAATCATGCTGGCAATAATGATGTCATTAATATTTCGCTAACTGAAATAAGTCAATAAGTTGAAGTACTAAATTTACCCAAAAATTAATTTACATACTTTTTAAATTTTAATTCATGCTAGCAACATGCTGATCCCAAACTTCAATTTCAACAATTTAATTCAAGCCTTAAGCTTTTCGAAGTTACTTCAAACTTTCAGACAAGACTTTCTCAAGCCAACTTCGGAGTTTGTCCAGTAACTTTCCTCATCTAGTTGCGTTCTGACACACTTCAAAACACAAGGACGCATGAAACCCGGCGCCTGTGAATAGAGTACAGGCCAGCAATTCACTCCAGCCTGATTCGTCTATTTTTAGGCGTATTGGATGATTGTGTGTTTACAAGTCTCAGCCAGGTGTGTGTTGTGCCTCTGAGGAGAGCGGTGAGATTTCCATACGGAGAGACGGGGAATCAGTGAGGCTGTTTACCCCGCGGTGAAAACAAGCATCCGTCTTCCTTCATCGGAGCCCAGTTCTTTGTTCTACAGCATCGGATCTGTCCCGAGGACGAGATTAGACCACAAACGCCTCCCCGGAGAGACACCACCATGAGAAAAGCGCTCTTTTAGCTTTCTCAGGATTTTTCCTAAAGGTTTTTTTTTTTTTTTTTTTGATAAAGCAGAGAGCCAGAGCAGAGATCTTTTCATCCAAAAGCAGCTTTGTCAAATATCAGGGTAAGTGCATTAAATTAGTGCTTGTTTATTAGTGCGCTCTGTGTTTACGTAACGTCCCGTCTGCTAACATCTGCTCCGTTTCTGCACAGATGGGGTGTGTTTCAAATCATGAACATCCAACTGAAAATATTTCATTTGAATCCCAGCCATTAAATGTGATTTGCTATCACTAATCTGATTGGACCAGACTGTGACCCGCCCCTGAGTGCAGGATGATGTCATCAATATTTTTAAATTTTAAATTTCAATTGCGTAACTCTTATATCTATCTATGAGTATAAGTCAATAAATTGAAGTGCTAAATTTACCAAAACTGACATAAAAATTAATCAAAGATATATAGAAGCTTTAAACAAAACAAAAAACTAATATATATATATATATATATATATATATATATATATATAAATAAATAAATGACCAAAACACACATACTCATAATTTTTGTTAAGAGATTTAAACTAAAAAAAAACATACTTTAAATATTAATTTTAGTTCAAAGATAACCTAAAAATAAAACAAAATATCAAAAACACAACATTTTAAAATTCAATTTTAGTTAAACGATAAACAAAAAAACATACAATGACATCTTAGATAAAAAATAAATTATTAAAAAAAACATACTTTTTGATTTTAGTTAAAAGACAAACTAAAAATTCAAAAATAATATTTTTTTATGAAAATTAAATCTAATTGGTTAAAAGGTAACCTAAAAAGTAAAAAATAAATAAAATCTTTAAGCAAAAAAAATGTTGAAAGCCCACATACATTTTCATTTTAGTACATTTTCATTAAATGTAAACATTAAATAAAAAATATATATAAAAATGACAAAAACTTACTTTTTAAATTTAGGTAAAAGATAAACTAATAATTAAAAATAGACAAAAACACATACTTTATAAATAATAATAACAAATAAATAAATCAGAAAAACAGTTAAAAAATGTAAAAACATACTTTTTTACTTTTTGTAAAAAAAAAAAACTAAAACTAAAATGAAACTAAATATGAAAATTAATTCTAATTAGTTAAAACATAACCTAAAAAAATAAAAGAAACTTTAATAAAAAAAATTACCAAAACTTTTTCATTTTAATTTTGATTAAACTAAAAAACTAAACTAAAACTAAAAACCAAATAACAACAAATTACTAAAACTAGCTACTAAATTAAAATTAAACAAAACCTTAAAATTAAATCGAATTAGTTAAAAGATTAAAACCTAAAAACAGGACAATAAATTAATTCATGCATGAATGTATTAAAAACTTAAATATTTTTTAAAACGCACATACTTTTTAGATTTTTAGTTAAAAGATAAATTATATAAAAAAAAACTTTTTAATAATAAAAATTACAAAAACACTTATTCATTTTAATTTTAGTTAAACAAAACAACAAAGTACTAAAACTAACTAAAATTGAAATAAAACAAAATCTGAAAATGTCATGAATATAAAAACTATATATACTACATATCAATGATACTAAAATAACACTGGGCAGAGGGCGAAAGGGAAAATCATTTCAGAGATTTTTGATGAAAAATAAATGTAATTATGCTTCTTTTTAGAAGTATGTGGATTGCTAATTCACAATAATTACTCAGAGGAAAATAAATGAATACAAATAAATAAAGATAGATTAAGTAGGTAAATAGAGTCAGTCTGTATGTCATGTTGAATTTAGGAACATCATTTGTAAACTGTATCTTCAAATCTCATTTACAAGTGAATGATCACCTGAAAGGCTCATCAAAGACATTCAGATCTCAACATCTGCGTCTGTTCATTAGTCCAGATTTGATGTCTGTGATGTGGTTTGATGTCACTGCTGGGTTTGGATCAACATGAGCTGAGGAATTTTCATTTCTTGGCGACTATTCTTGACATTCAACTTGGTCTGTTCTTGGATGAGTGGGTTTTGGTTAGCGGTGTCCAGTTCAGGAGTTCAGCTTGACCCGGACGCACCTTTTATTCTAGCTCAAATCTCTGAGTGATATTTGCATCCATTAATCATGAAGGCTGAACATCCTTCTGGAGCGTCTGACGCCGGATGTCAGCGCTGTCACACGCGTCCAGGCAGGAACCAATCCCAGCGCTCCTCAAGGGCACCTTCAATTCATCCGGGGCGCTCCGTGACCCTCGCTCTCTCTCTCTTTCTGACAGCTGTGCGGCTCAGAGACTCTGAACAGGGAGGCCATGTTTCAGGGAAATGGGAGAGATTCAGAGGGGTCGCAGAACTGGAGTTCACACACTAGATCGCCAGAGATTCACTTCTGTGTAACAGTTCTGCAGAACTGAGCTATTGTGGCATGGTATGTACAAATGTTGTCATATTCTAAGAAATTCAGACAGTTTTGTGGCTCTTAATGTGTCGTGGCAGTGTTAAAACATGAATTAAAGATGATTGATCATCAGAAGGTATTTTATTTCAACTGCAGAAAGTGTCTTTTTAGAATTTTAGAAGAAACATCTGAGGAAAAGTTGATACTTTGTATCGCCGCCTTTGATTTAGAAGCACTTCTCATAATCCAGTCAATTCTATTGATAAACTTACTATTAATTATTCTTCGTAATTTCGAATTTATTCTGACTTTATTCTTGCAATTCCAACTTTATTCTCAATTTTAACTTTATTCTCATAATTCCGACTTTATTCTCAAAATATTTCGATTTTATTCTCGTAATTTCTACTTTATTCTTGTAATTCCGACTTGATTCTTGAAACATTTCGACTTTATTCTCGTAATTCCAACTTTATTCTCGTAATTTCTACTTTATTCTCGTAATTCCAACTTTATTCTCGTAATTTCTACTTTATTCTCGTAATTCCAACTTGATTCTCGTAATTCCGACTTCATTCTTGAAACATTCCAACTTTATTCTCGTAATTTCTACTTTATTCTCGTAATTCCAACTTGATTCTCGTAATTTCTACTTTATTCTCGTAATTCCAACTTGATTCTCGTAATTCCGACTTCATTCTTGAAACATTTCAACTTTATTCTCGTAATTCCAACTTGATTCTCGTAATTCCAACTTTATTCTCGTAATTTCTACTTTATTCTCGTAATTCCAACTTGATTCTCGTAATTCCGACTTCATTCTTGAAACATTTCGACTTTATTCTCGTAATTCCAACTTGATTCTCGTAATTTCTACTTTATTCTCGTAATTCCAACTTGATTCTCGTAATTCCGACTTCATTCTTGAAACATTTCGACTTTATTCTCGTAATTCCAACTTTATTCTCGTAATTTCTACTTTATTCTCGTAATTCCAATTTGATTCTCGTAATTCCGACTTCATTCTTGAAACATTTCGACTTTATTCTCGTAATTCCAACTTGATTCTCGTAATTTCTACTTTATTCTCGTAATTCCAACTTGATTCTCGTAATTCCGACTTCATTCTTGAAACATTTCGACTTTATTCTCGTAATTCCAACTTTATTCTCGTAATTTCTACTTTATTCTCGTAATTCCAACTTGATTCTCGTAATTTCTACTTTATTCTCGTAATTCCAACTTGATTCTCGTAATTCCGACTTCATTCTTGAAACATTTCGACTTTATTCTCGTAATTCCAACTTTATTCTCGTAATTTCTACTTTATTCTCGTAATTCCAACTTGATTCTCGTAATTTCTACTTTATTCTCGTAATTCCAACTTGATTCTCGTAATTCCGACTTCATTCTTGAAACATTTAGACTTTATTCTTGTAATTCCGACTTTATTCTCGAAACATTTTGACTTTATTCTCATAATTTCTACTTTATTCTCGTAATTCCGACTTGATTCTCGTAATTCCTACTTCATTCTTGAAACATTTCGACTTTATTCTTGTAATTTCGACTTTATTCTCGAAAACATTTAGACTTTATTCTCCTAATTCCAACTTTATTCTTGTAATTCCGACTTTATTCTCGAAAACATTTAGACTTTATTTTCCTAATTCCAACTTTATTCTCCTAATTCCGACTTTATTCGCGAAACATTTTGACTTTATTCTCATAATTCCAACTTTATTTTCAAAATTTAAAATTTATTCTCATAATTCCAACTTTATTCTCATAATTCCAACTTTAATTCCAACTTTATTCTCGTAATTCAGACTTTATTCTCACACATTTCGAATTTATTCTCACAAATCTGACTTTATTCTCATAATTCTGACTTTATTCTCATAATTTCAACTTTATTCTCATAATTCCAACTTTATTCTCGAAATATTATGACTTTATTCTTGTAATCTTAGATTTTTTTTATTTTTTAATGTGGCACTAAAATGCGGTTGTAGCAGAGCAAAGGGTCTTTTTTATATATTTTCTAAATTATAAATAGTAATATAATTCTGTCTTAATTTCTTCAGATTAAACCAAACTTTTATTTTTCCGATTTAGAGAAGAATTAATTAATTGTAGCAACAGTTATTTCCCCCAAAAATATTAAATTGGTTTAACTGAAATATCTTTTATTTTTTCCCAAATTTTGTATTGTCTCTTTTAATTTTATTCCAATTTTAATGGGTTCATTAAATTTTAATAATCAAAAAGCACATCTAATTATATATAGAAATATAATTCTTAATTAAATTTTTTAAATCTTCATTTCTCTAAACTTTTATTTTGGCAATTAAATTTTAATCATCAAAAACAATGAAAATGTAACAGTTTCCCTAAAACAGAACATCACAGTTTATTTATTTATTTATGCATGTATTTATTTATTCATTCATTCAATTATGTCTGTCACATAAAGTGCTTTAAATATGTGCTTAAGAATAAATAGTAATAGAACTGTCATAATTTCTTCAAGTTAAACAAAACTTTTATTTTGCCGATTTGTAGTGAAGACTTTTTCCCGGTGAAAATACAACTCCTCTATCCATAATATCTCTTTCCCCCAGTGAAAAAGTGGTCTGGTCTGAGAGATAGCTGCACAGATCAAGCATACATTTACAAGCCAAAACAGTTCAAAACAAATTTATTTTGATGTGAGAGACAGCATGAGATGGACTTTTTCACTGAAGGAAGTGTTATTATGGATTATGGACTCATATTTTAGTTAAAAACATCTTTATGATGGATTTGATTCTTACAAACACACAGCTTTTGGTTTCACAAGGCATTAATTGTGATGTTTTTATCAGCTATTTGGACTCTCATTCTGACGGCACCCATTCTCATACTTTGGTGAGCAAGTGATGCAAATGCTACATTTCTCCAAATCGGATGAAGAAACAAACTCATCAACATCTTGGATGGGCTAAGGGTGAGTATGTCTTCATCAGATTTTCATTTGTGGCTATAAAAACACCTTTAATACTCTTCGCCTTTAGCATCCAGCGCACAAACTCAAACACCCCGCTCAGACTCATATGCAACCGTTTGTGGTCCGAATCTTGTCTCAGACTCCCTCCACCTGCATGAATGCCCTGCTGTCCCAATTAGATGGGAAAGGTTCAGCCTGCGGCTCTCCAGTTTTATCCTGCTGGTCTCCACGGCCTTCCCACTGTCACTTAGAGCATATCTCACTGCTGCTCCGACAAGAAACACGCCATTTAATGCCTGTAATGATGCCACTATGAACTCTGTGTGAGAGAGAGTTTGCATCGTGTAGGTGCGCACACAAATATCTGAGATGATTTACAGCAACAATAGAGTGTCAGTGGGAGTATTTATAAATGCATGCATTAGAAAGGAGCGAGGAAGAGTAAATGACAACAAGACAAAGAGGGAATGTGTCTGCAGAGAAATAATGAGGAAAAGTCAGCTGATTAATTCACATCATCTGTCTTGTATTCACATCTGGCCCACGGGCACAATGATCTCAGACTAATGAGCTCAGGTGAGCCCGGATGCATGAGCCACATGAAGAAAAATCAGGAGATCTAGAGTCACAAATGTGAATTCAGATCTGCATTGAATGTGAATTGCTGTGCGGCTCAAAGTGAAAACTTGTTCGCAATGCATTTTACTTTTGTAATGTGACAAATATCTCAGGGAAACTTTATTTTATTCATGAGGAACTGATTAGATGGTGAACATGTTAAGAAATCTATAATCAGAGGATCTAGAGTCACAAATGTGAATTCAGAACTGAACTAAATGTGAATTGCTGTGGAATTGATTAGATGCTGAAAATGTTAAGAAATCTATATGAAGTCAAGAATGTGAATTCAGATCTGAATTGAATGTGAATTGCTGTGTGACTCATATTGAAAGCATGTTCACAACACTTTCATAATGTGACATATATATGAGGAAAACTTGATTATGTCCATGAGGGATTGATTGAATAGAAGACATCTAAAATGAGAGAATCTAGAGTCAAAAAAGTGAATTCAAATCTGAATTGAATGTGAATTGATGTGTAACTTAAAGTGAAACCCATTTGATGCAAATCTGAAAAAAAAATTATTTTATCCATGATGAATGGAAGAAATCTAAAGGCAGAGGATCTAGAGTCAAGAATTTGAATTCAGATCTGCATTAAATGTAAACTGCTGTGAGACTTATTTATGACGTATTTAGCTTCTGTAATATTTCACAGATTTGAGAGAAACTTGATTTTATTAATGAATAATTTATAAGATGGTAAAAATATTAGGAAATCTTTAATCAGAGGATCCAAAGTCACAAATGTGAATTCAGAACTGAACTAAATGTGAATTGCTGTGGAATTGATTAGATGCTGAAAATGTTAAGAAATCTATATAAAGTCAAGAATAAGAATTCAGATCTCAATTGAATGTGAATTGCTGTGTGACTCATATTGAAAGCATGTTCACAACACTTGCATAATGTGACACATATATGAGGAAAACTTGATTATGTCCATGAGGGATTGATTGAATAGAAGACATCTAAAATGAGAGAATCTAGAGTCAAGAATTTGAATTCAGATCTGCATTAAATGTAAACTGCTGTGAGACTTATTTATGACGTATTTAGCTTCTGTAATATTTCACAGATTTGAGAGAAACTTGATTTTATTAATGAATAATTTATAAGATGGTAAAAATATTAGGAAATCTTTAATCAGAGGATCCAAAGTCACAAATGTGAATTCAGAACTGAACTAAATGTGAACTGCTGTGCAACTTAAAAGTGAAAACATGTTCGCAATGCATTTTAATTTTGTAATGTGACAAATATTTGAAGGAAGATTTATTTTATCAATAAGGTATATTTATTAGATGGTGAAAATGTTAAGAAATCTATAATCAGAGGATGTAGAGTCAAGAATGTGAATTCAGATCTGAATTGAATGTGAATTGCTGTGTGACTCAAATTAAAAGCATGTTCACAAGACTTTCATAATGTGACATACATATGAGGAAAACTTGATTATATCCATGAGTAAATAATTGAATAAAAGACATCTAAAATTAGAGGATCTAAAGTCAAGAATGTGAATTCAAATCTGACTTGAATGTGAATGCTGTGTAATTTAAAGTGAAAACATGTTCAATGCAAAACTGATCCAAATCGGATGGAAACCTAACTTCATCCATGAAGAATGTAAGAAATATAAAATCAGATGATCTAGAGTCAAGAATCTGAATTAAACTCTGAATTGAATGTGAACTGCTGTGTCAAACATGTGTTGAAACATATAATGTAACATAATATGATGCATATTTAAGAGAAACATGATTTTATCCGTGAAAAATTAACTGGATGTTAAAAAAAGTAATGTAAAGTCAGACCTGAAATAATTAATGTGAATTCAAATCTGAATTTAATTGAACAATGCATTTCACTTCCATAATGTCACAGATATCTGTGTAAAAACTGAATGGAAAGTGATTTTATCCATTTTATCCATAATAACAATATTACAGTATTAAATCAGATATTATTTAAAAAAAAAAAGAGTTTTATGTTTTAGTAACCCTGTTTTGATTTTATTTTGGGTTTAAAGAAAAAATGTAAGTCAAAATGTGTGATTTCAGTGCAACTAGTGTCAGCAAATGGAACAGTGTATCTCATTTTCCAGTTGGTGTCCCCGTTGGTGCAGAAATTACATGCATCACTACACGCATTCTGTCAAAGATTTTCTGCTAAAAAAGTTTCAATATATTTAAATACACTGTCAAACTGCAAGGAGGAAAAAATCGAATTGCATGAGTGAAAAAGTATGAAGAAATCATGATTTTATCGATGAGGAATTGATTGGACAATTGAAAAATAATTAAGACATTTAGATTTTATCCTGACTTCCAAGAGAGATTGAAAGATGAAATGTGTGATTTCAGTGCAACTAGTGGCTGCAAAAGGAATTGCATTCTGACCAGTCTTTGCACTTTCCATTAGTTCCACTAGTGGTGCATAAATTACACTCTTCACTAAAGATGCTAAGGCTTTTCGCATAAAAAAAGTTTCAATAAAGTGCCAAGGCTTTAAACAAGCTGCAAGGTCATTATAAGGGAATGAAAACTCATTGCATAATTGCACATTTCCCCATGTAAAGCAGCTGAATGTTGCACAACAGCACAGTCGCAGCGCATGGCTTTCCTTCAACTCCTATTTCCCTGAACAGCAACTGCAGTGCCAGCACATATCACACAGCACAACTCTGAACCACGGCGCTTTCAGCATCCCAACCTTGCTACTTGTTGCATCATAGCACGCTTCCCAAATAGGTCATTATTTGTCAACAGCAGAATTCGCTGGAGATGAACTGTGCGCACCGCTTTAACACAGATCTGCGAATCGTCTGAGGACTAATCTCATTATGCGTCCCATTATTCTCCAGCGTCTGTTTCCATAAAGAGCCACGGCCCTTTGTTTCCAGAGAGCCTCTCAATTGTCAGGGGCCCCATGAGGGTCCATTCATCCCACAGAGACCAGATGCAAAACAAACAGCCAACGTTAGACACCGTTCAGCACTCGTGCAGCTGTTTAGAGCCGTTGTCTTCTTTGCATATTTGGAGTGGATGTGTTTAATATATCTGATGTTATCCAAATATTGGTTTATTTCTGGATCTGGTTCTGGTTGACATTGTTAAAATGATCTGCAAATAATGTTTTTTTCACTTATAAACTGTGATTTATAAGCTCAGATCAACCAATCATTTCAAAAAATGACTTCAAAATCTAATTGAAACAATCAGTGATGCCTATATGATCAGTGTTGGGGAAAGTTACTTTTAAAAGTAATGCGTTACAATATTGCAAAAAAAAGTAACATTGCATTAGTTACTTTTCATGGAAACTAATTCGTTACGTTACATTTGCGTTACTTTTTGTCACCTGGACTGAACTTGCGTATTTGTTTTTTTATATTTTTGCCAACTGTAAAGGCCCTTTCACACCAACAGTGAAATTAATAATTTTAATAATTTAATAATGAATAATTTTTCTCAACACGGGGACAAGACAGGTATCAGTCAATCATTTGGGAAGTAACTCTATTATGATATTTTGTTGTAAATTTAAAAGTAATGTGTTACTTTACTAAATACTTGAAAAAATTAATCTGATTACATCTCATATTACTTGTAATGCGTTACCACCAACATTAGCTATGATCAACCAAAAACAAATACAAAACCTGTGCTAATTGAAAGAAAACAAGTTGATTTTATAAGAAGATTGAATCCAAGAAGATCGAAGGGCCAATTCCAAAGTTTTTGAGTGAACATTGCCAAAAAGTAACTAAAAAATTTGTTGTAATGTGTGACTTTACTAGTTACTTGAAAAAGTAATCTGATTACATAACTTGTGTTACTTGTAATGTGTTACCCCCAACACTGCCTACAATTAACCAGTCCCAAAAACAAATACAAAACCTGTGCTAACTAAAAGAAAACAAGTTGATAAGAAGATTGAATCCAAGATTGAGTCCAAAAGGAAGATTGAAGGGTTGATTTCTTTATTTTTCGAGTGAATGTTGCCAAAATTATCCACAAATAATGCTTTTTTACTTGAAAAACAGCAATGCATAAGCTCAGATCAACCAATAATTTCCAAAAATAAATACAAAATCTGTGCTAATTGAAACAATCAGTGATGCCTTTTGACATCCAAAAGGAAGATTGATCAATTTTGGTGAAAGTTACTTTCAAAAGTAATGCATTACAATATACCGTTACTCCATTAAAAAAAAGTAACTAATTGTGTCACTTAGTCACTTTTTACGTAAAGTAATCCATTAGGTTACTTTTGCATAACTTGGTATTTTTGGCAACTGTAAAGGTTCTTTCACACCAAAAGTGAACTTAATAATTTCCCAATTTCTCTCAACATGGGGACAGAAGAGGTATTTGACAATCTATGGGAAAACAAAGTAAATTGGGTTACTTATTTAAAAAAGTAACTCAAGTATTTGTTTGTAAATTTTAAAGTAATGCGTTGTGTTATTAGTTACTTAAAAAAAAGATTAGATGCAAGGGTCAAATCGACGTTTTTTGAGCTGAACGTTGCCAAAATAATCATTTTTTTCCCCCTAAAAACTCCAATGGGTAAGCTTGGATCAACCTATCAATCCAAAAATAAATGCAAAACCTGTGCTAATTGAAACAATCAATGATGCCAATGATCAGTGTTGGGGAAAGTTACTTTTAAGGTAATGTGTTACAATATTGCATTACTCATTTAAAAAAAGTAGATAATTGCGTTACTTGGTTACTTTTTATGGAAAATAATCCGTTATGCTACTTTGCATTACTTTTTGTCAACTGGGCTGGACTTGCTTATTTGTTTTTTTACTAACAAAAAAAACAAAAGTTATATTTTTGGCAACTGGTAATGGCCCTTTCACACCAAAAGCGAAATGAATTAAAAATCTGTTTTAAAAAAGTAACTCATTGCATTACTTAGTTACTTTTTATATAAAAAAGTGATGCATTTGGTGACTTTTGCATACTTTTGATCAGTATTGGGGAAAGTTATTTTAAAAGTAATGCATTGAAATATTGTGGTACTCCATTAAAAAAGTAACTAATTGCATTACTTAGTTTCTTTTTATGGAAAGTAACTAAGCGTTAAGTTACTTTTGCGTCACTTTTTGTTGCATAAGCTGGACTTGCTTATTTGTTTTTTTAATAACAACATAAAAGTTATATTTTTGGCAACTTTCACACCAAAAGCGAAATGAATAAGTTCCTAATTTTTCTCAACATGGGGATAGAAAACAGTATCACGCCAATATTCTGATATTTTGTTCTTAAAAGTAATGCGTTACCCCCAACACTGCCTTCAATCAACCAGTTCCAAAAACAAACACAAAACCTGTGCTAATTGAAAGAAAACAAGTTGATATAAAGATTAAATCCAAGAAGATTGAATTCAAGGGCCAAATCCTCAGTTTTTAAGTGAATGTTGCCAAAATGATCCACAAATAATGCTTTTTCCCCCTAAAAACTGCAAAAATAAACACAAAACCTGTGCTAATTGAAAGAAAACAAGTTGATATAAAGATTAAATCCAAGAAGATTGAATTCAAGGGCCAAATCCTCAGTTTTTAAGTGAATGTTGCCAAAATGATCCACAAATAATGCTTTTTCCCCCTAAAAACTGCAAAAATAAACACAAAACCTGTGCTAATTGAAAGAAAACAAGTTGATATAAAGATTAAATCCAAGAAGATTGAATTCAAGGGCCAAATCCTCAGTTTTTAAGTGAATGTTGCCAAAATGATCCACAAATAATGCTTTTTCCCCCTAAAAACTGCAAAAATAAACACAAAACCTGTGCTAATTGAAAGAAAACAAGTTGATATAAAGATTAAATCCAAGAAGATTGAATTCAAGGGCCAAATCCTCAGTTTTTAAGTGAATGTTGCCAAAATGATCCACAAATAATGCTTTTTCCCCCTAAAAACTGCAAAAATAAATACAAAACCTGTGCTAATTGAAACAATCAGTGATGCCTATGATCAATACTGGGGAAAGTTACTTTTAAAAGTTAAAATATTGCATTACTTCGATTTTTCTCAACATGGGAATAGAAAACGGTATCACTCCAATATTCTGATATTTTGTTCAAAAACAAACACAAAACCTGTGCTAATTGAAAGAAAACAAGTTGATAAGAAGACTGAACCCAAGAAGATCCAAAAAAGATTGAATTCAAGGGCCAAATCCTCAGCTTTTGACTGAACATTATCCGCAAATAATGCTTTTTTTCTCGTAAAAATGGCGATGTGTAAACTCAGATCAGTCAATCAGTTCCAGAAAGAAATACAAAACCTGTGCGAAAGAGATTGAATCCAATTTTTGGTGATAATATAGCATCGTTTTATGTAGGCCAGTCATTTTTTACTGCGTTGAGGTGGGAAAAACTCCCATATGAAGTCCAAAATGAACACTATTTGAGGCGGATAGTTGTTATAGCCTGTGTGAGCAAAGTCAGTATGTTTTAGTCCAGTGCTATAGCATTAACAAGCCTTTTCAGACAAAAAGAAAATCCTCTCCAGGTCACAACATGAAGGCATTGCATTTGGAGTCAGAGTTACTGACTATCATAACTTCATTCCTATAAATATCCAGGTTCTTAACATGTTGATTCGTGATACACACAAGTGCAAATCCCAAATTTGCCAAACCTCACATTGTCAATACTGAAGTCAATTTTCCATTTGTTTGCAATCTTTATAGTTTTACCTTGGAAGAGGAACGCTCTCGTGTCATCATGGAAACCTTGCACCTGTGTGACTCCGGAAAACCCTTCTCCAGGACTGAACTCTTGGAAAACGCTGATCCGGACCGCCGGATCCACTCCGAACGCAGCGGCTTCAACACAATCACAATGATTTCACATCAGTAAGTACATCACAGTGGTCAGGGTTCACACACGCACCTTCAGACCAATGCATTTCAAGACTTTTAAGGAATTTGCAGCTTATGGGGACGTTTACAAAAGCATGACTTTCAATGACTTTTCCAGGCCAGGAAATGAAATTGCTTGATATTTCCAGGTTTTCTGTGAGCGTGGGAACCCTGTAGCCTATATATTACATGTTTAAGTCATGTATTGACAATATTATGTTATAAAATGTTAACAATTATAAAATTAGATTACAATTGCATGGCTATTATATCATTAAAAACGTTTTTTTTAAATGCATATTTTATCAAACTTAATTGTTGCATTATAACAGCCATAATATAAGAAGAACAGTGATGATAGCACGCAATACACCTCTGTATATCTGTGATTACTGACTTGGACAGCTGCATGGAGATGAATGCATGGCCAGCTATTGAGAAATAACTGATAACAGCCACCTGCACCCCTAATCTTTAAGAATTGATGGCGATATCTCTGCCTACCTGCTGCCGCGTAAAATAATCCAACAAACAACTGCAATAATCCCATGGTGGAAAAGACAATTAGTCCATGTTGCGATACTCCACGAAAAGGCGCACAAATGCAATCACATAAAAGCGGGCTGGTCCGTCCTCATTCAGGCATTCCCACCGGACGAGAGGAGCATCGCCGGGGCTTAACGGATCCTGGGAACGCGCGCGGGTATTCCGTGAGGAGGAGCAGCGGACTCGGAGCCGCACAGGTGGTTCTGCTGGGTTATTGCGCAGCGCAGCGCATCAGACTGACTGCAGACCGAGTGCGAGGATCCGCCAGCCTGCTTCTGCTCAGCCTCCCTCCAGCTGAGAGAGAGAGAGAGAGAGAGAGAGAGATGGGAGGAACGCGCAGAGCTCGTAACCCCCCTGGTGGCGCTACATGGACGAGCGCGCCTCGTTCAGACGCAACGCGCAAAGTGAGACGCGTTTGAAAGGTTAACGTTAGATTGTTTGACGCGTGAAAGCGTAACATTATGATTGTTACAGTTAAAATGAAACATTGACTCCTGTATTTATATATATATAGGCCTATATATATATATATATATATATATGTTACTAGCTAACTGCTTACTTAACATACATAGATTCATTGTTAGTTGACTTATTTATTAGTTTGTTTTTGTTTGTTTATGAATTAATGAATGAAGGTCATTTTCTGTTCAAACACGTTCTTGAAAACTCTACTGAGCTTTTCCACAGATAACTTATCGAAAAAAAGCAGCGTACTTAACAGTTATGTATTTATTAATTTATTTATGAAACTTGGAAACTATTGAATTTTTCACTTATATTGTGTATAAAAAATCTAGCGTACTTAACATTTTGATTAATGATATAGTTTCATATAGTTTTTTTGCTTTATTTTTGAAGTCATTTTCTGTAAAAAAACAAAAACAAAAAAAAAACTGAAAACTATTAAACTTTTCCACAATTTTTCTGGAAAAATATCATGATTCATTATATAAATTAATTAGCTGTATTTATTTATTTATTCATTTATTTACTCATTTATTTATTTATTTACTCATTTTTTTCTTTTCTGTAGATATTGTGTATAAAAACCCCAGCAAAATTAATATTTCGATTAATGAAATAGTTTGACTTTTTAAAAATTATTTTATTTATTTATTTATTTATTTATTTATTTTAATTAAGTCATTTTCTGTTAAAAAACAAACAAACTGAAAACTAATAAACTTTTCCACTATATTTCTGGAAAAATATCATGATTCATTATATAAATTAATTAGTTGTAGTTAATTATTTATTTATTTTAGTTATTTATTTATTCATTCATTCATTCATTTACACATTTATTTATTTATTTACTTAATGAATTCATTTGTTAATTTTATTTTGTATCGTTCTTGAAAGGCACTATAAAAATGAAACATATTACTATTATTATTATTGTTATTATATTGTTATTTTCTGTTCAAACACAAAATTAGAAATTCCCCTGCAGATATTGTCCATACTTAACATATTTATTTATTTATATTTTATTTTATTTATAAAATACAATTTTGAAAACTATTAATTTTTTTTCAGATGTTGCGTATAAAAAAATCCAGCATATTACACATTTTAATTAATAATAAAGTTTCATTTACATTATTTTATTTTATTTTATTTATGAATTAAGTCATTTTCTGTTCAAATAAAAAAATAGGAACCTGTATTAAAATTTTCCACTATTTATTTATTATAAATGAATTTATTTATTTATTTATTTACTCAATTAATTAATTAATTAATTTTATTATTTTCTGTTTAAACACAAATTTAAAAAAAATTCCCCCGCAGATATTGTCCAGAAAAAAACAGACTTGTTTGACATGTAAAAAGCGTAACATTATGTTTGTTAAAGTTAAAATGAAACATTGACTCCTGTATTTGAAAAAAAAATATATATATATATATATATATATATATATATATATATGGGTTACTAGCTAACTGCTTACTTAGCATACATAGATTCATTTATTTATGAAACACAATCTTGGAAATTAATTTTTTTTTTTTTTTTTTATTTAAAAAAAAACAGCGTACTTTATATTTTGAGTAATGTAATCGTTGGGTTGACTTTTTAAAAATTATTTTATTTTAATTTGTTTTATTTTTGAATGAAGTCATTTTCTGTTCATAAATAAAAAATCTGAAAACTATTAATTATATACATTCATTCATTATATACATTAATTAGTTGTAGTTTTTTATTATTTATGATGAATACATTAATTTATTAATTCATTTATTTATTTACTCATTTATTTATTTACTCAATTCATTCATTCATTCATTTTATTTTATATCGTTCTTGAAAGGCACTATAAAAATAAAACATATTACTATTATTATTATTATTTTCTGTTCAAACACATTCTTGAAAACTCTACTGAACTTTTCTACAGATATTTTCTAGAAAAAAGCAGCGTACTTAACAGTTATGAATTTATTTACTTTATTTATTCATTGCATTTTTTAAAGATATCATGTAAAAACAGCGTACTTAATATTTTGATTAATGTAATCGTTTGATTGACTTTTTAAAACTTTTTAAATTTAATTTAGTTTTATTTTTGAATACACTTTTCCACTATTTTTCAAGAAAAATATCATAATTTATTATATAAATTAATTACTTGTATTTTTTATTATTATTATGAATTAATGAATTTATTTATTTATTAATTCATTCATTTATTTACTCATTTATTTATTTATTTACTCTATTAATTCATTCATTTTATTTTATATCGTTCTTGAAAGGCACTATAAAATAAAACATATTATTATTATTAATATTAATATTATTATTATTATTATTATTATTATTATTATTACTTGTTTGACATGTAAAAGCGTAACATTATGATTGTAACAGTTGTTTATTTATTTATGAAACACAATCTTGGAAACTATTTCATTTTTTACAGATATTCTGTATAAAAAAACAGCGTAATTAACATTTTGATTAATGATGTAGTTTAATATAGTTTTTATTTATTTTTGTTTTGTTTTATTTTTAAGTCATTTTCTGTAAAAAAAAAAAAAAAAAAAACTATATTAAACTTTTCCACCATTTTTCTGGAAAAAAATATCATGGTTCTTTATATAGATTCATTAGTTGTAGTTATTTATTTATTAATAATATATTAATTGATTTATTTACTCAATTAATTAATTCATTCATTTTATTATTTTCTGTTCAAACACAAATTAGAAAACTTTTCCCCGCAGATATTTATTTCTAAAACACAATCTTGAAAACTATTACTTTTTTTTTTTTAGATATTGTGTATAAAAGAAATCAAGCATACTAAACAGTTTAATTGATGATAAAGTTTCATTATTTTATTTTATTTTATTTTTTTATTTTTGTTTATTATTTTATTTTATTTTAATCATTTATTATTTTTATTATATGTATTTATTATGAATTATGATTGAATTAATTATTATTTAAATAATAAATATTATTATAAATATTATTGAAATTATTATAATTAATATTTTATTTTATTTATGAATGTAAGCCATATGTATAATTTTTTCTGTCCAGAAAAAATGCTGAAAAAAAAAGAACTGTATAAAACTTTTCCACTAATATTTGTTTTGGGACAAAAAAATTCATGGTACAAATTTAATAGTTGTATTTATTTATTTATTTATTAAATTATTTTCTGTTCAAACACAAATTAGAAAACTTTTCCCCCACAGACACTGTCCAATATTTAACATTTTTATTTATTTGTGTTTTTGTCTGTTTGTTCATGAAACAAAATCTTACCATTTTTTTACCGACATTTTGATTAATGATATAGTTTAACTGACATTTATTAGATTTATTTTTTTATTTTTTATTTAAGTAATTTTCTGTTCAAACTAAACTGTATTAATTTCAAAATGAAAAAAAAAACTGTTTTTCAAATAAAAAATATTTTTCAAGGGGAAAAAAATAAATATTATGTAGATTAGTTGTGTGTACGTATGTATTTATGAATGAATGAATGAATGAATGAATGAATAAACATTATTATCTGTTTAAACAGAAAACTTTTTCCCCCACAGATATTGTCTAGAGAAACAAATATCCAACTTACATTCATTATTATATAGCTGACTTGCTTGTCTTAATGCATGTCTGTGTGACTTTAGTTTAACCCTGAAGGACACACTTTAGAAACCATTCAATGTTAGATTTAGTTTTAGTTTTAAACTAAGCTTTTAAGCTTTAACCATTACCAGTGGTGTATTGGTGAAGATCCTGAGCTGCAAACTAAAGGGTTCAAGTTCACTGTTAAAAATAAAGTTTCCAGTAGAAAAAAACATTTGTTGAGTTCTTAAAAGAACCATTTATTCATTTTGTGGAATGGAAAGTTCCAAAGATGTTAAAGGTTCTTTGTAGAACCTCTGGTACCAATAAGGAACCTTTATTTTTGAGTGCTCCATAAAGGTGCGACCCAGAAATGTCTGTGGAACACAAAACTGTTTTATCTTACTCAGATGGTCCCGAGAGCCCAGTCCCTAGTGTGCCGTTTTGCTTATATATAATTGAACACGCTTGTTTTCTCTTTATTAAAATGCATCCGTTCTGAGAATCGCACAGTTGCAGAGATTTTCTAGAAGCACGAGTCCAGCTGCGATCGTGATGCTGCTTTGGTTATTAGCAGGGTTTGGAGTATACTCCATTATGGAGTATATTGCCAAAAACAAACAAAACACTCCTACAGAAATGCACACATTCACGACTCTGTGATGAAGTCTGCTTAGACCAATTCAGTGCATGTGTGCGCATTTAGAGTGGGTTCTTTCACTCAATCAGTCTATTAATATACATTAAGAACCATCACATAATTCAAGATATGGGGCAGAAAATCTATATATTTACATCATTTCATATAGTTATAATATCACACAAAGAGTGCCGCTTTTTTCTTTAAAAATCAGCATGATTACTAATGTGATAATGATTTTATACAGTTAAATAATAAAAAAAGTTTGTCAAGACAAACTTTAAGTTGACTTGAGAAAGCCGGACCAGAAAGTTTAAAACGTTTAAGAAAGTTTTAGTAAAGTTTGATGGTTTTCAGTCTGAAATAGATTGAAGTTTAAAGTAGTTTTAAAACCTTAAAGTTGGATAGGTAGACTAGCATGTTGCTAGCATCTTTACAGCATGATTAACATGTTACTAGCATGTTGCGTCCATGATTAGAAAGTTACTAGCATGTTGTTAGCATGATTAGAAAGTTACTAGCATGTTGCGTCCATGATTAGAAAGTTACTAGCATGTTGTTAGCATGATTAGAAAGTTACTAGCATGTTGCGTCCATGATTAGAAAGTTACTAGCCTGTTGTTAGCATGATTAGTAAGTTACTAGCATGTTGCGTCATGATTAGAAAGTTACTAGCCTGTTGTTAGCATGATTAGTAAGTTACTAGCATGTTGTTAGCATGTTACTAGCATGTTGCTACCATGATTAGTAAGTTACTAGCATGTTGTTAGCATGTTACTAGCATGTTGCTACCATGATTAGTAAGTTACTAGCATGTTGTTAGTATGATTAGTAAGTTACTAGCATGTTGTTAGCATGATTAGAAAGTTACTAGCATGTTGCGTCCATGATTAGAAAGTTACTAGCATGTTGCTTCCATGATTAGTAAGTTGTTAGCATGATTAGTAAGTTACTAGCATGTTGCTTCCATGATTAGTAACTTACTAGCATGTTGTTAGCATGATTAGTAAGTTACTAGCATGTTGTTAGTATGATTAGAAAGTTACTAGCATGTTGCGTCCATGATTAGAAAGTTACTAGCATGTTGTTAGCATGATAAGAAAGTTACTAGCATGTTGCTTCCATGATTAGTAAGTTACTAGCATGTTGTTAGTATGATTAGAAAGTTACTAGCATGTTGCGTCCATGATTAGAAAGTTACTAGCATGTTGTTAGCATGATAAGAAAGTTACTAGCATGTTGCGTCCATGATTAGAAAGTTACTAGCATGTTGTTAGCATGATTAGAAAGTTACTAGCATGTTGCGTCCATGATTAGAAAGTTACTAGCATGTTGTTAGCATGATTAGAAAGTTACTAGCATGTTGCGTCCATGATTAGAAAGTTACTAGCATGTTGTTAGCATGATTAGAAAGTTACTAGCATGTTGCGTCCATGATTAGAAAGTTACTAGCATGTTGTTAGCATGATTAGAAAGTTACTAGCATGTTGCGTCCATGATTAGAAAGTTACTAGCCTGTTGTTAGCATGATTAGTAAGTTACTAGCATGTTGTTAGCATGTTACTAGCATGTTGCTACCATGATTAGTAAGTTACTAGCATGTTGTTAGCATGTTACTAGCATGTTGCTACCATGATTAGTAAGTTACTAGCATGTTGTTAGTATGATTAGTAAGTTACTAGCATGTTGTTAGCATGATTAGAAAGTTACTAGCATGTTGCGTCCATGATTAGAAAGTTACTAGCATGTTGCTTCCATGATTAGTAAGTTGTTAGCATGATTAGTAAGTTACTAGCATGTTGCTTCCATGATTAGTAACTTACTAGCATGTTGTTAGCATGATTAGTAAGTTACTAGCATGTTGTTAGTATGATTAGAAAGTTACTAGCATGTTGCGTCCATGATTAGAAAGTTACTAGCATGTTGTTAGCATGATAAGAAAGTTACTAGCATGTTGCGTCCATGATTAGTAAGTTACTAGCATGTTGTTGGCATGATTAGTAAGTTACTAGCATTGTTGTTAGCATGTTACTAGCATGTTGCTACCATGATTAGTAAGTTACTAGCATGTTGTTAGTATGATTAGTAAGTTACTAGCATATTGTTAGCATGATTAGTAAGTTACTAGCATGTTGTTAGCATGTTACTAGCATGTTGCTACCATGATTAGTAAGTTACTAGCATGTTGTTAGCATGATTAGTAAGTTACTAGCATGTTGTTAGCATGTTACTAGCATTTTGCTAGCATAATTAGCATGTTACTAGCATGTTGCTAGCATAATAAGCATGTTACCAGCATGTTGCTAGCATAATTAGCATGTTAATAGCATGTTGCTAGCATGATTATCAAGTCACTAGCATTTTGCTAGCATGATTACCAAGTTGTGCTAACAAAATGTTGTTAACACGTTTCTAGCATGATTAGCATGTGACTAGCATGTTGCTAGCATAATTAGCATGTTGGTAGCATGATTCTAACATATTTAGCATGATTCTAGCTTGAGGTTAAAGCATTCCATGTTCCTCTGGATTTCATTAAACTGTGTAAATACGTCTAAATGCCACTTCAGATGCAACTTCTGCAAAGATGAATTTTGTTGATACTGATTTCATTTGTTTGTTATTATTATTATTATAAATGACTGATTAAATGTAAGAATTTCTGGGGGTTTTTTTTTTTTTTTTTTTTTTTTTTTTTGGTTAGTAGAAGTTATAAATGGCCGGTGACTTAAAAATTCCGTAGCCCAGTTGGCTGGTGAGTGAAAAGGCTGATTTCAGTCCCTGGTTATCAGGCTCCGTCGTATCGTTCTGGAGACGCTGAGAATAGATTTTTCTCTGATGTGGTCAGTTTTGAATTGAAGACACTCTTACAGCCATTAAAACCAGAGTCGCTCTCAAAGCTCACGCTGTCAAACTTCACCTCACTCTGACTATAATACATGTGTTTGACCTTTTTGTTCTACACCTCAAGCACAACGCAATCAATCAATACCATTTCTACCATTACTCTCTCTAACAATTTCTCAATTGTAAAGGAGTTTATAGTAGTATGGTAGAAGTGTTTTATATGGCCAAAGCATTACTCCTAACGACAATAAGTCGACAAAAATGTGACCCTGGACCACAAAACCAGTCTTAAGTAGCACAAGTATTTATTATTGATTTTTCTTTTATGCCAAAAATTATAAGGTTATTAAGTAAAGATTATGTTCCATGAAGATATTTTGTACATTTCCTACCATACATACATCAAAACTGATATAAAAATGAATGAATTTTTGATTAGTAATATGCATTGCTTATAGCTTCATTTGAACAACTTTAAAGGCGATTTTCTCAATATTTTGATTTTTTCCCCACCCTCAGATATCAGATATTCAAATAGTTGTATCTTAGCCATATATCCAGCTTTCAGATGATATATAAATCTCAATTTCAAAAAAATTGACCTTTATGACTGGTTTTTGGTCCAGGGTCACAAATATATAAAAAAATATATATATATATATAAGATACCAGTAATGATGAAAAAAAGAAGTAGTTAAAATTATTTTTATTTACATTAATATTACAATCCAATAATTTATATTTATATTAAAATATAAAAATATATTATTTGTATTTATAGCTATACATAATTTAATTTGAGTAATTTAATAATTAATATTATAAACCAAGAATTGATATTTTATAGATATTAAAAATATTAAAAATGTTACATGTTACAAAGTTATTATTTTCAGATTGTGGCTTTCAGTTTGAAATCAGGCCACTTTTTTCACTCTGGCCTTTTTCTGACACATCTGTGACGCCGTCCTTGTGCTGAAACGAGTTGGGCTAGTCTCTTATTCTTAACAAGACGAGAAGTCTCTCAGAAACTGACCCAGTAAATCAAGCGGTCAAGCTGCGTTTTGGCTCTGAACAGAGGAGCTTTGCTCGGCCCTGGTGACCCGTTTGGCGTCGCCGAAAGGCCATTCGGTCTAATCTGAGAGCCGGCAGCCATTATGGAGCCTGAGACTCTCCTGCAGCGGTGAAACACGCCTCACGTTCGCAGCTAATCCCTCCAGATCCCATAATAAAGGAGTAAAGGATCAACAACAGCCCAGCTCTTATGGGCGACCAATAAAGCCTGACAGAGCGGATCCGTCCCGGCTCTCGAAGGTCTCGCCACGGACTCTGACGCCCACGTGCATCTCAGCCAGAATCTAATATCACCTCGGATGTGAGACAGCTGCGGGTCACAGGCGGCCATGGCATATTTGAATAGAGCTCATAACTCCTCCGCCGGAATTTATTGCCGGCTTTTAATATTTTCGGTCAGATAGAGAGAATGTTTCTGCTGTGATTGACTGCGATTCAGAGCGTGACATGAGGACAGAAAACCTGTCAACAATAGCATATGATGACCCGCCTCACGCTGGCCAGGATGAACACAGATTTATAAAGAATCTCAGTGATGTCAAAGGGGGAGGAAAAAACAGATGGGTGATGCTCATTTTTGTGTTCTGTGTGGTTCCATATGTTTAGGGTGGTTGCTATGTCGTTTAAAATGTGTTTTGGGCGGTTGCTAGGGGATGCTATGTGTTTCCATATATTTTGGGTGGTTGCTAGGGTGTTGCTTTGTGGTTTAAAATATTTTGCATGGATGCTAAGTTGTTGCTATGTGGTTTCAAATGTGTTTTGGGTGGTTGCTAGACAGTTGCTATGTGGTTGCAAATAATTTGGTGGTTGCTAGGGTGTTCCTATGTGGTTCCAATTGTATTTTGAGTGGTTGCTAGGGTGTTGCTATGTGGTTCCAATTGTGTTTTGAGTGGTTGCTATGTGGTTACAAATGTTTTGGGTGGTCGCTTGGGTGTTATTATGTGCTTCCAAATGTTTTGGTGGTTGCTAGAGAGTTGCAATGGGGTTGCAAATGTTTGGGTGGTAGCTATGGTGTTGCTATGTGGTTCCCATTGTGTTTTGAGTGGTTGCTATGTGGTTGCAAATGTTTTGGTGGTTGCTATGATGTTGCTATGTGGTTTTAATTGTGTTTTGAGTGGTTGCTACGGGGTTGTTATGCGGCTGCAAATGTTTTGGTGGTTGCTAAGGTGTTGCTATGTGGTTGAAATGTTTGGGTGGCTGCTAGGGTGTTGCTATGTGTTTCCAATTGTGTTTTGAATGGTTGCTAGGGGGTTGCTGTGTGGTTTCAAATGTTTGGGTGATTGCTATGTAGTTTCAAATGTGTTTTGGGTGGTTGCTAGACAGTTCCTATGTGGTTGCAAATATTTTGGTGGTTGCTTGGGTGTTGTTATGTGGTTACAAATGATTGGCTGGCTGCTATGATGTTGCTATGTGGTTTCAATTGTGTTTTGAGTGGTTGCTACGGGGTTGTTATGCGGCTGCAAATGTTTTGGTGGTTGCTAAGGTGTTGCTATGTGGTTGAAATGTTTGGGTGGCTGCTAGGGTGTTGCTATGTGGTTCCAGTTGTGTTTTGAATGATTGCTAGGGGGTTGCTGTGTTGTTTCAAATGTTTGGGTGATTGCTATGTAGTTTCAAATGTGTTTTGGGTGGTTGCTAGACAGTTGCTATGTGGTTGCAAATATTTTGGTGGTTGCTAGGGTGTTGCTATGTGGTTCCAAATGTTTTGGGTGGTTGCTTCGGTGTTATGTGCTTTTAAATGTTTTGGGTGGTTGCTATGCTGTTGCTGTGTGGTTTCAAATGTTTGGCTATTTGCTATGTGGTTTCAGATATTTTGGGTGGCTGCTAGGGTGTTGCCGTGTGTTTTAAATGCTTGGTTTGTTACTAGGGTGTTGCTATGTGCTTTAAAATATTTTGTGGGGTTGCTAGGGTGTTGCTATGTAATTTTAAATATTTTGTGTGGTTGCTAGGGTGTTGCTATGTGGTTCCAAATGTTTGGGTGGTAGCTTGGATGTTGCTATGTGGTTCCAATTGTGTTTTGAGTGGTTGCAAATGTTTTGGTGGTTGCTAGGGCGTTGCTATGTGGTTACAAATGATTGGCTTACAAATGATTTGTTACAAATGATTGACATAGAAATACCCTAGCAACCACCCAAAATATGTGAAACCACATAGCAACCACCCTAACATTTGAAACCATATAGAAACACCCTAACAACAACCCAAAATATGTGAAACCATATGCTAGGGTGTTGCTATGTGGTTTAAAATATCATGTGTGGTTGCTAGGGTGTTGCTATGTGGTTTAAAATATCATGTGTGGTTGCTAGGGTGTTGCTATGTGGTTCCAAATGTTTTGGGTGGTTGCTTGGGTGTTATTATGTGCTTTCAAATGTTTTGGTGGTTTGCTAGGGTGTTGTTTTCTAGCTATGTGGTTGCAAACGTTTGGGTGGTAGCTAGGGTGTTGCTATGTGGTTCAAATTGTGTTTTGAGTGGCCGCTGTGTGGGTCCAAATAAGTAGGTGCTTGCTAGGGTGTTGTTATTTGCTTTCAAATGTTTTAGGTGGTTGCTAGGCTGTTGCAAATGTTTAATTTGTTGTTAGGGTGTTGCTATGTGGTTCCAATTGTGTTTTGGGTGGTTGCTATGGGGTTCCTATGTGTTTCCAAATGTTTTGGGTGGTTGCTAGGGTGTTGTTATGTGGTTTCAAATAAGTGGGTGGTTGCTAGAGTGTCGCTATGTGGTTCCAAATGTGTCTTGGGGTGGTTGCTTGTTTCTATGTGGTTTCAGATGTTTTGGTGGTTGCTAGGGTGTTGTTATGTGGTTTCAAATAAGTGGGTGGTTGCTAGAGTGTCGCTATGTGGTTCCAAATATGTCTTGGGGTGGTTGCTTGTTTCTATGTGGTTTCAAATGTTTTGGCGGTTGCTATATTGTTCCAAACATTTGGGTGGTTGCTAGGGTGTTGTTATGTGCTTTTAAATGTTTTGGGTGGTTGCTAGGGTGTTGCTATGTGGTTTCAAATAAGTGGGTGGTTGCTAGAGTGTCGCTATGTGGTTCCAAATGTGTCTTGGGGTGGTTGCTTGTTTCTATGTGGTTTCAAATGTTTTGGGTGGTTGCTAGGGTGTTGTTATGTGGTTTCAAATAAGTGGGTGGTTGCTAGAGTGTCGCTATGTGGTTCCAAATGTGTCTTGGGGTGGTTGCTTGTTTCTATGTGGTTTCAAATGTTTTGGTGGTTGCTATATGGTTCCAAACATTTGGGTGGTTGCTAGGGTGTTATTATGTGCTTTTAAATGTTTTGGGTGGTTGCTAGGCAGTTGCTATATGGTTCCAAATTTGTTTTGGGTGGTTGCTATGTTGTTGCAAATGTTTAGGTGTTGCTGTGTAGTTTCAAATGTTTGGGTGGTCGCTAACCTGTTACTATGTGGTTGCTAGAGTGTCATGGCTGGTTGCCAGGTGTTTTCTTCAAACACTGCAGGACAATGCATGCATTGAACTTTTAGAAGCTGACTCAGATTAATGTGACTACTAGTAATTGCTATGCATGCTTTAGCAAACACCACTGACTAATTAGCTTAATTAAAGTACAACAGAAGTAGGAGATGCAAACAGTGAAATAAAATGTGTGTGTTTTGTGATGCTCCCAGAGGTCCATCAGTTATTGATGTTGTGGCTGATGGGACTAAAACACAATAATACTGTCGTCCTCGCAGCACGTCATTTTCTAAAATGCCACCAGGAAAATAAAATCATTCAAACACAATCTGAAGCCTTTTCCAGACAACAGCAGCCACTTGAGACCCTCGAGAAATAACAACAGAGAGAGACGCTTAGAAAGGAGAATAAAAAAAAACTCCAAAAGTGCCCCAGTTTTTCCCTTATTTGTGTTATTGAAAGTGAAAAACAACAGCTAAGCAACAAACGTTTCTTCAGAGCTGCGGCAGACTGCGCTGGAGCAGTAAATAAAGTGAGCAGCACCTGTGTGCTGATCTTTGCTCACCTGCACGGAGCTGCGGGGCTCGACTGATGCTGTTCCTGGTGCAACTGTGCGAATGAGTTTCTCAAGTACACTCTGTTGTTTTCACACATTCTGAGCTGCAGAGATTGTTCATCTTGGTTTATTTTGTGCTGGAGCATCTGAATAGAAGACCGAAAACCAGTTTTGTTGCATAACTCTTAAACATGTACCATGCTATCAAGTTTACTACTGTCAGTGAATCCTTTAATATGGCTTTTCCTCAAAATCCAGCCACAAAACTCTAAAAAAAATAGGACTTTATAGGAGAAAAGTACTAGTATACTACAATTATGATATCAGATGGTAACACTGTGGTACATTCACTGTGGTTTTTACATGGATTTGCCAATGATTACAAAAATAGCATGGTGTGGTTGCTGGGTTATGATGATAGCCATGTTTAAAACATGGTAATACTATGGTATTTCTATTAGTGAAGCATGATCAGCTGATTTTGGCAAAGCCACAGCAGTGTCATTTATTGTAAAACACTGACCCCTAGTGACACAAACCCGACTTTACACTTTCACACTGTGACCATTTTTACCAAATGTGACAAATATTTATATTTAAAACCATTAAACATATTAGCCATCTGTTATTTTATAGAGATATTACCATTACTTTCCTTCATTAATGCAATAAGCCATGAAAAAAATATTTTGAACTTTTTGTCATCATTTTGACTTTTTATTTCACAACCGACTTACCTTATATTTTAGACTTAGAAAAAATGTACTTAATTAATTTGTATTTCCTGCTAGCTAAATTTCACATACATTAAATGTATTGTCTCTTTTCTTTATTCAAAGTTAATCTAGAAAATTATATGGAAACTACCAAAACTAAAGTTCTGTTAATCCTAAAGCAGACAAAACCAGTATCTATTCTTCTCTCATCTTAAGGTGTACATTTATTACATTTTTTTTAAAACCTGGCAACACACTTGTATCTGTGTATACTTTGTCTCTTTTTTCTTTCTTTCTGTGTTTTGTTTTATTCCTGTATTGCATTAATGGTTCGATGTTTTGTTTAATAAAAACAAAGCAAACAAAAAAACAACAGAAAAAAACAGAAGATTTGCGATTAGAAGTTCCATTTTAGAATGATTCCAAATGATCAATGATCATGATCGAACTTGTTCTAAAATCCCGAACTGAGTTTAAAAGATTTGTGAACTGAGCCAAATGAATGAATGTATTAAAAACTTAAATATTTTTTAAAAAGCACATACTTTTTAGATTTTTAGTTAAAAGATAAATTTATTTATTCAAAATCTACAAACATATTCAGGTGAGCTAACCAGTTTACTGCTAACTAGTGAAAACACTCCATTAATATGACGAGCTGCACCTCAAAATACACGTTATGGAAACATTGTTGATGAATGTCAAAGCAAAAGCAATAAATGTTTCATCGCATTTTATTTAAAAAGTAATGTTTCTCATCTAAACGTAATTCAAAATTTACAATGTACACTTTATGCAAGATTAAAAATAAAAGCAGATGTAATTGAGCTCGTTATGGAAATTAGTTATGCATCTTATAAAGAGCTTAATGATCATAATTGCTGTAGTAACAAGAGTTCAAATCACCTAATTACACATGCATTTGCAACATTCATCATATTGAGGCATATTTTACAGCACTTTTGCACCAGTGAAATTTCACGTTTAAAAAGGTTTTATAGAGCTCACACTCACAAAGCACAATTTCTAGCCAGTAAAATATTGAATATAAGTGAGAATGACAGTGAATATGACATGACATGAGTGTTCGCTGTAGACATGATTTTAGTAACACTTTATAATAAGGTTCCATTCGTTAAAATTAATTATTGCATTAACTAACAACGAGCAATACATTTGTTACAGTATTTTTAATCTTTGAACTCGTTCATTACTAATTACAATTTAGTTTCTCATAGGCTTTTGTTGCATAATTATGACTTATTTCACAATTTTGACTTTTTAATTCAAAATTATGAGTGTTAACTTTTTTAGTGCTAATTCTTTTTTTATCTCATAATTATGACTTAGTATGTCATTTTTGACTTTTGTCATAACTATCATAAGGTATTTCATTCATAATTATGATTTAGTATCTCATAATTTAGACTTTTGTCTCATAATTAAGTTTTATTTCACAAGTTTTAATTTTATTATTATATATCATGTCAATTTCGACTTTTTGTTCCCAATTATGATTTGGAATCTCCTATTTTAGATTTTTAATTTCATAATTATGATTTAATATCTCATCATTTAGACTTTTGTCTCATATTTATGCTTTATCTCACAATTCTGACTTTATTTCATAATTATGACATAGAATCTTATTTTTGACTTTTCTCATAATTATGATTAAGTATCTCATAATTTAGACTTCATAATTATGCAATAGTATCTCTTATGTTTATTTGTTTGTCATAATTATAATTTTTTATCATTATTTCAACTTTTTATCTCATACTTATGACTTAGTATATCATAATTTAGACTTTTAATGGTATGATTATTTACCATGTCAATTTAGACTTTTTATTTCAGAATTATGGTTTAGTATTTCATAATTATGACTTGGTATCTTGTAATTTAGACTTTTGTCTCATAATTATCACTTAAGTTACAATTTAGACTTTTTAATTCACAATTATGACTTAGTATATCCTTTTTTTACTTTTTATGTCATAATTTTGTTTTTATCTCATACTTATGACTTAGTATCTGATAATTTAGACTGTATTTCATAATTATGACTTGGTATCTCATAATTATCACTTATTATCTCACAATTTGGACTTTTTAATTCACAATTATGACTTAGTATATCTATTTGACTGTCATAATTATGACTTAGTATCTCATAATTTAGACTTTATTTCATAATGAAGCATTAGTGTTATATCTTTGTAATAATTTAAACTTTTTGTCTTATAATTATGACTTATCTCTTAGGTTAGACATATTTCATAATTACGACTGTCATAATTTCAGTTTTTCATCACATATAACTTAGTATCTCATATTTTTTTTACGCTTCATGTCATAATTTTTATTTATATCTTAAAATTTAGACTTTTTATTTCATAATTATGACTTGGTATCTCATAATTTGGACTTTACAAGGCTCAATTCTAGCGCCTCTGTTGTTCAGCCTGTATATGCTCCCACTAAGTCAAATAATGAGAAAGAACCAAATTGCATATCACAGCTATGCAGATGATACCCAGATTTACCTAGCCTTATCGCCAAATGACTACAGCCCCATTGACTCTCTCTGCCAATGCATTGATGAAATTAACAGTTGGATGTGCCAAAACTTTTTACAGTTAAACAGGGAGAAAACGGAAGTCATTGCATTTGGAAACAAAGATGAAGTTCATAAGGTAAATGCGTACCTTGACACTAGGGGTCAAAAAACAAAAAATCAAGTCAAGAATCTGGGTGTGATTCTGGAGTCAGACCTCAGTTTCAGTAGTCATGTTAAAGCAGTAACTAAATCAGCATACTATCATCTTAAAAACATTGCAAGAATTAGATGTTTTGTTTCCCGTCAAGATTTGGAGAAACTTGTTCATGCCTTTATCAGCAGCAGGGTGGACTATTGTAATGGTCTCCTCACCGGCCTTCCCAAGAAGACCATTAGACAGCTGCAGCTCATACAGAACGCTGCTGCCAGGATTCTGACTAGAACCAAAAAATCAGAGCATATTACACCAGTCCTTAGGTCCTTACACTGGCTTCCAGTTATGTTTAGGATAGATTTTAAAGTACTTTTACTTGTTTATAAAGCACTCAATGGCCTAGGACCTACATACATTGCAGATATGCTCACTGAATATAAACCTAACAGACAACTCAGATCACTAGGATCGAGTCAGTTAGTAATATCAAGGGTTCACACAAAACAAGGGGAATCCGCTTTTAGCTATTATGCCGCCCGCAGTTGGAATCAGCTTCCAGAAGAGATCAGATGTGCTAATACATTAGCCACATTTAAATGCAGACTCAAAACTCATCTGTTCAGTTGTGCATTTATTGAATGAGCACTGTGCTACGTCCGAACAGTTTGCATTATTTTATGTATAATCATTTTACTGTATTAATTAATTTGAAATCATTTTTTTTTTTTTTTTTTTTTTTAATCATCTTAAATGTTCTTAATTTTGTTTTTATTGTTGTGATTATTATTTTAAATTTTTATGCTATTGTGATTTTAATTCCTTTTTATGTACAGCACTTTGAATTACCATTGTGTATGAAATGTGCTATATAAATAAACTTGCCTTGCCTTGCCTTGCCTTTATTTCATAATGTTGAAATGAACATTAACTATGTAGTTCTTTGTCATTGTTAATTCATGTTAACAAATGGAACCTTATTGTAAAGTTGCCTTTTCCATCAAGTGTTCAGACGTTTCCAGGCCTGTAAATCACAACTGTAAAATTCCCACTTGTTTCCAGGATTTCAGTATCTTTTCCAGCTGTTTAGCATCAAGAGTCTGTTCTCTCCTCTGGTGTGTCATCTGGTCTCAGTGCTTGAGCTGTGCAGCTGTGTGTGAGTGTGAGTGTGTTTGGTCTGCGCTGAAGAGTGTGTTTTGTCCGCCGCTTCAGACGGACTCCAGAGCATCAGTCGCTCCATCGGCGGTCGTGTGTATGTGCTCTCCTTCTCTCTGGAGTTCCTCCACTTCATCCTGCGGTTCTGGAACCAGATCTTCACCTGTGGGAAACATAAACCGGATTCAGTAAACTGGATCGAGTGTGAAAGCTGTTTCTAAGGTGTGTTTCTGTGGTCTGACCTGTGTCTCTTTCAGGCAGAGGTCGGTGGCCAGTCTGTTGCGGTCGGTCTTGCTGATGTACTTCTGTTTTCGGAAGGTTCTCTCTAGCTCTCGTCTCTGTTCTTCAGAGAAAACGGCCCGTCGCAAGATTCCCGGCCGCGACCTGGAGTTCAGCGCTGGACTCCACAGCAGAGACCCGACGCCCGCTGCAGGACACCAACACATTTTTAAGATGAAGGGGTTTGTTTTATGCATGATGTGGGTTAAAAAGAATTTACAAAAGTGATTTTATGTCCATAGAAAGCACATTAAATGTAAGTAAAGTGTCTACTTTAAAGGTTTAAATATACTATAATATTATTTTTGGTTGTTAGTTTGTTGGGGTGTTTGATTTTATGTATTTATTTATTTTTTATTTTTTTTTAAACAACAATTTTATTTTCAAACATTGTCATACAGATTAATACAACAGTTCTATTTTCCATTATAATGTATTTATTTATTTATTTGTATATGTTTTATAAAGAATTTATAGGACTTTTATAGGGTATTTTTATTTTATTGTATTGTATATTAAATGTATGGGATTTATTCTAAGGGTATAATATATATATATATATATATATATATATATATATATATATATATTCTAAAAAGGGAAAAATATATATTTATTTATTTTATTATTATTAATTTAATTTAAGTTTATTTATTAATTTTTTGGCAATATAACGTTTATCCTTAAGGTAATATATATACATATTTCCAAAAGCGAAGAAACATGACCACTGTGTGTATTTATTTGTATTTATTTACTTATTTTTATTAGGGAAGTTATACAATATTTTTGCTGAGGGTATAAAATATGTCTATTTGTGTAATTTAAGTAATTATAACGTTTGATACATTGCAATTTTTATATACTTTTCGGGGATAAAAATGGACAAATGTTTTTGGACAGTAAGATTTTTAATGTTTTGAGTCTCTTCTTCTTACCTAACCTGCATTTATTTAATCCTAAGTACAGCAAAAACAGTAAAAAAAAATGGAGATATATTAAATATATTATTTTAATATATTTTAAAATGTAATTCATTCCTGTGTTCAAAGCTGAATTTTTAGCATCAGTGTCACATGATCCTTCAGAAATCATTCTAATATTCAGATTTGCTGCTCAATAAAACATGTATTATTATTATTATGTTGAAAATGGCTAAATATAATTTTGTTTTGGGTTTCTATGATGAATAGAAAGTTCAGAAGAACAGCATTTATCTGAAATAGAAATCTTTGTAACATTATAAATGTCTTTATCATCACTTTTGATCAATTCAAAGCACCCTTAACTAAAAGTATTAATCATTTCTTGATGGTATAGTACAGGGATCCTCAAATCTGGCCTTTCCTGCAGAGTTTAGCTCTAACCCTAATCAAACACACCTGAGCATGCTAATCAAGTTCTTCAGGATCATTAGAGAATCACATCTGCAGCGCATTGGCCCTCCAGGGTAAGATTTGAGGAACCCTGGAATAGTATAATACAGCTTTTTATTTCAGATAAATGCTGATCTTTGGATTTTTCTATTCATCGTAGAATCCTAAAAAAATCTACTCGACTATTTTAAATATTGATAATAATAATAATATTTGTTGAGCAGCAAATCAGCATATTAGAATGATTTCTAAAGCATCATGTGACTCGAAGACTGGAGTAATGATGCTGAAAAATTCAGCTTTGATCACAGGAATAAATTATATTTTAAAATATATTCAAACCGAACGCAGTTATTTTAAATAGTAAAAATATTATTGTATTTTTTATCAAATGAGGCCTGGCATGGTGAGCAAAAGAGACCTCTTTAAAAAAAGAAACATTACAAATATTACTGTCCAAAAACCTTTGACAGGTAGTGTAACAGTCTGAATTTAAAAAATTGTTAATAGTTAAAAGTTACTTTTAAAAGTAATGCATTACAATATTGAGTTACTCCCTAAAAAAACGAATTACTTTGTAAATCTGGGCAGGGCTTGCTTGTTTGTTTTTAATATAAAAAGTTATATTTTTGACAAATGTAAAAGCCTTTTCACACCAAAACCCGAGCCCACCCGAGCCCCACACTACACAGCCAATCACAAAATTGGTATTCAGTTGAGCTCCATTTTTTTTCTTACCACCCGCACCCGCAAACATTCTAATATTGTATATAATTTTCGCACTTTCAATATTCAGGATATTGAAATCGCTTTTAAATGAGTGCTCGCGCTGTTTACTTTTACTTTCGGTTTTGCGATAACGCGCACTCTGTGTACAGGGAGCAGCGCATCTTATAATAGATATTTGTCAGTGAACACAAGATTGAGCAGCAAATCCTCCAGCATGGTCTTTTTTTAGTAATCTCTCCTTATTTTCGACCCGTGATCAGTCAAATCTAAAGGTCATTGCACACTGAGTCCGATTTTTGTATGCGTTTTTTCTCATATTCGCCATCCTTTCCTATGAAAATGCTTATTATGGATGCAAAATGCAGAAAATCGAACCTGATCTGAATTTTTGAACGACAGTTTCAGAGGCAGTGTGTAAACTCGATTAACACAACATGAGGTCGTATTTATTTTTTAACGTGCGAAAATTTCACACTCATGTCTGCAATGACATTAACTCCTGCAGCTCGTGTTGGATGCAGGGTTGCCAAGTCCGCGTTTTTTCCCCGCGGAATTGGTCTACTTTTAAACTGTTGCCATGGGTTGATTTTCCCCAGTGGTTTAAAGGTTTGAAATATTGCAGAAATTAAATTTCAATAAAATGCCTGTATTTAAAAAAAAAAAAATGTTGCATTATACCTATGATAAAACGGTGCTAGTTGTTAGGTTTTGAGAAGGCTGAAGCCTTTGAGCTGTGCATTTGATCATTGTGCACAACTGTAAAATGTGTATTTTAGATATGGAAATGACATAAATAAGTTTTGATATTTGGGATATGGTCAGTGCACTATTTTGGGTTGTTCTTGGCTGGCCATTGGGCTAGTTATGTCATATAGACTTAGTAACTCTGTTGTCAGATGCTTTCAGTTTAGAATTGTAGCTTACATTTTCCAACTGCAGTAAATTATTTTTATTTCTATAAAAATGCAAAATGACAGTGAAGGTGCTGCAGCGGTGGTCAGTTAATGTAATCAGCATAGAACCAAACACAGTGTAACACCAACTACGCCAAATGGGAAAAATGTGCACTTCTATAATGCACTTAAATAATACTTGCTCTGTTTTCAAACACAAATTTTATATAATTTTAGGAACATATATAGTGTACAAAATTTTGCTATTTCGATTCACTAATGTGCTTTTTGAACTAAAATGTGCTTTTATCTCTCTATTAAAATAGTAGTTATGTATTACCACTTGTAGTACACCCCCCGGGCCTGAACTCCTGTCAATTAAAAAGTAATGCGTTACTTTAGTTACTTGGAAAAAGTAACCTTATTACCTAACTTGCGTTACCCCCAACACTGCCTTCACGAACTAACTCTCAGGTGCTCCGCAAAAAATCAGCGATGCCTTTTTAATGTGTTCGACAAATCGGCCACCGTCAGCGGCGTGAGTAAGCAGGTTAGTCATGCTCTCTGCTCTCTATTGAGTCTAAATAGTTTCCACTTAAACGCCCTATTAAAGGGTCAGCTGACCCTCATTCCCGCCCACACACCCGCAGCCCTGCTTCACCCGCAACAAATGATGCGTTTGACATTCCGCCGCATTATCTTCGGCTCTCAGTGTTTCCTTTCAAAAGATGGACGCGTCTCATTCTCTCAACAGGGAGATGAGCTGGAAAAAAGTCTATAAAAGTCATTTCTATTGAGGGCGTCATGTCTACGGGGGCCTGGAGCGGGCAGAATGGACGGACTGGGAGGGGAGGACGGCTTTTAGAGCTCTGCTTTTCATTAGCGAGAACAAAAAGGCCGGAGAAGCGATTCCGCCCTCCGCTGTGCAGGAATGCGGGTCATTGTGCGCTCAGGGCTGATCCTAGACCCGCGCGCGGCGCGTTCCCGATTTAAATCCAAAGTGTAGCAGGTCCCGGGTCAGCAGCGCGAGCGCGGCGCGGTGAAAAATGGCGGCTAGGGTCGGCTGTGTGCGGTCGCGCTGAATGCGCCGATTGGTCACGGGGCAGCGGGGTTCGCGCGGGCGCGAAGAGCGCTGTGGGAAAGTGTCAAACCACTAAACTGTTTTCAGGGAGGCCTTTAAAACCCCAAATTTGACAGATCCGGATTTGCCGGAGTTTTGGCAGTTGGCCAGAGCTGAAGTCCAAATGGAAGAGGTTCGGTTGGGCGATAAAGATATTGTAAAATTCACTTACATAAGTTTTATTTATGGTGATAATAATGTATAAAGTTTCAACATTTTAATAATTTCGGAGAAAAAGACGCAAAATGAAGAAGAAATATAGGCCTAGAAATAAAATATGAATATTTATAAGTCAAATATTCTTTTAAGTTATGAAAAATGAAAAATGTAATTTATATAAAAGAAAACATATGACAAAAAATATTATATATTTTCTTTTAGGTATAAAAATTTGGTATATATTTTGTTTTTTCGTATAAACACTTATTATTACAAAATGAAAAAAAAATGTTTTATATGTACATTTCTTATGTAGGAACATTTTACATATAAAAAATATAAGCATTTTTTATTTATATTTACTTTTTTCAAATAAATAAAATATATGTATATTTATTCTTTTATGTATAAATAGTTGTTTTATGTATAAATAGTTACGACTAAATGAACATTTTTATATAAATAAAATTTTAAAAAGTCTTGTGTAAATAGTTTATATATGAAAAGTTATGATAAAGAAATATTTTATATAAATTAAATTGACTAATTAAATGTAAGTAAATAAGTGACATTGATCATGAGACTACAAAAAGTTATGACATGAAATTAATAAGAAATACAGAAATAAAATATTTTAAAATATACTCATACATAACAAGTTATGAAATCAAACACATGATAAATATAATTTAGCCTATATAAAAGAACTTATGACAAAATGATATATTTTCTTTTAGGTATAAATATTTGGTATATATTTTCTTTTTTGCATAAATATTTTAAGTTATTACAAAGTTAAAGAAATGTTTTATGTGTAAATTATGTAGGAACATTTTACATATGAAAAATATAAGCATTTTTATATATAACTTGTGATAAAATAAATATAGAATATATACAAAAATATTTATGTATAAATATTTTTATATAAAAGAAAGATTACGACCAAAAATACTTTTTAAATAAATAAAATATATGTATATTCTTTTATGTATAAATATGACTAAATGAAGAACATTTTTATATAAATAAATTGTAAAAAAAGTCTTGTGTGAGTAGTTAATATATATGAAAAGGTGTGATGAAGAAATATTTTATATCAATTAAATTGAGTAATTAAATGTAAGTAAATAAGTGACATTAATCATTAGACTACAAGAAAATTATGACATGAAATAAGAAATATAGAAATTAAATATTAATATTTCCATATATGCATGTTTTAAGTTATGAAATAAAGCAAATGAGAAATATAATTTACATAAAAGAAAACGTATGACAAAACAATAAATATAAATGTTTTCTTTTATATATAAATATTTTGTATATATTTTATTTTTTGTGTAAATATGATAAAAGTTATAGTTATGACAAAATGAAAGAGAAATCTTTTATGTATTTGTTTTGTTTAAACATTTTACATATAAAATATATAAGCATTTTCTTTATACATGTATATAAAAGAAAAATTATAACAAAAGAAAAAAATATTTTAATAAAAAAAAAGTATAAATATTGTTATATAAAAGAAAGATTATGACAAAATGAAGATTTTTATATATAGATATATAAATAAAATATGTGTATTATTTTATGTATAAATATTTTATATAGCCTATAAAAGTGACAACAAAATGAAGAACATTTTATATAAATAAAATAAATGTGTAAATAGTTATTATAATTATAATATTTTGTATATTTTATTTTTGTATAATATTATGATAAAAGTTATGACAAAATGAAAGAGAAACTTTTTATGTAGAAATATTTTACATATATAATATACAAGCATTTTCTTTATATTTAAACAAGAAAGAAAAGTTATGACAAAATAAAGAATAAATATAATAAAAATAAAAAATCTTATGTAGAAATATTTTTATATAAAAGAAAGATGAAAAATGAAGACTTTTTATACATAAAATATATGTATATTTATTCTTTAATGTATTTATATAAATGTTAAAAAGTAATTCATGTTTAAAGTTGTGACAGAAATAATTGATATGAATTAAATCGACTAATTAAATAAGTGACATTGGTCATGTGAGTACAAATTTCGATACAGCTTTTCTCTAAAAATGTTATTCTGATCATATAATTTATAATTGTATTAAATTACATTAACCCCTTAACTGTCACCGTCCCACCTGTGCGACGCTTGGCGCTCTTTTTTCCGTTGTCCTTTTTCTCTATCAAATGTTTTAGTAATCATTATAAATTATATATCATTCGAAAGTTTAGAAGCTCAGGAATCATCCTGTGAAATTTTAAAATCAGACATTGTTTTGCCATGAAAATGATACTTTAAAATATTTTGGCGGTCTCCTCCCCCTTTAGTGGTGTCATATTACAAAATGAATTACGGTCTTTTAGATTTAGAATCACAACTTTTTACTATCTTGACAAAAACATATCATTGGAAAGGTTGGAAATTTTGCGATTGAAAATTTTCTAAAAAATGTACACTTTTGTGACAGAAAAGTGCATTAAAAATATATATATGGCTTTTGGATGGCTGTTTGTGGTATAACGCCCTAAACAAACTTTCACAGGAATCTCAATTCTTTTCATATCAACTTCAAATTTGGAACATAACTTATTTAGATGTAAGGCTTCAATTTGATACCAAATTTGGGATAAAACCTGTTATGTAAAATATGTATTTAATATAAAATATAATCAAAATTGTACTGTGTATTTTCTTTACAGTAAGTTTAAACTTCTATAATTTGTTGATACTTTATTTATTCCACATCTGCAATACTCTGGTGATTGTCCTCTTTAAAAAGAGACCAACCTTAGATCTGTATTCCAAAGTGTTCATGAATTACAATAATTTAAGTTTGCATAGTGCACTTTCATGCCTATTTTTAAAAATGGGCGGTGACAGTTAAGGGGTTAAACTTATATTACTATTAAATTATCCAAAATAGAAGCATTTTTACTAGAATTCTCAGAATCTTCATTTTATAATGTTTATTTGTCCTTGCTAGTGAGTGCTCTGTGACTTAATATAAATATCTAAAGATTTAAGTAGGCGATTTTTGGCTCATTTATTTGGCTGTTGTCCATCAGACTAATGGAAAGTGTGTCTTTTAGCACCAAACCTGTGCAGACAACCGGATGAGTATTTGTGTGTGTGTTCATGAATACCAGTGAAAATTAGAGTGAATTAGCTATGGCCATTATGCACAAAATGAGTGATTTGTAGAAGTGTGTGTGTGTGTGTGTGTGTGTGTGTGTGTGTGTGTGTGTGTGTGTGTGTGTTGTCTTACTAGGGAACAGAGGAGTAGACGACATCCCAGGTCCAGATCCAGAGCAGCAGGGCAGAGAAACACCCGTCATAATAACTGGAGCGACAGACAGATGGATAAGAGCCAAATGAGCTTTAATCACATTATATCAACTATTTACAGCTCAAACATCATGTTTTATAAATATGACCAGTTCAGCATTAGGACACATGCGACTAAGTTAGTTTTCTAGATCTATACATTTGCAAGGAAAATCATCAAAAAAAAAAGCACAAAAAATTAAAATAGTCAATAAATAATGAGTATACGTGTCTAAATGTTTGAATGGTAGTGTGCTGCATGTATTTATGTCAATTGATTCTGAAAAGTAGCTAAACAAAAAGGCAGCATGTAAATAATTCATATTTATGCATGTCTAACATTATGTGTATATGTGACCCTGGACCACAAAACCAGTCATAAGGTTAAATTTTACAAAACTGAGATATATACATCATATGAAAGCTCGATAAATAAGCTTTCTATTGATATATGGTTTGTTAGGACAATATTTGGCTGAGATACATCTATTTGAAAATCTGGAATCTGAGGGGGCAAAAAAATCAAAATACTGAGAAAATCACCTTTAAAGTTGTCCAAATTAAGTTCTTAACAATGCATATTACTAATCAAAAATTACATTTAGATATATTTATAGTAGGAATTTTACAAAAAATGTTCATGGAACATGATCTTTACTTAATTTCCTAATGATTTTTGGCATAAAAGAAAAATCAATAATTTTGACCCATGCAATGTATTTATGGCTATTGCTACAAATATACCCCAGCGACTTAAGACTGGTTTTGTGGTCCAGAGTCACATATCTTTAAATGTTTTATTTTGGGGTAAACAAGGATTCAGATATCTATTCCATAATAAAATAGCGCTTACAAATGTGAAACAGCAGAAATGTTACAAAATACAAAACTGCTTTTGTTCGACATTTGCTGCTAAAAAGTTATTATTTTACATTATTTTTTATTTAAACATTATTTTACATTTACCAAGACTTTTCGGTAAATTTATACATAATTTTTTCTATGTTAATGAGAAATTGTATTTAAATA
>NC_133385.1:3169845-3235591 GCF_049309525.1 Garra rufa
TGCATGAAGCCTAATTTTAGTATCATTAATATTTTTCCCTTAGAAATTAAGCACATTGCCCTCATTTAATAAAAATGTTAAAATAATGATATATTTTTTAAACTGTGTGTATATATATATATATATATAATTTTTTTTTTTTTTTTGTTATGTAAAAGATTGCAATAATGACATATTATTTAAACTGTATTTAAAAATCACTGAACTGCCTTTATACTAAATTAAATTTTAAAAAGAACAATTTATTATGGTATTACAGTGATGAAAATTATTAATTAATGATTAATCATGATAAAAAAAACAAAAACAAAATATTGTTGTTATTATTATTTTATTTTAATGTAAAAGATTAAAATATATATTAAAATGTTATTATTATTATTATTTTATTGTAAAAGATTAAAAGATATATTAAATATTATTATTATTTTATTTTAATGTAAAAGATTGCAATAATATATTATTTAAACTGTATTTAAACTGTATTTAAAAATTACTGAACTGCCTTTATACTAAATAAAATATAAAACATTATTTATTATAGTATTACAGTAATGATAATCATATATCATATATATATATATATATATATATATATATATATATTTATTTATTTTTTTAATGTAAAAGATTGCAATAATGATATATTATTTAAACTGTATTTAAGAATTACTGAACTGCCTTTATGCTAAATTAAATTTTAAAAAGAAAAATTTATTATAGGATTACAGTAATGAAAATAATTAATTAATGATTAATCATAATTAAAAAAAAAAACAAAATAATATTATTATTTTATTTTAATGTAAAAGATGAAAATATATATTACAATATTATTATTATTTTATTTTAATGTAAAAGATTGCAATAATGATATATTATTTAAACTGTATTTAAAAATCACTGAACTGCCTTTATACTAAATTAAATTTAAAAAAGAAATTGTTTATTATGGTATTACACTAATTAAAATCATTAATTAATAATGAATCATAATTAAAGAAAAAAACACATGCATAAAAGACAAGGTTCATTTTCTTGATACAAAATATTATTATTTTTTTTAATGAAAATTTTTTAAATAATGATATATTATTCAAACTGCATTTAAAATGTATTTAAAAATCATTGAACTGCCTTTATGGTCAATTTTGTTTTACATTTTATTTATTATGGTATTACAGTAATGAAAATCATTAGTTAATGATTACTCAATAATAGAATTTAAAATGACCCGAACAGTAAAATGTGTATTTCTCATAAAAAAATAAATGCAAAAAATCTGAAAAAAATGAATGATGTGTATTTTATGGTTTTTAATGCATTTGCAAAGTTTAATTGCCTTAATAAAAATTATGCATTTTTCTTTTTTATATTTTACATATATCTTCCAGGTCAAAACTGACTCGAATGTGAAGGAAAACTGTCTCTCTCAGATCAGAAGTGTGCTGCATCCAGATCTTATATATATATTATCATTATATTATTATTATATACGCTATTAGCAATTTATCATTAATGAGTAAATTTGACAAAATTCAATGTTTTAAATGTTACCATGTTATTTCTGCATTTTTTATTTTATTTTTTAAAAACTATACAGCAGAAAATTCATATATATTTTTTTCATTATTGATGAGAAATTTTATCTGAAAATATTGTTGTTTGAAATTTATAAAAACATATAATCTGAGAATTAGAAGTAGTACCCTATTTATTTAAATTCCTTTGAATTTATAACTTATGATTGCTCAAAACAGCCCAAATGTATGAAACTTACACATTTAGTTCCAACAAAACAACCTAAATATTACTCTAAAATGTTTTCAAGGAAAAAATGTATTTTATTTGCATAAACGTTTACTTTCAGAAAAAAAAAAGTTAACAATTTTTCAGACTGCATTGGTTCATCAATACATATTCATGTTTATCGACAAAATTCAGTCTCAAAAGTGTGTGAGATATGGAGAAAAGGCTAAATATATTTGACTAAAGTTTTTAGACTGTCATGTAACAACTTAGATAATATTACAAAAAGTATTTTTGGTGATTAATGGGACATAACCGGCTCAAAAATTACCCGAATATTAAAATGGTTATATCTCCTAAAATATAAATGCAAAAAAAAATTAAAAAAAAATTAAAAAAATAAAAATAAATTATTAATAAGTTTTTAATGCATTTGTAAAGTTTCATTGCCTTACTAAAAAGTATGCATATATTTGACCCTGGACCACAAAACCAGTCTTAAGTCGCTGGGGTATATTTGTAGCAATAGCCAAAAATACATTGCATGGGTCAAAATTATTGATTTTTCTTTTATGCCAAAAATCATTAGGAAATTGAGTAAAGATCATGTTCCATGAAGATTTTTTGCAATTCCTACTATAAATATATCAAAATGTAATTTTTGATTAGTAATATGCATTGTTAAGAACTTAATTTGGACAACTTTAAATGTGATTTTCTCAGTATTTTGATTTTTTTGCACCTTTAGATTCCAGATATTCAAATAGATGTATCTCGGCCAAATATTGTCCAATCCTAACAAACCATATATCAATAGAAAGCTTATTTATTGAACTTTCATATGATGCATACATCTCAGTTTTGTAAAATTTAACCTTATGACTGGTTTTGTTAATTATTATATTATTATATACCATATTATCTACTTATCATTAATGAGTAAATGTGACTAAATTCGTTGTTTTGAATGTTACCATGTTATTTCTGCATTTTTTAATTTTTTTTAATTTATTTTATATATAGGCTAACTATAAAGCAGAAACGTTTACTTTTACAAAAAGTATTTTGGGCGACTAATGGGACTCCACGTATAACGGGTCAAAAATGCATTTTTTATTAATGTAAAAATTTAGAAATTCTCTTTAATTTCAAATTACACAAAAATCAACTTCATCGACAACATTCAGTCCCAAAAGTGTGTGAAATATGGAGAAAAGGCTAATTATATTTTACTAAAGTTTTTAGACTGACATGTAACTTTATAAAAAGTATTTTTGATGACTAATGGGACTCCACGCATAACCGGGTCAAAAATGACCCGAACAGTAAAATGTTTATATCTCACAAAAAATAAATGCAAAAAATCTGAAAAAATAAATAATTGTTTATTTTACAGTTTTTAATGTATATGCAAAGTTTCATTGCCTTACTAAAAATTATGCACTTTTTAGAAAATCTTGCATCTCTCTTCCAGGTCAAAACTCACTCGAATGGGCATTAAAACTGTCTTAGATGTGTCTTTAGTCTCTGTCAGATCAGTCCAGATCTCCTGGCCGTAAACAGGCATGTCCCAGCGCAGGGGGGATCCGGGCCAGTCTTTTGGGGGAAACATCACCTCATGCTGGGCATGCTAATCGCCGCAGACAGCCGCTCTCTTTGTCCCCTCGACACAGAGCCAAAGGGCACATGTAATCAAATTTGCAGTTTTATTGGCCTCGCTGGTAGCGGGCAGGCCGTCGGCCGATGAATATGTAATGTGTGTTAACCGTCGACCGAGAGGAAGCCGCTCGGGTTATAGATCAGGAAATGAACTTGTGACTAATCAGACGAACAACAAACGCTTAGCGGTGTGACAGAGAAACTTTAAACTTCGTCCAGAACTAGACTGCACTGGAGAAATCATTCTAACTCTTCCTAATATTAAGGCCAAGAAGGTGTAGTTGTGGTTTGACAAAGTGATATTTTTTTGTAAAAAACACACACAATTACAAAATAAGACCCTTAAAAAGATGTTTGTTGATGAAGCATCTTACATTTGATTAAAAATAAATAGTAAATGCAAATGATAGTTATTGCTTTTTCCATAAATTGCATCTTTAAAATACACTAAAATGTATTAAAATTAAATGACCACTACACAGACAAAACGTGATTGTTTTTTATGTAATATATATTGTATATTAATTGTATATTATATAATATATAATTGTTTTGATATTATAAATAACATATTTATCAAATATAATGGATATTTTGTGTGTGTGTGTGTGTATATATGTGTGTGTATATAAAACAATTAAAAATAAATTAAAATTAAAAATAAGGAAAATAAATGTTTAAATGTATATATAATGTGTGTAATATATGTGTAATTTATATAATAATAATGTGAAATTTAAAATAATAATAAATTGTTATTAAATAAATTATTTAATAATTGTAAATTATTATTTACAATTTTATTATTATATCTTTTGTGGGGAGGTGGGAAGCTGGTTTGTATGTTAAAATATGCATAAATATATAAAATAAAGTAAACATAAATTAAAGTTTCTAGTTAAAAAACTATAAATCTTTATTTGTGGTATGTTATATATTTTACACAATTACTAAATAACTAAATATGCAGATTTAAAATAAAGCATAATTACACAGAATTTATATTTATATATAATTTTAATTTTCATACTATTTTTTATTATTATTATTTTATATATTTTACTAGTGTGGGGATCCAAATATTCATATGTTAAAAAAAAAATAATAATAAAAAAAAAATATATATATATATATAGTATTTTTTTTTTGTGTTTAGTATTAATATTTTATATATAATTTATGTGTGTGTGTGTGTGTGTGTATATAATTTTAATTTACATATTTTACTAGATTAGTAAAATAAATGGTTTATATATAATTAATTTATATCTTTTGTGGGGATCTAAATATTCGTATGTAAAAAAAAATATATAGTATTTATATTTTTTAGTATTTAGTATTAATATATTTTATATATAATTTTAATTTTCATACTATTTTTTTATTAGTAGTATTTTATATATTTTACTAGATTAGTAAAATAAATGGTTTATATAAATAATAAATATAAATAATGTATATCTTTTGTGGGGATCAAAATTTTTATATATTTTTTTACTATATATATAGTATTTATATTTTTTTTGTTTTTTTTAGTATTTATATTGTTTAGTATTTAGTATTATATATATATATATATATTATTTTATTTATTTATTTATTGGTATTTAATTTATTATTTAATTTGGTATTTAATTTATTATAAATTTTTTGGTCTATATATAATTCTTTCTTTTTTTTTTATTTTGTGGGGTGCTTTCAAATGATCTGTTTTAATATGCATCAACATTTTTTTTCCCCTTATTTTAGTAATCTCTCAGTGTTTCCCGTCTGCAGCGCTCTAGTCCGCATGGCTTTCCCAAACAGGCCGAATTAGTCCTTTATGAAGTGGAGTCACTAAAACGTTAGTTCATGTGAACCCATTTGAAGCTTTTATGCCTTTTAAAGGACAACTGAACAAAATTAGAGCCCTCATTGAGAGTCTGTCGTTGTGAGACCAGCTGTGAAAGGTCTCTCTCGTCTTTCACTCCTCGACCTCTTGAAAACGGCCGTCTCTCAATGGCTCCTGTCCTCTTGGCTCTTCACACGCTGAATGGAGGGCCAGGCTCTGAATCAAACAGCACAATGCGGGGAGACCCGGGGCCCAAGCGCGGCCCCTGAATGCATCTGTGCGGCTGTAATGAGGACAAACTCAATCGGGCAATTGATTCACGCTCACAAACCATTTTGGACACCGTTTTGTCCAACAAATCAAACGTAAACAAATGAGATTGAAAAGAGGTTCAACTACAGTCAAGCTCCGCTTTTGATGGTTCTCCAATAAAACCTGTCAGCAATTCAATGATGAAATCAGCTTTTATAGTTTCAAATCGTGCTGAAAATCTGTATATTTATTCTGGTTCATGTAAACACTATTAAAATGTGACGTTCTTTATTCATATTTATAGTAATAGTCAATCACATCCCACTTATAAACTCAAATAAATAATTTTTTCAATAGTTCAGTGAAATTAACTGTTCAGATGAACACGTGTGTGTTGTATATTTTATTCATTTATAACATATACATATATATACATATAATTTTTTTTTATGTTGTCATTATTTGTCATTTTCATGTGGATAATATCACTTAAATTACATTTAAATTGATATTTTTAAATAATTGTAATGGTTTATGTTATCAGTATCTATCATTTTCATGTGAAGAATATCATTTAAAATAAAAAATTTCAAATTAAAATTTTATTTTATATATATATGTTTTTAAACAATTTTAATGTGTTCTGTTGTCGATATTGATCATGTTCACGTGGAAAAAATAATTTAAAATTACATTTTGTTTTCAATATTTTAAAAATAATTTTAAATGTTTGTTTTATCGATATCGATCATGTTTATGTGGAGAAAATTATTCAAAAATGACATTTTCTTTTATATATTTTAAATAATTTTAATGGTTCTGTTATCGATATCTATCATTTTCATGTGGAGAAAATCATTCAAAAATTAAATTTTATTTTATATATATATTTTTAATAATTGTAATGGTTTCTGTTATCGATATCTATCATGTCCATGTGGAAAAAAATCATAAACAAATTAAATGTTAGTTTAGATATATTTTTTTATTCATTTTAATGGTTCTGTTTTCGATATCTTTAATTTTCATGTGGAGAAAATCATTTAAAAATCACATTTTATTTTATGTGCAGAAAATTATTCAAAAATGACATTTTCTTTTATATATTTTTAATTAATTGTAATGGTTCTATTATCGATATCTATCATTTTCATGTGGAGAAAATCATTTAACAATTACATTTTATTTTTTATATATTAAATAATTTTAAAGGTTTCTGTTATTGATATCGATCATGTTAATGTTGAGAAAATCATTTAAAATGTAGATTTTAGTTCAGATATTTTTAAATAAATTTAAAGGTGGCTTTTATCTGTATTTATCATTTTCATGTGGAGAAAATCATTTTAAAATAAATTTTTATTTTATATATATATATTGTAAATAATTTTAATGGTTTCTGTAATTGATATCTGTCATGTTCATGTAGAAAAAAAATATTTAAAATTGCATTTTGTTTTAGATATTTAAAGTAATTAAAAAAAGTTTGTTATAGCCATATTTATCAGTTTAAATGTGGATAAATGCATTTAAAAATATTTTATTTTATATTATCATGTTCATGTGGAAAAAAATTATTTTAAAATGACATTTTATTTTATATATATTTTGTATAAATTTAAATGTATCTTATATCTGTATTTGTTATTTTCATGTGGAGAAAATCATTTAACAATTACATTTTATTTTATATATTTCTTAAATAATTTTAATGGTTTCTGTTATTGATATCGATCATCTTCATGTGGAAAAAATTATTAAAAAATTACATTTTCTTTTATATATTTTAAATAATTTTAATGTTTCTGTTATTGATGTCTATCATTTTCAGGTGGAGAAAATCATTCAAAAATTTAATTTTATTTTATATATATATATATTTTTTTTAATAATTGTAATGGTTTCTGTTATCGATATCTATCATGTCCATGTGGAAAAAATCATAAACAAATTAAATGTTAGTTTAGATATATGTTTTTATTCATTTTAATGGTTCTGTTTTCGATATCTATAATCTTCATGTGGAGAAAATCATTTAAAAAACCACATTTTATTTTATATATATATTTTAAAGAATTGTAATGTTTTCTGTTATCAATATCTATTTTGTTCATGTTGAGAAAATTATTAAAAAATGACATTTTCTTTTATATATTTTAATTAATTTTAATGGTTCTGTTATCGATATCTATCATTTTCATGTGAACAAAATAATTTAAAATTACATTTTAATTTCTATATATTTTTAAAATAATTTTCATGTGGAGAAGATTATTTTAAAATTATTTTATTTGTTTGATATTACATCATTTTAATATTCATTAAATCATTTTAATGTTCAATATCAATATCTTTTGTTTATGTGAATAAAATTATGTGAAGAAAATCGTTAAAAATTACATTTTATTTTATATATATATATATATATATATATATATATATATATATATATATAAAATAAAATGTAATTTTTTTCACATAAATTTTATATATATATATATATATATATATATATATATATATATATATATGTGTGTGTGTGTGTGTGTACATATATATATATATATATATATATATATATATATATATATATATATATATATATATATGTATATGTATCTCAGATAGATAACAGAAACTGATATCTATCATGTTCATGTGGAGAAAATCAGTTAAAAATAACATTTTAGTTATGACATTTTTAAGTTAATTTTAAAGTTTTCTTTTTTCTGTATCATTTTATGTGGAGAAAATTATCTAAAAATTCTATTTTATTTTATTATATATTTATATTTAAAATAATTTTCATGGTGTATGTTATTAGTATCTATCAATTTCATAACAATATCATAATATCTACTAATAAATGTAGTCAAAACCACAATAATATAGTAGAAACATTTATTATTTACAGCACAAAAACAACAAAAAACAGACATAAATACACTTACATCTGGATATCTTTCTTTACAAAGTACATCTGAATAGAAAATATTATTCTTTACAATTATTTAATCTCTATATACAACAGTCGGAGTGCATCTCAAGAGCTGTGTGTGTTTATATGTGTTTGTGTCAGAGGGGGAATCACATCGCTCTCATTTCAATCCCTCCGTGATTTCGTTGTGTTAGTTTTTAGAGTCGTTCAGCATTTGTGGTGTTTCCATTTGCGCGTGGCCGCGGCGATGTGCATGTCTTTCTTGAGCCACGGGAACAGACTCGACAGCTGGATGGATCCGTTCGCGCGCATGGTTCCCGTGATGAGGTAGAGCTGCGCGCGGCCGGGGCGGACCAGCGTGTGCGCGCACCTCAGGTTGATGAGCAGCCAGCGCTGGATGAGACTGGCGGAGTCGTAGGGGAGCAGCGGCCCGCGCTGGATGAACTCCATCGGGCCTTCAACCGTCAACTCCGGCTCGGAGGAGGCAAAGCGGCGCCGGGAGATTTTGGCTTTCACGGCTGTGAGGAAAAAACACGGTGAGTTTATGTGTCCCAAAAGTCACTAAACCACATCACGAGACTTTAACGTTCAAAAAAACCAAGACAAAATAGGCCTAACGTTAACCGCTTACCGAAATCGTTGAGGCACAGAGCGTCCAGCACGGTTTTGAGAGACGGAGCTTCCTCCACAGATGGGCAGCTTTGACACACAGGCTGAGGGAACTCTGTCGACACGACAACATATACTGTTAAATTAACGTCTTTACGATTACATTTATGCTTTTGGGCAGACACTTTTTTTCAAAAGAGACATCTTATATAATGATGACATTCATCAGTATTTTGCTAAAAAAAAAAAATTGCTGCTATTTCCTGTAATTAAGTCAAAACTACTCTCTAAATTGTAATTAAAAAAAAATTACAAAATAAAACGCGATTTAAAAAGTATTTGTACTAAACATTAAGATCTGCTAACTAAAATGTAAAATCTGCCATATAAACATTACATTTTGGTTAACTTTTTTTAAATTTAATAATTTAAAAAGATTCTTTTATCTGTTTTCTTTTATCTATTTTCATGTGGAGAAGATCGTTTAAAATTACGTTTTATTTTAAATATTTTAAAATCGTTTTAACGGTTTCTGTTATCGATATCTATTATGTTCATGTGGAAAAAATCATTTAAAAGTTAAATTTTAGTTTAGATATTTTAAAAATAATTTTAAAGGTTTCTTTTATCTGTGTTTATCAATTTCATGTGGACAAAATCATTAAAAATGACATTTTGTTTTGTATATATTATAAATCATTTTAATGGTTTCTGTTATCGATGTCTATCATTTTAATGTGGAGAAAATCGCTTTATATTTATATATATAAAATTTATGATTTCTGTGATCAATATCTATCAGGTTAATGTAAAGAAAGTCATGTAAAAATAATTTGTAAAATATCTGTTTTCAATATCTATCATGTTCATGTGAAAATAATTTAAAAATTACATTTTAGTTGTTTAAAAAAAATTATTTTAATGGTTTCTTTTATTGGTATTTATAATTTTCATGTGGAGAATTCATTTAAAATTATTTATATATATATATATTATTATTTTTTTATATATATAATTTTAGTAATCGATATTTATCATGTGGAGAAAATCATTTAAAAATGACATTTTAGTTAAGATATTTAAAAAAAATAATTTTAATGGTTTCTTTTTATCGGTATCTATCATTTTGAAAATAAAAATAATTTAGAATTATAAATACATTATATAAATACATATATATATTATATATATAATATAATTTTAACAGTTTATGTTTTCGTATCAATCAATATCATAATAATATCAACTAATATGTTTGAAATTTCCTGCATTTCAGTCAAAACTACTCTTTAAATGTAACTACATATTTTATGCAAACAAGTTTTTCTGGAATTATTTAAACATAAAATAAATTTTTAAATAAAATTTGAACATTTTAATAAAACGTTGCGAAAAATAATGTTTGTTACATACAAAATACGCAGAGAAATTTAGAGAATAGTTCTGGCTAAATTGCAGAAAGCCATGATTGATATAAGACCAAATTTTAATGTATTAATAATTTATTTAAAAAAAAAAAAAATCATGTTCAAATTATTCCAGAAAAACGTAAACACCATGACATGAAGAAAACTATAAAATTAAATTACATTTTTTTTTTTTTTAATCCGTCTGTCTATATGTGTGAATGTTTGAGTGTCTCACCTTTAGAGAAGGCGCTGATGTGTTTGGGCAGCGGCGTCAGACACGTGTCGTCCTGCGCAGGAAACCGGTCGCAGTTCAGGGCTTCGGGCCAAGCGTGTCCATGACAGGCCAACACTGGAGCGCAGCTCTCCTTCACGGCCATACACACGCTCCGACACGGCTGGATGAACCTGCGGACGTAACCACCACATGTGAGTTTACTCGAAAAACACAACAAAATCTCCTACAATCCCTCAGCTGAATCCTCTTTGCACATACCTGTCCAGGCAAACGGGAGCGACCAGCGAGCAAACGAAAGCCCGGGCCTGCGGATGGCAGCCGGTGTGAAGCAGCGTCCTCCAGTCGTCCGATCGAGGAACCGCTTCCTCCAGACTGCTGTGGCCCAGCAGGTTAGGCAAACGCATTTCTGAGTAGGGCACATCCTGGCAGACGCTCATCTGGTGCGGGACGGGGACGCAGCGTGTGGTCTGGCCCAGGTCGAAGGCCCCGGAGTGGGCCGCCAGAGCGACGAGGAGCAGGAGGCTGAACGGTTGCATGATCCTGACAGAGGTGTGGAGGTGAGTGATGCAGGAGCTGAGCCCCTGGCTTTATATAGAGGAGGGGGCAGATGTTATCAACGACACATCAGAGGGACGCAGACAGGGTGACGAGCAGGAGATAACGGGCCCCAGACAGGGGGGAGCGAGGGGGGACATTAAATAAACTATCAAAGAGCTCTGCGCACACACACACTTAAGCTCCTAACGGCCACAAAATCCGCTGACTTCATTTCACACCACAGTTTTAGGTTTGTTTATACATTCAGAGCATTTGACATGATGAGACTGAGCAATCGATATTTTGGCTAAAGTCTGCTGCATTTTCTTGCAATTTGGTCAAAACGCTCTCTGAAATATTTGTGCAAGCATAAATTATATGTGACCCTGGACCACAAAACCAGTCATAAGGTTAAATTTTACAAAACTGAGAAGTATACATCATGTGAATACTCAATAAATAAGCTTTCTATTGATGTATGGTTTGTTAGGATAGGACAATATTTGGCCGAGATACATCTATTTGAAAATCAGGAATCTGAGGATCTGAGAAAATCACCTTTAAAGTTGTGCAAATTAGGTTCTTAACAATGCATATCACTAATCAAAAATTACATTTTGATATATTTACAGTAGGAATTTTACAAAAAATCTTCATAGACATGATCTTTACTTAATTTCCTAATGATTTTTGGCATAAAAGAAAAACCAAAAATTTTGACCCATGCAATGTATTTTTGGCTATTGCTAGCCTACAAATATACCCCAGCGACTTAAGACTGGTTTTGTGGTCCAGGGTCACATATGTGACATGATTAATTCACACATTCAGATCATTCAAGATGATAAAACATAAATAGACATAAAAAATAGTGATATCAATAAAGATTTTGGTTGAAATCTGCTAAAATTGCATGCAGTTTAGTCAAAACCACTGCCTAAAATATTATGTTATATATTCTGATCATTTTAGATGATGAAACTGAACAGTAAATAGTAATAGCAGTCAATATGATGGTTGAAATTTGCTGCATTTTCTTTCAATTTCGTCAAAACGCTCTCTAAAATATATGTGCAAACATAATTTTTCTGTGCCATTTTAGTGCATGATTAATATTCAGATCATTTTAGATGATAAAATTGAACAATAAATATCTTTATTAATTAAGATTTTGGTTGAAATCTGCTCAAATTTCATGCATTTTAGTCAAAACCACTGCCTAAAATATTATGTTATATATTCTGATCATTTTAGATGATGAAACTGAACAGTAAATAGTAATAGCAGTCAATATGTTGGTTGAAATTTGCTGCATTTTCTTGCAATTTCGTCAGAAACGCTCTCTAAAATATATGTGCAAACAAAAAATGTATGTGACATGATTAATTCACACATTCAGATCATTGTAGATGATAAAACTTAAATAGACATAAAAAATAGTGATATCAATAAAGATTTTGGTTGAAATCTGCTAAAATTTCATGCATTTTAGTCAAAACCACTGCCTAAAATATTATGTTATATATTCTGATCATTTTAGATGATGAAACTGAACAGTAAATAGTAATAGCAGTCAATATGTTGGTTGAAATTCGCTGCATTTTCTTGCAATTTTGTCAGAAACGCTCTCTAAAATATGTGCAAACATAATTTTTCTGTGCCATTTTAGTGCATGATTAATATTCAGATCATTTTAGATGATAAAATTGAACAATAAATATCTTTATTAATTAAGATTTTGGTTGAAATCTGCTCAAATTTCATGCATTTTAGTCAAAACCACTGCCTAAAATATTATGTTATATATTCTGATCATTTTAGATGATGAAACTGAACAGTAAATAGTAATAGCAGTCAATATGTTGGTTGAAATTTGCTGCATTTTCTTGCAATTTCGTCAGAAACGCTCTCTAAAATATATGTGCAAACAAAAAATGTATGTGACATGATTAATTCACACATTCAGATCATTGTAGATGATAAAACTTAAATAGACATAAAAAATAGTGATATCAATAAAGATTTTGGTTGAAATCTGCTAAAATTTCATGCATTTTAGTCAAAACCACTGCCTAAAATATTATGTTATATATTCTGATCATTTTAGATGATGAAACTGAACAGTAAATAGTAATAGCAGTCAATATGTTGGTTGAAATTCGCTGCATTTTCTTGCAATTTTGTCAGAAACGCTCTCTAAAATATGTGCAAACATAATTTTTCTGTGCCATTTTAGTGCATGATTAATATTCAGATCATTTTAGATGATAAAATTGAACAATACATATCTTTATTAATTAAGATTTTGGTTGAAATCTGCTCAAATCTCATGCATTTTAGTCAAAACCACTGCCTAAAATATTATGTTATATATTCTGATCATTTTAGATGATGAAACTGAACAGTAAATAGTAATAGCAGTCAATATGTTGGTTGAAATTCGCTGCATTTTCTTGCAATTTTGTCAGAAACGCTCTCTAAAATATGTGCAAACATAATTTTTCTGTGCCATTTTAGTGCATGATTAATATTCAGATCATTTTAGATGATAAAATTGAACAATACATATCTTTATTAATTAAGATTTTGGTTGAAATCTGCTCAAATCTCATGCATTTTAGTCAAAACCACTGCCTAAAATATTATGTTATATATTCTGATCATTTTAGATGATGAAACTGAACAGTAAATAGTAATAGCAGTCAATATGTTGGTTTGGAATTCGCTGCATTTTCTTGCAATTTCGTCAAACGCTCTCTAAAGTATTTGTGCAAGCAAAAATTTTATGTGACATGATTAATTTACACATTCAGATGTTTTTAGATGATGAAACTGAACAGTAAATAGTAATAGCAGTCAATATGTTGGTTTGAAATTGGCTGCATTTTCTTGCAATTTCGTCAAATGCTCTCTAAAATATGTGCAAACATAATTTTTCTGTGCCATTTTAGTGCATGATTAATATTCAGATCATTTTAGATGATAAAATTGAACAATAAATATCTTTATTAATTAAGATTTTGGTTGAAATCTGCTAAAATTGCATGCAGTTTAGTCAAAACCACTCTCTAAAATATTTGTGCAAACATAAGTTTTGTGTGACATTTTAGTGCATGATTAATTTTTATATTCAAATCATTTTAGATGATAAAACTGAATGCTAAATAATACAATATTTGTGCAAACATACTTTTAAAAACATTTTTAGTATATGATTCATTTAAATATTCAGGTGATTTTAAATGAGTGATAAATAATGACAATATCAATTAATATGTTGGTTGAAATTTGCTGCAATTTAGTCAAAACCACTGCCTATAATGTTTTTGCAGTCATAATTTTTATGTGACATTTTAGTGCATGATTAATTTATACATTCGGATCATTACAGATGATAAATCTGAACTATTAATAAAGATAATATCATTTAAAACACTGAAATCTGTACGAGTTTCCTGAAATGTAGTCAAAACTACTTTTTTAAATTTCACTGCATATTTTTTTTATAAAATATTTGTGCAATCATAATTTTTGACAATTTTGTGCATGGTTTATTTATACATTCATATGATTTCAGATGATAAAACTGAACGATTAAGTTGAAATCTGCGCTAGTCTCTCAGAACTTCTTTCTAAATTTCACTGCATATTTAAAAAAAAAAATTATAACAATATTTGTGCAATCATAATTTTTTGTGATATTTTAGTGCATGATTAATATTATATGTTTAGATCATTTATGATAAAAAGATGTTGGTTGAAATCTGCTTCAGTTTCCTACAATTTATTATAATACACTGGATTTGTTTCAAATTGATTTAAACTACCCATAAAACATCATCTGAGAGTTTTGGCCTTTTTTGGGACTGGAAAAGTAATTAAAAAATAATAAAATATTTAGAAATCACAGAAATATAGTTCTATATAATGAGTTATTCTCACCTCTAAAATATTAAAATGGTTTAAAATATTATTTTTAATAAATAAATATGCATATATAGTGCATTAATAAATCTAGTACACTGGATTTGTTTAAAATGTATTTCAACTAACCATAAAACATCATCTGAGAGTCTAAAATCTGCCATTTTTGGGACTGGAAATGTAATGAAACAACTATATTTCTGTAATTTTAAAAATATTTTACTGTTTTTCTTAGTTGTTCTCACCTCTAATGTATTCAATTTATTTAAAAAAGTGTGAATAAAAACATAATTTTTAATAAATAATTAGCCAAAACATGCATATATAGTGCATTAATAAATCTAGTACACTGCATTTGTTTAAAATGTATCTCAACTACCCATAAAACATCATCTGAGAGTCTAAAATTTGCCATTTTTGGGACTGGAAAATAAATAAAAAATAATAAAATATTTAGAAATCACAGAAATATTTTTTTTTCTAGGTATTCTCACCTCTAAAATATTTAAATGGTTCTAAATGTATTCAATTTATTTTAAAAAAGTGTAAATAAAAACATCATTTTTAATAAATAATTGGCCAAAACATGCATATATAGTGCATTAATAAATCTAATACACTGGATTTGTTTAAAATGTATTTCAATTACCCATAAAACATCATCTGAGAGTCTAAAATTTGCCATTTTTGGGACTGGAAAAGTAATTAAAAAATAATAATGAAAAAATACTGTCAAAAATATTTGTGCAAATATAGTGTTGGTGATATTATTAGTGCATAAATATTTTTTAATGCTCAAATAATTTAATAAAAATGCAGCAACAAATAAAACAGCGTTTTTTCCCCCCAAATATTTGCACCAATTATTTGTGTTCAATGATGTTGTTCCACCTGACATCAGCCACAGAAATGCATAGATTGCATGTAGCTTACATGTGCATGTGTTTGTGCATTTATGGTGGGTTTTTCTGTTTTCTGTTGTGCAAAGCAAAACATTTTTCAGCATGTCCTTGCCGTAATATTATTAGAGAGGCGTTTTGAACGTCTGGTCTGCGTGGAGACCGTTGGGCAGACAGGCGTCTCTGACAGCTCCTCTGTCTCCAGCATGTCAATTTGAGCTTCCTCTGCCAGCGAGAGCGTCGTGAGCAGCCTGTCTGCAGTCTACCTGTCCAGCGGCCCACCTTTGATCTGACTCGACGGGCTGCATTCGTATTCAAATCCTCCAGCTCGTGCTGCAGATGGAACAGGCCATTGTCCCTCTAATGTCTCAGACGCTCTTAACGCAGCGTACTTCACTGGATTATCTCACATTAGTGCTCCTGACATTTGCATTTACAGCCCTTCACTTCTGCAGTCTGACTCTCGGGCCAAAACCAAGGCCTGTCTGATGCTGTTTTTGCTCTGTCAGACTTTGTATTTCTGTTACATTTTGAGGGTTTTTCATGTGCATTCTGACTGCAGTGCATTCCTCAAACTAGTGTACTAGATCTATGCACACACTATAAAATCAGCACTTTTTCCTCCATATAAATATTTTCGAGTTGAGAATAATAAGGAAAAATATATTTTTGTGATTTGTAAATATTTTATAAATTTTTTTCTACTTTTCCAGTCACAAAAATAGCAAATTTTAGGCTCTCGGATGACGAATTCAACTTTAAACAAATCCAATGTGTATTTCTGTGATTTCTTTATGATTTTATATTACTCTTTCAGTCCCAAGCATGGCTTATTTTTAGACTCTTAAAATTGTTTTAATTTTTTTCTAGACAAATACAGTGTACTAGATTTTTTTTAATGCACTATATATGCGTGTTTTAGCCAATTATTATTTAAAATAATTTTTTTTATTTAAGCTTTTTTAAAGACAAATTTAATACATTTTAAACTATTTTAATATTTTAGTGCTGAGAATAATTAGGAATAAACATATTTCTGTGATTTCTAAATAATTTATTATTTTTTAATTACTTTTCCAGTCCCAAAAGTTTGGACTCTCAGATAATATTTAATGGGTAGTTAAATTTTTTTTAAACAAATCCAGTGTACTAGATTTATTAATGCACTATATATGTGTGTTTTAGCCAATTATTGTTTAAAATAAAATTTGTATGTAAACTTTTTTAAAGATAAATTTAATATATTTTAAACTATTTTAATATTTTAGTGCTGAGAATTATTAGGAATAAACATATTTTTGTGATTTCTAAATAATTTTTTTTTTTTTTTATTACTTTTCCGGTCCCAAAAATGGCTAAGTTTAGACTCTCAGATGATATTTAATGGGTAGTTAAACTTTTTTAAAACAAATCCAATGTACTAGATTTATTAATGCACTATATATGCATGTTTTTCACAATTATTTATTACAAATGTTATTTTTATTTAAACTTTTCAAGAAAAAGTCTAATACATTTTAAACCATTTTAATATTTTAGAGGTGAAAATAACTAGAAACAAGATATTTCTGTGATTTCTAAATATTTTATTATTTTTTATTACTTTTCCAGTCCCAAAAATGGCAAATTTTAGACCTCAGATCATGTTTTATGGGCAGTTGCAATAAATTTTAAATAAATCCAGTGTAGGAGATTTATTAATGCAATATAAATGCATGTTTTGGCCAATTATTTATTACAAATATTTATATATAAATTTAATATATTTTAAACCATTTTAATAAATTTTAGTTGTGAGAATAATTAGGACTAACTATATTTCTGTGATTTCTAAATATTTTATTATTTTTGTATTATTTTTCCAGTCCCAAAATGGCAAAGTTTAGACTCTCAGATGAAGTTTTATGAACTATAATATTTTTATTTAAATTTTTTTAAATAAATCTAATACATTTTAAACCATTTTAATATTTAAGAGGTGAGAATAACTAGAAAAAAATACATTTCTGTGATTTCTAAATATTTTTTTATTTTTAATTACTTTTCCAGTCCCAAAAATGGCAAATTTTAGGCTCTCAGATGATGTTTTATGGGTAGTTTAAAATCAATTTTAGACAAATCCAGTGTACTAGATTTATTAATGCACTATATATGCATGTTTTGGTCAATTATTTATTAAAAATTATATTTTTATTACAACTTTTTTTGATAAATGTAATACATTTTAAACCATTTTAATATTTTAGTGACGATAATAATTAGAAATAACTATGTTTCTCTGATTTCTAAATATTTTATTATTTCTAAAATACTTTTCCAGTCCCAAAAATGGCAGATTTTAGACTCTCAGATGATGTTTTATGGGTAATTGAAATACATTTTAAACAAATCCAGTGTACTAGATTTATTAATGAACTATATATGCATGTTTTGGCCAATTATTTATTAAAAAGTTTTTTTTTTTTTTTACAACGTTTTTTGATTAATGCAATACATTTTAAACCATTTTAATATTTGAGAGGTGAGAATAACTAGAAAAAAGATATTTCTGTGATTTCTAAATATTTTAATATTTTTAAAATACTTTTCCAGTCCCAAAAATGGCAAATTTTAGACTCTCAGATGATGTTTTTAGGTAGCCGAAATACATTTTAAACAAATCCAGTGTACTAGATTTATTAATGCACTATATATGCATATTTATTTTTTTAAATAGTATTTTTATTTAAGCTTTTTTAAAATAAATTAAACCATTTCAACATTTTAGTAGTGAGAAAAAATTAGGAATAAATGTATTTCTGTGATTTCTAAATATTTTATAATTTTAAAAAAAAATCTTCCCAGTCCAAAAAATGGCAGATGTCAGACTTTCAGATGTTTTTTTAAGCTCATTTTAGAATATTGTCACCGTTTAAATAAACATGCACACTTAAAAATGAACTACTTGATGCAAAAAGATGATTAAAATGTTGGTCAAATGTATTTTTCCCTTATATATTGATCCAGATTTCAACCTAAATGCATCCCGCATGTGTTATTTGTCAAATACAGACTTGTACTTTAAGCCACGGTGAGTGATTTGATCAAATATAACTCAAAGAAGACGTTAGCAAATTTCCAGACTAACAATCTGAAGGCCTGGAGCCCCTGACAAATCAGTCTGGACTCCCTTTATGAGGCTTTTCCCAGAAAAGCGGTAGACTGAAGACGGTCTGGATGTGTGGCGGTCCTTGCGTCTAAAGTCTCCGGCTCTTCTCCCGGCGGCCCCAGCCTTCTGGGCCACTTTACTGCCCCGCAACAGACGGCAGCTACTGAGGGACCTAACTGGGCAATTAGAGACACATACCCATTTAGGAGAACAATAGGGAGCATGCGTGGGGTTAAGCACCCCTCTCGCCGCTGATTGCCCCCCGCGGCTTGTTATTCTTTCTAACGGCCCTCCTGTGTTTGGATTGTTAATATGAGAGCGCTAATGGGACTCGTTCAGTTTGAGCTCAAGACGGTCTCGTAGTCTCAGATGGATGTCTAAGTGAGCAAAAGTTAAAATAGTATGTAGTGTGCTGAATTGTGATGAGAACGTGGTGTTTACAAGTTTGGGTAACAAAGGTTGTCTGTCACCATTTCTTAATATTTCAGCTTTTTTTATTATTTTTTTATTTTTTTATATTTCTATTAAGCTTTGATTTTAACTTTTATTTTCAGTTGTCAGTTCTCATGAAGTTTTTTACAATTTATCTAATATTTTTCTGTATTCTATTTTTTTTTTTATTTAATGTCAGTCGACTTTTCAATTGAAATCAGTTTATTGTCATTTTTTTTAAATGAGAGTTTTTATATCTTTTTTCGTGTGTTCGTAGTTTTGTTGTGTTTTATGGTTTTATAGTTTTATTAAGTTTTAAAGTGTTTTTAGTTTGTTCGGTTTATATTTTAGTACTCAAAGGTAAACAGATTTTAAAACCGAGTAGTTAAACTATTTAAATAAGAATGAATGAAAATGTGTTTTAAATATTTAATTTAAGATATTTCTGCCTTGGAAATTTATTGGAATTTTTTTTTTTTTTTTAAACATCTGTTGAAATATTTCTGTATTTTCTATACGTTTTATATAGAAAAAGTGCATGCTGTGCTCAGTATACAAAAAAAAAAAAAAAAAAAAAAAAAAAAATATATATATATATATATATATATATATAGTTTTAAAAAAATAAAAATAATTTGAAATATATATTTCATTTGAAATAACTTATTTTATTATTTTATTTTTTTAAAATGCAAATAAATAAACAAATTTTTTATGCATTTTATTTGAGATATTTTTGCCTTGGCAAATAACTTTTATTTATTTAATTTTTTTTATTTTATTAAAAATAATAATAATAACAAAAATATTTTGTTTTAAATATTTCTGCCTTGGCAAATAGCATTTATATGTTTTATTATTTGATTTGACAAAAATAAAAAATAATTAAAAAATATATTTTATTTTAAATATTTCTGCCTTGGCAGATAGATTTTATTTTATTATTTTATAAACAAAAATACAAATAAACTTAATTCTTTTAAAATGCATTTTATTTGAGATATTTTTGCATTGGCAAATAGCTTTTATTTTTTTTTTATTTTTTTATTAAAAAAAATAAAACTAATTGTAAAAAATATTTAATTTGAGAGATTTCTGCTTTGCAAATAACTATTATAAAAATTAAGATATTTCTGTATTTTCTATACTTTTCACACAGAAAAGGTGCATAATGTACTTAGTATACATTATATATAGTAAGACTAGTATGATAGTATGCTATTCCGAATGCAATGCTAATCTATTGTGTGTGTGTTTTGACACTGTCACAGACTCAATTGTCAGATCAAGTCTCCGGCTGTCAGAGACGAAGCTCGTCTCTCCTCATCAGACCAGCAGTCCTCTTCAACGCAGACATTCACTTCAAACACAGACACATTATAAAATCTCAAATGCTTTTATCTTATTTAAGAAATGGTACAAGCTGGTTTGTTAGGATGCATAAGAACCATGCATTTAAATTGTAAAATACTGCAAAATGCAATTTTAATATGCATGTTTTAAAAATCACACTTTTCATTGCCAGTGACCTATGACCTCCTTATAACTTTAATAAACAACACTTGAGAAGAGATTATGAGATGTAACTCATGGATAGATGGATATAACTCATTAACAGAAAATACATGAAATATGTCACTATTTTAAATCATTTTTCAAGAGGATATATAAACAAAATCCTTCCTATTTATTAAAACAATTGCACAAAATTAGAAATTGACAGCAACACACTAGATATATTACAGTGCAGAAGACATGCGATTGTAAGAGTGCAGTCAAACAAGTTGCTTTAAACATGAAATTGATCATCATATAGGCGTAAATGTGTAGGAGATCATTCACTAGCAGCAGGGTGCAGTGTAGAGATGCTATTTGTGTTGTTGTATTGTTCATGAACAGCAGAGGGCAGGAGAGACTAGTACTGATGTTGTTTGATCGTGTATCAACAGCAGGCGGCAGTGTAGTGTTATTAACAGCAGAGGACAGTGTTTATAGTGTTACAGACAGTGCTGAGTGTTTTTATTATTATTATTATTATTTTTTAGATATTTCTACCTTGGCAAATGTCTTTTTTTTTTAATTTTTTTTCTTTTTTAAATATTTTGAGATATTTCTGCCTTGGCAAATATCTTTATATTATTTTATAAAACAAAACAAAAATGTATACATTTTATTTGAGATATTTCTGCCTTGGCAACTAGCTTTTATTTTATTTCATTTGAATATTTTATTTAAAATAAATTCATTTATTAATTTTTTATATATTTTATTTCAAAATATTTCTGATTTTGCAAATAGCTTTTTTATTTTATTATTTTATTTGGAAAAATAGAAATGTAATTTTTTAAAAATATTTCTGCCTTGGCAAATAGCTTATAAAAAAATATAAATTAATGTAATTTTTTTAACTATGTTTTATTTAGGATATTTCTGCCTTTGGCAAATAGTTTTTATTTATTAAATTTTGTTATTTTATTTAAAAAATAAATAAATAATTTTCCTATATGTATTTTATTTGACAGACTTCTGATTTGGAAAATAGCTTTTATTTATTTTATTTTATTCTATTTTAACTCATTTAATTTTTATACAAATTTTATTTGAGATATTTCTGCCTGGGCAAATAGCTTTTATTTATTTTATGTTATTCTATTTAAAATAATTTAATTTTTATAAATAATTTTTATTTAAGATATTTCTGCCTGGGCAAATACTTTATTTTTATTTTATAATTTTATCTTTAAAAATGTTAAATTTTAATAAAAAAAATATATATATTTTTTTATTTGAGATATTTCTGATTTGGCAAATAGCTTTTTTATTTTATTAAATTATTATTATTATTTTTTTAGATATTTCTTCCTTGGCAAACAGCTTTTGTTTTATTTTATTTAAAAAAATAAAAATGCATTTTAATAATTTTTTAAAGCATTTTATTTGAGATACTTCTGCCTTAGCAAATAGCTTTTATTTATTTTATTTTAAAAAAATATTCAGAATGTAAATCATTTAATCATGCCAATAAAGCTACTTTAAATCTCCAATTTGAGTCTGAATACATCTAAATAGAACACAGCATTTAGTGTTTATATATATATATATATATATATATATATATATATATATATATATGAACCCTTAATGCTGTGTTCTATTCTGTGTCACCAGCAGAGGGCAGTGTAGAATATTTAGATGTATTTAGACTCATATTGGAGAATTAAAGTAGCTTTATTGGCATAGTTAAATGAGTAAATGATTTACATTGCCAAATCATTGATAAACATTTCATAGATCGATCTCAATCAGCTCAATGAAAAGGAGACTGTGAAGGCTCACTCACTGTATAAACCTCACAAATGTCATTTTCACAACTTTCTAAACTATTTTTAGTGCATTTTACTATCCCTCACAGCCTCATTTTCATTCATTTCAATAATTAACTAGATAAAAAAGTTCGTCAAGACAAACTTTGAAGTTGGCTTGAGAAAGCTTTGCCTTAAAGTTTAAAGAAGTTTTGGCAGTTTGATTAGTTTTTAAAGTTTAAAGATAGAAAAAGTTTGAAAAGATTTAAGTTTGAAGGTTTTCAGTCTGAAATAGTTTTAAGTTTAAAGTAGTTTTAAAGCTTAAACGGATAGACAGATTTATAGATGGATAGATTTATAGACAGATAGATTTATAGACAGATTAATAGACAGATTTATAGATAGATAGATTTATAGACAGATTTATAGATAGATTTATAGATAGATAGATTTATAGACAGATAGATTTATAGACAGATTAATAGACAGATTTATAGATAGATTAATAGATATATAGATTTATAGACAGATAGATTTATAGACAGATTTATAGACAGATTTATAGATAGATAGATTAATAGATATAGATTTATAGATAGACAGATTTATAGATAGATAGATTAATAGATATAGATTTATAGATAGACAGATTAATAGATAGATAGATTAATAGATATAGATTTATAGATAGACAGATTAATAGATAGACAGATTTATAGATAGATAGATTAATAGATAGATTTATAGATAGACAGATTAATAGATGGATAGATTTATAGATAGACAAGCATGACTAACAAGTTACTAGCATGATCCTAGCACGACTAGCAAGTCACTAGCATGATTTTAGCATGACTAGCAAGTCGCTAGCATGATTTTAGCATGACTAGCAAGTCGCTAGCATGATTTTAGCATGACTAGCAAGTTGCTAGCATGATTTTAGCATGATTAGCAAGTCGGTAGCATGATTTTAGCATGACAAGCAAATCGCTAGCATGATTTTAGGATGATACTAGCATGACTAACAAGTTACTAGCATGATCCTAGCACGACTAGCAAGTCACTAGCATGATTTTAGCATGACTAGCAAGTCGCTAGCATGATTTTAGCATGATTAACAAGTCGGTAGCATGATTTTAGCATGACAAGCAAATCGCTAGCATGATTTTAACATGATTAGCAAGTCGGTAGCATGATTTTAGCATGACAAGCAAGTCGCTAGCATGATTTTAACATGATTAGCAAGTCGCTAGCATGATTTTAGCATGACTAGCAAGTCACTAGCATGATTTTAACAAATCGCTAGCATGATTTTAGCATGACAAGCAAGTCGCTAGCATGATTTTAGCATGATTAGCAAGTCACTAGCATGATTTTAGCATTACTAGAAAGTCGCTAGCATGATTTTAGCATGTCGCTATCATGATTTTAGCATGAAAAGCAAGTCGCTAGCATGATTTTAGTATGATTAGCAAAGTCACTAGCATGATTTTAGCATGACTAGCAAGTCCCTAGCATGATTTTAGCCTGACTAACAAAGTCGCTAGCATGATTTTATCATTACTAGCAAGTCACTAGCATGATTTTAGCATTACTAGCAAGTCGCTAACATGATTTTAGCAAGACTAGCAAGTCGCTAGCATGATTTTAACATGATTAGCAAGTCACTACCATGATTTTAGCATGACTAGCAAGTCACTAGCATGATTTTAGCATGACTAGCAAGACGCTAGCACGAATTAAGCATGATTAGCAAGTTCCTAGCATGATTTTAGCATGACTAGCAAGTCGCTAGCAAGGTTTTAGCAAGTCGCTAGCATGATTTTAGCATGACTAGCAAGTCGCTAACATGAATTTAGCATGACTAGCAAGTCGCTAACATGAATTTAGCATGACTAGCAAGTCACTAGCATGATTTTAGCATGATTAGCATATTGTTAGCATGATTAAGATGGAGAGATAGAAAGATAGATAGATTAATAGATGGATAGATTTATAGATAGACAGATTTATAGATAGATAGATTTATAGATAGATTTATAGATAGATTATTAGATAGATTAATAGATAGACAGATTAATAGATAGATAGATTTATAGATAGATTAATAGATAGATTTATAGATAGACAGATTTATAGATGGATAGATTTATAGATAGATAGATTAATAGATAGATTTATAGATAGATAGATTAATGGATAGACAGATTAATAGATAGATAGATTAATAGATAGACAGATTTATAGATAGACAGATTTATAGATGGATAGATTTATAGATAGATAGATTTATAGATAGACAGATTTATAGATAGACAGATTTATAGATGGATAGATTTATAGATAGATAGATTTATAGATAGACAGATTTATAGATGGATAGATTTATAGATAGATAGATTAATAGATAGACAGATTTATAGATGGATAGATTTATAGATAGATAGATTAATAGATAGACAGATTTATAGATAGACAGATTTATAGATAGACAGATTTATAGATGGATAGATTTATAGATAGACAGATTGATAGATAGACAGATTTATAGATGGATAGATTTATAGATAGATAGATAGATAGATAGATAGATAGATAGATAGATAGATAGATAGATAGATAGATAGATAGATAGATAGATAGATGAGTTTAAATGAGTTTGATCGGATTAGAAATAGTAGATAGAAGGGAAGCCTGATTGAGTCTCAAAGGATTCTGGCAGTTTAAATTTGAATTTTGACAGTTGGAGTTTGAACATTCCGTCAATGTAAGTCAATGAGATTTTATTCCCAGTTTTAATCGGGATTTTTAGGAAAACCGTAAGTCCGATTAGTTAGAAAAGATATAGCAACTCGAGTTAGACCAGTATGAAGATCTGGGCTGAGTTTGGAGTTTGTAGAGTTAAAGCTCTAGGAGGAGTAGCAGTCAGAAAATCTTTGTCTCAGAAGAAGAATAATAATAATAATAATAATAATAAGTTTAAATAGAATATCAGTAAGTTGGCTCTCTCAAGCCAACTTAATAAATAATAACTGACTAGGGTCTAATCTACTCCCATACAATAAAATAAAGTTTTTTGTACAGTGTGGTTGACCTCTTTCTATCGTGCGTTGTGTGGTTTCATTAAGAATACCATGGTACACTTTGGTACACTGGTTTTAAATGAGGTTAATGAATTAATTACTGCCTCCAACCCAAATCCCTGCAGTAACCTTTGGACATTTTTAGATTTTAATGAAGATTTTATTCAACTGATTTCCTCCTAAAGGTTCCCACAATGTAGGTGATTTTAAGCATTTAATTCAATAATTTTCCAATAAAGCTAACCATAAAATACTGACATGTTTTTAAACATATAGTACCATGAGAATCCCACACTTGGAGCAAATCGATGTCAGTACATGAAAATGAAAGTCTTCAGAAAAGTATCTTTATTTATACTTAAATAATATATAAACCCAAACATTATTTGCCTTTTTTTTTGAGAGAGAGAGAGAGATATTTCAAATAGCTTTTATTTATTTTATTATTTTATTTAAAATAAATTAATTAATGTTTTATATATATATTTCATTTGAGAGATTTCTGGCTTGGCAAATAGCTTTTAGTTATTTTAGTGTATTATTTTATGTAAAATAAATATATATATATATTCTTTTATTTATATTTAAAGTTTTATATATATTATTTTAATATTTTATTTTTTATGAAGACACATTTTTTATGCCTTGGCAAATAGCTTTTTTAATTATTTAATTATTTTATTTAAATAAAATTTTATGAAAACAAATATTTTATTTGAGAGATTTCTGATTTGGCAAATTGATTTTTTTTACCTTATTTTATTAAAAAATAACTTATTTTTTAATATTTTATTTGCGATATTTCTGATTTTGAACATAGCTTTTATTTATTTATTAGCTTTTTTTAATAGAAATAAATGTAATTTTTTTAAATGTATATTTTATTTGAGAGATTTCTGCCTTGGCAAATAGCTTTTATATATTTTATTCTATTTTATTATTAAATATTTTTACTATTTAAAATAACTGCTTTCTATTTGAAAGTGATTAAAAACTGCATAGCCTAATTTCTCCAGTCAGAAATCGTTCTTCTATTCTGAGTACATTACATTTTATTTTATTTATTTTTGGTTCTTTGATGAATAAAAAGTTCAAAAGAACAACATTTATCTAAAAATAGAAATCTTTTGTAACATTATAGTTGTATTTATCATCACTTTTGATCAATTTGAAGCGTCCTTGCTAAAAAAAAAAAAAGTATTATTTTCTAGAATTAAATAATTTAAAAAAAAAAAGTTTAACTATTTCACAATATTACTGCTTTTGTATTTTATATCATATAAATGCTTGCTTCTTTAAAAACATAAAAAATCATACCGTTTAAAAACGTGACTGGTAGTGCTATACTATTATTAGGCTACGTCTTGACCTTTTTTAAGAGTCACTTTATTCGTTTATTCATTGTAAAGGTACGTTGATAATGAATAATTAAAAGAAATTACTGAAACTTTCCCCTAAAGCTATTTTTTTTTACATTGAGTAATTAGAAACATTTTTATTTCTCTATCTGTTTTGTCAGATTCTACTCGAACACACGCGAGCGCGCATGCACGTGCACGCGCCCGTGCGCATGCGCAGTCCCCGCCTGCAGCTCGGTCCGTGGCGGCTGCTGCTGCTGTTTGTGTACGCCGCACCGAGAATCTCCGTGTTTTTTCCGCTGCGTTCTCGCCCGCCGCCGTTTATGCGTCCGAATCCGACCGCCGGGCCCGTGCTGCTCGGTCCGTACTCCCGGTAAAAGGCTCGTCGCACCTCGGCTCCGGGCGTTATGCGCTCAAATGAGGCCTACATGCTGAAGCTGTCCTCCTCCTCTTCCTCCTGCTCCTCCTCCTCCTCCCATGCATGAATCTCACCGTGATGGCTGATGATCAACAACAACAGCCCGGTGCTCCCGGACCGTCCCTGCAGAGCCCCGAGGCGACGGCGCTGCAGTACAACAAGATCAAGAATTCAATTTGGTAAGAGATCCGATCAGCGTCCGATCTCAAAAACACTCCAGCACATCTCTGCCCTCAGAGAGAGAGATAGACGGAGCACCTTGCGTGCATATGACGGGTTTGCGCTTGTAACGGGATGTCTGATTTGGTTGCATGTGAAGGTTGATTGTTTACATGGGATGTCTGATGTCAAATGCACTGCAGGCCTGTATTTCAGTGCATGGGGGTGTCTGATTTCAGTGCATGTGATTATTGCATTCGATTTTCTGGTTTCATTGCATCGTACAACCTGATATATAATGTCACTGCATGGGATTGTGTCTGATTTCTGATTTTATTGCATGGATTGTCTGATGTTGTTGCATGGGAAGGATGTCTGATTTCAGTGCATGTGATTATGACTGTATTTGTCTGATTTTATTGCATGAGTTTTCTTATGTCACTGCTTGGGATTTTGTCTGATTTAAAATTTTGTTTGATTTCTGATTTTATTGCATGGATTTTCTAATGTCACTGCATGGGATTATGTCTGATTTCTGATTTTATCGCATGGATTTTCTGATGTTGCATGGGAAGGGTGTCTGATTTCAGTGAATGTGATAATGACTGTATTTGTCTGATGTTATTGCATGGGCTTAAGTCTGATTTCTAATTTCATTTGCATTTGGATGCCTGATTTTATTGCATGGGAAAAGGATGTCTGATTTCAGTGCATGTGATTATGACTGTGATTGTCTGATTTTATTGCATGAGTTTTCTAATGTCACTGCTTGGGATTATGTCTGATTTCTAATTTTGTTTGCACTGGAATGTCGGATTTTCTTGCATTGATTGTTTAATGTCACTGCATGGAATGTAATTACATAGGATGTCTGATTTCATTTCATGGCATACATATAATGTATAACGTGAAGTTGTACAATATATGCATGCCATGAAATGAAATCAGACATCCATGAATAAAAATACAATGAATTGAAATCAGACACGATCACATGTTTTGAAATTATACATTATATGCATGTCATGAAATTAGAAAACTTTGCAAAAATTGTTTGCATTTGGAATTCTGATTTTATTGCATGGATCTTCTAATGTCACTGCATGGGATTGTGTCTGATTTCTGATTTTATCGCATGGATTTTCTGATGTTGCATGGGAAGAATGTCTGATTTCAGTGCATGTGATTATGACTGGTTTGTCTGATTTTATTGCATGGGGTTATGTCTGATTTTTAATTTCTTTTGCATGTGGATGTCTGATTTTATTGCATGAGCAAGGATGTCTGATTTCAGTGCATGTGATTATGACTGGTTTGTGACTGCGTTTGAATTTATTGCATGGGTTTTTGAATGTCACTGCGTGGGATTATGTCTGATTTTAAATTTAGTTTGGATTTGGAATTTTGGATCTCTGATGTTATTGCATGGGAAGGATGTCTGATTTCAGTGCAGGCGATTATCTCTGGTTTATGCCTATAGTAGATTGTCTGATTTTATTGCATAGGTTTTCTAATGTCACTGCATGTCAGACATAATCCCATGCAGTGACATTAGAAAGCTCATGCAATAAAATCGAAATCCAAATGCAAACAATTTTTGCAAAGTTTTCTAATTTCATGACATGCATATAATGTATAATTTCAATACATGTGTTCGTGTCTGATATTTAAATCCATTGCATTTGATTTCAAATGCAATAGATGTCTGGTTTCATTTCATGGCATGCATATATTGTATAACTTCAAGTTATACATTATATGTATGCCATGAAATGAAATCAGACATCCTATGTAATTACATTACATGCAGTGACTTTAAACAATCTATGCAAGGAAATCAGACATCCCAATGCAAACAAATTTAGGAATCTGACATAATCCCATGCAGTGACATTGTTTTTATTACATGGGTTTTCCAATCTAACAGCCATCACATGCAATGAAATCAGATATGCCATGCAACGTGTATTTGAAATTCAATAAGACGTGCACTGAAATCAGCAAGCAATGAAATCAGACATCCATTGCATCTGAAATCAAATGCAATGAATTTAAATACCAGCCGATCACATGCATTCTTAACTTCAAGTTATACATTATATGCATGCCATGAAATGAAATCAGACATCCTATGTAATTACATTCCATTCAGTGACTTCCATGCAAGAAAATCAGACATTCCAATGCAAACAAAATTAGAAATCAGACATAATCCCATGCAGTGACATTAGAAAACCTGTGCAATAATAACAATCTAACACAGTCATAAACAAGCAACGTCACATGCAATGAAATCAGATAATACCATACAACGTGTATTTGAAATTCAATATGACATGCACTGAAATGAGACATCCATTGCACCTGAAATCAAATGCAATGATTTTAAATACCAGACGTGTATGTCCGATATCTAATTTGATTTGCATATGATGTCTGATTTTATTGCATGGATTTTTTTTATGTCACTGCTTGGGATGTAGGTGCATAGAATGTCTAATTTCCTTCTATGGCATGAATTTAATGTATAATTCCAGTGCATTTTATGATGTCTGATGTAAATGTACAGCAGGCCTATATTTCAGTTCATGGGGATGTCTGAATTCAGTCTATGGGTTGTATGACAGTAGAATCAGACATTGCATCCAAGCAATTAAAAAAAAAAACTATTTTAAATCAGACATGCACTAATAAAAATCACATGCACTGAAATCAGTTATGCCATGCAAGTGCATCAGACATTCAATATGCAGTGACGTCTGACATCTCATGCTATAACAACAGAAATCAGACAGTGGTCCCCATGCAGTAAAATCAGACATCATATCCAAGCAATGAAATTAGAAATACTGCGTGCATTTCTATTCAGATATGCCATGCAATGACAAGTAATATCTGATTTAAATGCACGTGATTATGTCCGATTTCTAATTGCTTTGGAATGTCTAATTTCATTGTTTGCATATGATGTCTGATTTTCTTGCATGGATTTTTTTGATGCCACTTCATGGAATGTAATTATTAAGAATGTCTGATTTCATTCCATTGCATGCATATAATGTATAACTTTAATTTGTGATCATGTCTGATATTTTAATTCATTGCATTTGAATTGCTGATTTCAGTGCAACGGATATCTGATTTCATTGCATGGGAACACTGTCTGATTTGATCTCATGGATTTACTGATGTTATTGAACTTGATGAGTTTCTGATGTCATTGCATGCCATTACTTAAAATGCAATAAAATAAAATCAGACTCTATTCCCATGCAATAAAATCAATGCGATAGAATCAGACATCATATCCGAGCAATTAAAACAGACATCCCAATGCAATTATAAAATCAAACATGCACTAAAAATAATCACATGCAGTGAAATCAGATATTCTACATGCAGCGACATCTGGCAGTGTGTGCAATAAAATCAGATAACATATTCAAGCAATAAAATCATTTGACCCAGTGCAACGAAGCTGGAAATCAGACGTGATCACATGCACTTAAATCAGATAATACTTGCATTTGAAATCAGATATGTCATGCAATGACAAGTAAATTTCTGATTTAAGTGTGCATGGTTATGTCTGATTTATAATTGCATTGGGATGTCTGTTTTAATTGCTCGGATATGATGTCTGATTTTATTGCATGGATTTCCGTTGTCATTGCATGGCATATCTGATTTCAGAAGCAAGTATTATCTGATCTCAGTACTTGATGTAATTCCGTCAAAGTCTGTTTTTAATTTCATTGCATTTGGATGTCTGATTTTAGTTGCATGGGGACGCTGTCTGATTTAATCTCATGGATTTTCTGATGTCATTGAATGAGATGCAATAATAGCACATTGATTTTAAATCAGATATGACATGCAATGACATCAGAAAATCAAGAGATCAAACAAGACACCATTCCCATGCAATAAAATCATGCATGCATTGCAGCTGAAATCAGACATCTCATGCAGTCACATCAGAAAGATCCATGCAGTAAAATTAGACAGAATGAGACATATGCAAGCAATGAAATTGGACATCAGACGTAATCGCATGCACTGAAATCAGATTTTACACCATTCCCATGCAACAATCATGCATCCATTGCAACTGAAATCAGACATGAAATCCATGCTATAAAAGTAAATGCTGTCCCCATGCAATAGAATCTAGCATCATATCCAAGCAATTAAAACATACATCCCAATGCAATTAGAAATCAGACATGCACTGATAATAATCACATGCACTGAAATCAGTCATTGCATTGGGTCAAACAATTTCATTGCTTCAATATGATGTCTGATTTTGTCTCGCTGATTTTCTTGCATGGACTTTTTGATGTAATTGCATGGAATGTAATTGCATAATATGCCTGATTTCATTCCATGGCATGCATGTAATGTATAATTTCAATGCATTTGAATTCATTGCATTTCAATGTCTGATTTCGTTGCACAGGGACGCTGTCTGATTTGATCTCATGGATTTTCTAATGTCATTGAGTGAGATGCATTTTAAATCTGATATGCCATGCAGTGCCATCAGAAAACAAATGAGGCAAAAATCAGACACCATCCCCATGCAATAAAATCATGCATCCATTGCAACTGAAATCAGAAATCCAAATGCAAAAATCTGTGCAATAAAATTAAACCCCATTCCCATGCAATAGAATCAGACATCATATCCAAGCAATTAAAACAAACATCCCAATGCAATTAGAAATCAGACATGCAATGAAATCAGATATGCCATATAAGGGGATCAGACATCCTGCATGCAATGACATAATTTCCCCATGCAATAAAATCATTTGAAATCAGACATGGTCATATGCGCTGAAATCAGATTTGACTTCCAATTCTTATCAGATATGCCACTTAATGACAAGTAATATCTAATTCAGGTTAGCATAATTAATTGGGATGTCTGTTTTAATTGTCTGATTTTGTCTCATTGATTTTCTAATGTCATTGCACAAGACAAAATATGCATTGCAATGCATACAGTGATATTAGCGCATGTCTGATTAGTAATTGCATTGGGATTTCTGTTTTAATTGCTCAGATATGATGTCTGATTTTATTGGTTGGATTTCTGTTGTCATTGCAATTTCTGTTGGATGTGTGTTCATTTGAATGTCTGATTTTAGTTGCAATGGATGTCTGATTTGATCTCATGGATTTACTGATGTCATTTAATGAGATGAGTATTTGATGTCATTGCATGCCATTATTTAAAATGCAATGAAATCAAATCAGACACTATTCCCATGCAATAAAATCATGCATCCATTGCCACTGAAATCAGACATCAAATCCATGCAATAAAAATTAGTTTCTAATTTTATTGCGTTTGGATGTCTGATTTCAGTTGCACTGGGATGATGTCTGATTGCATTGCATGCAATATCTGATTTCAGTTAAATGCGACATCTGAAGTGCTTATACCTCATTTCCCATTAAAATCAGAAATGAAAATAATTTTATTTTTAATAATCTACATGCAATGTTCATTAAAGCTTGATTTTTTTTTTTTTTTCCCAGAAAAAACAACCAACTTAAACAGACAGGTGTTGTAGAAACATACCTGCCCTGACTTGACCTTTGACACAGTCATTAAGAATTAAAGAAGAGCCGGTGCTCTTTCTGCGAATTCTTTTATCTTAAACAAGCGTAACCACCTCCAAGAAATGCCCTGCCTTTTATCAGGAACTCAACAGCTTGTTATTACTGCACAACTGTTCTAATAATCTGTTTTTCTTGTTTTACAGCAAATCTGTACAATCAAAAGTGGAGAGTATATTGGTAAGTCACTCATGTCATTAATTCATGGCATTTAGGCAATGTTCTAGTTTTGTTTGTGGACTCTAAATTTAGATTCAGCATTTAAAAAAAAAATGCAAATACATTCAATATTAATGCAGCAAATTGCAACATTGCTTGACAAGTGTAAACCATAACAACCTGTAATCAAATAATTTTAAATGTTATTTATAAATGTTGCTATTTCTTAATATTGAAGTCTTATATAATTTTTTCCACTGTTTATAAAATTAACATTTTTAGAGATAATATTAGGCAAGGATTACATTAAAAATGTTACTATAGTTGTTAAATGATAAATATCATTTGTTAATAGCTTTTTTATATATAAAACTAAAGCATATATTTTCTATCCAGCATCAAACTTTCATTTTATATTGCTGTAAGAAAATACTAAATTAATGTGTATTATCTTTATTTTTGTACTGGCGTTAAATATTAAATAAGTGTTTTAAATCAGCATTATGTAACATCTAGTTATCAGCGTCAGTTGCTGGTGAACCAAATAAACCAGCATCTTGTTCATTCATCACGCTGGAAATGGAAGGTCAAGCTGAGCACATTGTATTGTGGGATATGATATTGTGTGTCAAGTGCTCTGGTTGTATAATGCACACTTAGGCAAGTGTAGAAGATAATAGGAGTATTACATGCAAACAGAAAATAAGCAGGAGCAATATGAGTATTACAGTAGTACATTATTAAAAACTAGGACTACACGTTTAAAAATGCATTTTTGTAAAGTGCATTTACGAAAACGTGTTTGTTTTGTGAATTTGTGAGTCATACTTGGTGAGTGTGTTAATTTTGAGACTATTCTGATCTTGTGAAGAATGTTACTAATATTCATTACTGACTGACAGTGTGATTTATTTTTAGTTCCAGAACTGTGTTTGTCATCCAAAGGCCACTCACTTTTATCAAAACACCGCTTTCTACAGCAGTTGTCATTGTCAAATTACATGTAGTTATTAGAAACAGGGAGTATCATAGTGTCCTCCAACTTTCTGAGATGGATGATGAATTTTCTCGTAATTCTTCCTTTGCATGTTTGTAGAATTGACATTAATTGTCACTCAAAAATTGCTAGTAAATTTCACAAAAAAAAAACAATGAAATGGCAAGTAAAATTTCAATTTAGAAAGACTGGAATCAAATCTTTGTTTTATTTATTACTTTGAAAAATTAATGTTATATTAATGTTAATTTACTGCCGTTATTATTTACAGAAATTAACATGTTTTTAGCAAAGTACTAACATTTTTAACATTTAAAGTTGCTAACATGCTTTGACATTTTAAAAAAAGTGCTAACATGTTTTGTTAAAAACAGTATTAACGTGTTTTTAACATTAAGGTTTTTTCAACATTTTAAAGTATTGACCTTTTTACATTTTAAAGTACATGTTTGAAAACATGTTTTTAACACGAAGTATTAACATGTTCTTTATTTAAAATACTAGCATGTTTTTTTTACATTTTAAACAAAGTAGTAACGTTTTTTTATATATTTAAAGGTACTAATATGTTTTTTTACATTTTAAAGTACCAACAAGTTTTTAACATTTTTAACAAGTATTTTCACATTTTTAAGTACTGTTGTTTTTTTTTACATTAAGTACAAACCTTTTTACATTTTAAGGTACTACCAGTTTTATTATATTTTTAAAGTACTAACTTTTTATATTTTAAGGTACTAACATTTTTTTTACATTTTAAATACTAGCATGTTTTAAACACTTAAAGTATTAACATGTTTTCTTTACATTTTAAAGGACTAACATGTTTTTTTTAACATTTTAAAGTAGTAACGTTTTTTTTAATTTAAAGGTACTAACATGTTTTTAACATTTTAAAGTGCTTAAGTATTTTCACATTTTAAAGTACTGACGTTTTTTTACATTTTAAAGTACTAACTTTTTTACATTTTAAATACTAACATGTTTTAAACACTTAAAGTATTAACATGTTTTTTTCATATTTTAAAGGACTAACATGTTTTTTTAAAACATTTTAAAGTAGTAACGTTTTTTTTATTTAAAGGCACTAACATGTTTTTTTAAATTTTAAAGTACTAACCTTTTTACATTTTAAGGTACTACTAGTTTTTTTTTTACATTTTAAAGGACTAACATGTTTTTTTAAACATTTTAAAGTAGTAACGTTTTTTAAAATGTAAAGGTATTAACATGGTTTTTTAACATTGAAAAGGAGTAACATGTTTTTCTAAAACACTAAACAAAGTAACATGTTTTTAACATGTTTTTATACATTTTAAAGTTAGTTTTTGTTTAACATATAAGTGTTAACATTTTAAAGTACTAACTATATTTTTAAAACATTAAGTACTAACATGTTGTTGGTTTTTACATTTTAAGGTACTAATTTTTTAAACATTTTAAATTACTAACTTTTTTAACATTTAAGCAAAGTACTAACATGTTTTTAACATTTAAACAGAATATTAACATGTTTTATGACATTTTAAAGTACTAACTATATTTCTAAGACATTAAGTACTAACATGTTGTTGGTTTTTACATTTTAAGGTACTAATTTTTTAAACATTTTAAATTACTACATTTTTAAACATTTAAACAGAATATTAACATGTTTTATGACATTTTAAAGTGCTAACAAGTTTTTTTAAACTCTAAACAAAGCATGTTTTTAATATTTTAAAGTGCTAAAACTTTTTTTAAACATTTTAAAGTAACTTTTAAACAAAGTATTAACATGTTTTTGTTGTAACATTTTAAAGTACTAACATATTTTTTTTAATTTTAAAGTAATAACATGTTTTTTTTAAAGTACTGGCATTTTTTAAAACAATTTAAACAAAGTACTAACATGGTTTTAAACGGGTTTTTACATTTTAACTTTTTTTTACATTTGAAAGTACTAACAACTTAAATTGTTCTATGACAATTTAAAGTACTAACACTTTTAACATTTTAAAGTAACATTTAAACAAAGTATTAAGGTGTTTTCAACATTTTAAATGTTTAACATTCTAATGTGTCTTTAATTACATTTTTAAGGTACTAACAGTTTTTTACATTTTAAAGTACTAACATGATTTTTAACATTTTAAAGTACTGACATATTTTTTAAATCAAAGTACTTGTTTTTTACCATTTTTACCATGTGTTTTACAGGTGAATACATAATATTTTTGTTGTCAGAGCAGGCTTTTTTAGGTTTACTGTGATGTTTTAAGTGGCATTTCAGGAAAGCGAAGACAAACTAGACGGAAATATCCACGGTTTTTAACCAATTTTGTTCCAGACAAAGCTGATAAAACTGAAAGTTAAAATTCGATCACCGCTTCTAGTTACAGTGTTTGTAGGATCATGTACAGCATTTCATATATAAACATGTTCCATGACTCCACTAACAAACAGTTTTATCCATGGAGGCTGTAACCAGGAAGATGAAAATAAAAGCGCTTGAAGCAACAACAGGTTTCTAGGAATCATTTATGTTCCATAAAATGAGTTTGAATAAAACAATTGGAGTGAAATTATACAGATTAGAATGGAATTGTATAGATTGGAATAGAATGGAATGTAGTGGAATCGTATAAAATGGAATAGATTAGGATGGAATGGCATTGTATAGATTGGAAATTATTGGAAATATATAGACTGAATTTGGAATGAAATGCAGTTGTATAGATTGGATTTGAATAGAAATAGAATGAAATGGAATAGAATGGAATTGTATAAATTGTAATAGAATAGAACAGAATGGATTTGAATAGTTTGGAATAGAATGGAATGGAGTAAAACTACAAAATTGAAAGAAATAGATTTGAATAGATTAGGATGGAATGGACTGGAATTGTATAGATTAGAAATGGAATAAAATTTAATGTGATTATATAGATTGGAATGGAATGCAGTTGTATTGACTTGAATTGAATTGATTGGAATAGAATGAAACAGTGAAATTGTTTAGATTGGATTTGAATAAAAAAATTGGAATGGAATGGAGTAAAATTGTACAGATTAGAATGGAATTGTATAAATTGGAATGAAGTGGAATTGTATAAAGTGGAATGAAATAGATTGGGATAGAATAGAATGGAATGACATTGTATAGATTGGACTTTAATGGAATTATATAGACTAGAATTGGAGTGGAATGCAGTTGTGTAGATTGGAATTGAATAGATTAAAATAGAGTGGAATTGTATAGATTGAAATGGAATTGTATAAACTGGGATGAATGAAGTGGAATTGTATAGATTGGAAATGGAATGAAATTTAATGGAATTATATAGATTGGAATTGGAATAGAATGCAGTTGTATAGATTGGAATGGAATAGAATGAAATGGAGTGGAATTTAATAGATTGGAATGGAATAGAATGGAATAGAATAGAATTATATAGATTGGGATTGAATGCAGTTGTATAGTTTGGGTTTGAAAAAAATGGAATGGAGTGAAATTATACAGATAAGAATGGAATTGTATAGATTAGAATGGAATGAAGTGGAATGAAATAGATTGGGATAGAATGGAATGGCATTGTATAGATTGGAACTTAATGAATTTATATATACTGGAATTGGAATGCAATGCTGTTGTGTAGATTGGAATTGAATAAATTGAAATTAAATAAAATAGAATTGTATAGATTGAAATGGAATTGTATAAATTGGATTAGAATGGAATGAAGTGGAATTGTATAGAAGGGAATTGAATTACTTGGAATAGAATGGAACTGAGTGGAATTGTATAAAATGGAACACAATGGATTTGAATAGATTGAGATAGAATGGAGTGGAATTGTATAGATTGGAATTGAATTGATTGGAATAGAATGATTTGAATATATAGGAATAGAATGGAATGGAGTGGAGTTGTATAGAATGGAACAGAATGGATTTGAATAGATTGAGATAGAATGGAATTGTATAGAATGGAATGAATGAAATTTAATAGAATTCTGTAGATTGGAATTGGAATGGAATGCAGTTGTATAGATTGGAATTGAATGGATTTGAATAAAAATTGGAATGGAGTGGAATTGTATAAAATGGAACAGAATAGAATGGCATTGTATAGATTGGAATTTAATGGAATTCTACAAATTGGAATGAAAAGCAGTTGTATAGATTGGAATTGAATAGAATGGAATTGCATAAATTGGAATAGAATACAAAAGTGGAATTGTATAGAATGGCATAAAATGGTTTATTGGCTGATGGGAATTATGGTAGGCACAACTATACATTCATAACTATGCAGCAGTGTGTGAATGTACAAAAATATAAATATGGAATATTTATAATGTAAAATGCTATAGTGTAACCACAGTCAAAAAAAAAAACAACACAGCCAAAGCCAAACACAAAAACAATAAGGCTGCTTGCTTTGGATGGAAGGGACATATAACCACTACCTGGTACATTTAGAACAGGAAATAACAGTGAACTGTCTTTTCTTTTCTTTTTTTTTACTCTCATTGGCTGTCAAGCCTCACCCCATTCATGAGCGCCGGGTTTCCCCTAGCAACAAAGAGGCAAATAGAATAAGACGAGGTGAGAGGAATTGATCCTCACCGGCCAATGGAAAGTCAGGTGGGCGGAGCCTGTGCCAAAACGACGTGTTGCCAGTGTGTCAGCAATGACATGCATGTTTACTGTCAGGGTTTACATGGCAACCGGCTAAGAGCAGGGCAGGATTGCAGGTTTGCTGCTGGTCATATGCGCAGACACGCTCCTGTACTGCGCGCCTGGTCGACTCTAGGGGCTCTGGCTCTCCCTGTACAATACAGCAACCTTGCTGAAATGAGTGCAGGAGAAAACAGTGATGTCATGGGCCACGGAGCCATGCAACGGCCGAAAATCAAGGCCTTTAAGTGAATTTTGGTGTGACGGTCTTGATGTTGTGCATGATAATAATGAAAAAAATTTTTTACAAGCATAATTACATTTCTGCTGCTCTCATTTCCATCGTAACCAAATATAAAACTATAGCTTTGTGTTTTTCACAGACAATACAATCAGTAGTTCTAACACCAAAATACCACAAGAACTGACAGTCAACTTTAAAATAAAATTCGGTTAGACATAGAATTCACTGATTTTAACTGTTTTATTGCATTTAATGTCTACATGAGGCATTATTAATAATGTCAATCTTAATAATGTACAAATTAATAATTAAAAATAATGTTTATAATATTAAAAATAATATTTTAAAAATAATAATTTAATGATTTTAAAATGGTGCTGACTTGATAAAACAAGAAAAAAACACATTTTTCCTTTTACAGTTGAATTACATTTAATACCTAGCATGCTGGGTTTTTATTTTATAAAATTAACGTCAAGCAAGGCTGAACAATAATGGTTAAATAATCACGAATGTTTCGCTCTAACTTTTTCGATAACCTCTCTCATTATGAAAACTTGTAAAACCTTTGCAATGAAATTCCTAATATTTTTAACATACTTGTATAAATATAATTAGTTGTTGACTTCTACTACTTCGACTTCTTCTATGGCTTCTGCTCCACCTTTCACTTCTACTTCAATTTATGTGGCTTCTGCTTTTTTTGACTTCTACTTTGACTTTCTGTGGCTTCTGCTCCTCCTTTCACTTCTACTTCAATTTATGGATTTATGGAGCCAAATGTAATTTTAACCACTAGATGGCGGTGTGGAATGGAAGGAGCTGGTTTGGTCATATGACATTTAAACCCTCACGATTGTGTGTGAATGAACATGAATAGGTGGCGGGATCACATGGTTCTTACCGTATAGTAAGATTCATTGAGTCATGAATCCATGTGTCTTTTATTGTAAACCGCATTTCATTCATTAAAAGAGCAAAGCAAGAGACGGATTCTGAATGGACAATGATTTTATTTCCAACGTACGAGTAAAGAACATCTGATCACCTGTTCATAAGTGGATAGGACGCTACTACAGCGTGTTAGTTGTTTCCCAAAATGCTTTTTAATTAATGTGATTATTAAAAAAAAATTCTAAAAAATTTAAATTTACACCCAAATGCCACAAGAACTGACAATTAACTTTAATTTTATCTTTTTTTTCCACTGATTTCAAAATTATATTTAATATTTGTGTCGTATTAATAATGTCAACCTTAATAATGTACAAATTAATCATTAAAAATAATTTTAAAAAATTGTCTGAAATTAGTGTGTACTTATATTTTAATAATAATAATTTAATGATTTTATGGTGCTGACTTGATAAAACAACACTTACACTTTAATTACGTTTAATACCTAACATGCTGTTTATTTTTATACAAAAATTGTCAAGCAACGCTGAACAATAATGGTTAAATAATCATGAATGTTTTGCTCGATAATTTTTTACATCTCTCTCCATTATGAAAACTTGTAAAACCTTTGCAATGAAATTCCTAATATTTTTAACATACTTGTATAAATATAATACGTCTTTGACTTCTACTACTTCGACTTCTTCTATGGCTTCTGCTTCTCCTTTTTCGACTTCTTCAACTTCAACTTATATGGCTTCTGCTTTTTTTACTTATACTTCGTCTTCTTTGGCTTTTTGCTTCTTCGATTTGTTTTTTTTTCCTTTCGTTTTTCTTCCACTTCTACTTTTGACTTTTTCTTCGACTTCTTGTATGACTTTTTTTCTTTTTTCTTTTTACAATACAGTCGGTAGTTTTAGTTTTATAGCAAATATCACAGACAAAGCAAAAAGCACGGTTATTTTTCAAATATGATTAATTGTGTGTTAGTTGTTTCCCAAAATGCTTTGTAATTAATGTGATTATTAAAAAAACTATTCTAAAAAAAAAAAAAATTCACACCCAAATGCCACAAGAACTGACAATTAACTTTAATTTTATCTTTTTTTTTTCACTGATTTTCAAATTTTTTACTATATTTAATGTCTGTGTCGTATTAATAATGTCAACCTAAATAATGTACAAATTAATAATTAAGAATAATTTTTAAAACTTGTCTGAAATTAGTGTGTATTTATATTTTAATGATAATAATTTAATGATTTTATGGTGCTGACTTGATAAAACAAGAAAAAACGAATTTTTTCTTTTACACTTTAATTACGTTTAAAACCCAACATGCTGTTTGTTTTGTTTTGAAACAAAAAGTTAACCAAGACTGAAAGTATAATGGTTAAACTAATAACTGTGATTGTTTTGCTCGATAACTTTACATTTCATTAAAATGTTTGCACTTTTTTAATTTAAACACAAATTAAAGTGTGACGTTTATTTGATCTCTCTACATTTTGAAAATTAATTTAAATAATTGTTTAAATTAATTGTAATTTAAAAATCCTTAGGTTATTATAGAAATTCCACAGATTTAATTTGTATTACATTTAATGCATCTGCATGACTGTTTTACACATGCTGGGTTTTGCTTTTTAAAGTAAAAATAACGTGAACATTGTCTGAAATGAGTGCGATTGTATCTGATTGTTGAAGCAATGTTGTAACATAATGCATTCATATAAATGTAACAATCTAAAACAAGACTAAATCACTTTATTTTACACTTTTAACACTTTGATTACATTTGTTTTTGTTTTGTTTTTCGTAAGAAACGATGTCAAACTTGTCTGAAATGCCCATGTCTCGTAATTATTGTGTTGTTCATTTCCATAGCAAGATGTTGAGAAGTTTACAGATATCGAAAAGCTCTACCTCTACCTTAAGTTGCCTTCTGGTCCCAGTAGTGGCAATGACAAAAGGTACATTTTATTTTTATTTTTATCTACACTATTACTTTCCATATCCCCTTCCCTTCCTCTCTTTTTTATGATTTCAACACCCCATGAACCATTTGTGATTTTTGTGCTTTGCAATATCAAATACACTCACAACGTTCATATTTACATTCAATGAAAGATGCATATATGAAATGCATTTGTTGTCAGCTTCACATTGATTTATGAATCACATAAGCTAGTCATTTTACCATTTATGTAGGTTCTGTGTAAATTATGACATTGCAATACCGAGCTTCCTGTGTTTTATCATTTGTTTTCCCCTTATCTGTCCATCATGTCAACCCCTCTTTCCCAACATGATGTCCAATAGAACTGAGAATCAGAGGGGCTCTGCAAGTCCTGCGATATGGTACTACAACTTTAACTATATTAAGGGAAAAAGTCATTTATAACATATTATACAGGACCAACAATTGTTCACACAGCCTTCTGGTGCTGCAGCATCACTGTTCTAAGTCTTCCTTTCCCCCTGTTTTCCCCAAAGTGACCAGAATTCCATGTCGTCCAGCCGGACTCAACAGATGTACGCATTCAACTGGATCCGAAATCACTTGGAAGAGCACCCGGAAACCTCACTGCCAAAACAAGAGGTGTACGACGAATACAAGTGAGTGGTTCAACACTGCAGTAGTGGTCAACCGAGGTCGACCGATATATCGTTACAACGATATTTGCCATTTTTTAATATATCTGCATCGGCCGATATCCGTGTTTAGTAACGGCGATTTAAAGTCAGGCACGTCTGCGGGCACCCCTGTGTTATTGGTGCGGTAAAACGCGCTGCTGTGAAGGACCCCAAGCCAAATCTTTTGTAAGATTCAATAACAGTTCTGAGAGATAAATGTAAGGCGTAAATTCTGTCCTATGGTCATATATTTACTATTTATTACTATTAAACTATGAAGTGTTGCTTTCACTCAGTGAAAGAAAAGCATAGAACGTCGGGAACTGTCATAATGCTACGGCTTGTTAAAGGTTTGCTTGCAGTTAAGTTTAAGGACTGTAGTCAAAAACAATCAGCAGCTTGTTTGCTAACATATTAGTCCCAGTGTTATAAGTTCTGTATTTCTTCTGTAGTTCTTTATTTTTTCTGTATCCGAGTCGGAGAATGTCACCGTGTCACTGTGTGCATGTAGTGGAGAAGGCGGCGACAGCGGCTCTCACAAACAATGCAGCTTTGTGTAGAGATGCACCGATTGCAATTTTCTTGGCCGATACCGATTCCGATTTTTCAGTAAGTGTGACCTGCCGATTACGATTTTTGCAGATTCCGATTTTTCAGTAAGTGTGACCTGCCGATTACGATTTTTGCCGATTACGATTTTTCAGTAAGTGTGACCTGCCGATTACGATTTTTGCCGATTCCGATTTTTCAGTAAGTGTGACCTGCCGATTACGATTTTTGCCGATTCCGATTTTTCAGTAAGTGTGACCTGCCGATTACGATTTTTGCCGATTACGATTTTTCAGTAAGTGTGACCTGCCGATTACGATTTTTGCCGATTACGATTTTTCAGTAAGTGTGACCTGCCGATTCCGATTTTTGCAGATTCCGATTTTTCAGTAAGTGTGACCTGCCGATTACGATTTTTGCCGATTACGATTTTTCAGTAAGTGTGACTTGCCGATTACGATTTTTGCCGATTACGATTTTTTTCAGTAAGTGTGACCTGCCGATTACGATTTTTGCCGATTACGATTTTTCAGTAAGTGTGACCTGCCGATTACGATTTTTGCCGATTACGATTTTTCAGTAAGTGTGACCTGCCGATTACGATTTTTGCAGATTACGATTTTTCAGTAAGTGTGACCTGCCGATTCCGATTTTTGCCGATTACGATTTTTTCAGTAAGTGTGACCTGCCGATTCCGATTTTTGCCGATTACGATTTTTCAGTAAGTGTGACCTGCCGATTCCGATTTTTGCCGATTCCGATTTTTCAGTAAGTGTGACCTGCCGATTACGATTTTTCAGTAAGTGTGACCTGCCGATTACGATTTTTGCCGATTACGATTTTTCAGTAAGTGTGACCTGCCGATTACGATTTTTGCCGATTACGATTTTTCAGTAAGTGTGACCTGCCGATTACGATTTTTGCCGATTACGATTTTTCAGTAAGTGTGACCGGCCGATTACGATTTTTGCAGATTACGATTTTTCAGTAAGTGTGACCTGCCGATTACGATTTTTGCCGATTACGATTTTTCAGTAAGTGTGACCTGCCGATTACGATTTTTGCCGATTACGATTTTTCAGTAAGTGTGACCTGCCGATTACGATTTTTGCCGATTACGATTTTTCAGTAAGTGTGACCTGCCGATTACGATTTTTGCAGATTACGATTTTTCAGTAAGTGTGACCTGCCGATTACGATTTTTGCAGATTACGATTTTTCAGTAAGTGTGACCTGCCGATTACGATTTTTGCAGATTACGATTTTTCAGTAAGTGTGACCTGCCGATTACGATTTTTGCAGATTCCGATTTTTCAGTAAGTGTGACCTGCCGATTACGATTTTTGCCGATTCCGATTTTTCAGTAAGTGTGACCTGCCGATTACGATTTTTGCCGATTACGATTTTTCAGTAAGTGTGACCTGCCGATTACGATTTTTGCCGATTACGATTTTTCAGTAAGTGTGGCCTGCCGATTACGATTTTTGCAGATTACGATTTTTCAGTAAGTGTGACCTGCCGATTACGATTTTTGCAGATTACGATTTTTCAGTAAGTGTGACCTGCCGATTACGATTTTTGCAGATTACGATTTTTCAGTAAGTGTGACCTGCCTATTACGATTTTTGCCGATTACAGTAAGTGATTCGTAATCACCGATTACGATTTTCAGTAAGTGTGACCTGCCGATTACGATTTTTGCCGATTACGATTTTTTTTCAGTAAGTGTGACCTGCCGATTACGATTTTTGCCGATTACGATTTTTCAGTAAGTGTGACCTGCCGATTACGATTTTTCAGTAAGTGTGACCTGCCGATTACGATTTTTGCCGATTACGATTTTTCAGTAAGTGTGACCTGCCGATTACGATTTTTGCCGATTACGATTTTTCAGTAAGTGTGACCTGCCGATTACGATTTTTGCAGATTACGATTTTTCAGTAAGTGTGACCTGCTGATTACGATTTTTGCCGATTACGATTTTTCAGTAAGTGTGACCTGCCGATTACGATTTTTGCTGATTACGATTTTATTTTAAGAACTGTAATGAAAGCATAGGCCTATACAGAAATATTTTCTGTAATTAAATTTATTTTATAATAAAATACTAATAATAATAATAAAAGTTTTTATATTATCCGTTTTATATATTTAATACTTGGTCAGTTCGATTTGTTTGGTTATCTTTGGTTAAATATTTTATAATAATACCGAAAGATGGTTCATTATGTTCATTGTTCATGATGTTAAGTTTAGAAATGATGTGCATCCACTTATTATTAGTGTGACATTTTAGCATGCAAATAAAGGGAAGAACTTCAAGATATCGGCCCTAAAAATCGGCAGCATATATCGGCCATCGGCTGACCCTGACCTCTAAACGTCGGCATCGGCTATAGAAGAACCCATATCGGTCGATATCTACACTGCAGTAATGGATAGAAGATGTTTGCTTGTACTCATAAGTTTCTGTGTTTCAGGAGTTATTGCGACAATCTGGGTTACCATCCTCTAAGCGCAGCTGATTTCGGGAAGATCATGAAAAACGTTTTTCCGAACATGAAGGCACGCCGTTTGGGCATGAGGGGGAAATCTAAATATCCTTTTTGTGTGGAAAAAATCTGATGTACACTACCAGTCAAAAGTTTTTGAACAGTAAGATTTTTAAGGAAGTTTCTTCTGCTCATCAAGCTTGCATTTATTTGATCCAAAGTGCAGCAAAAACAGTTACATTTTGAATTTTTTTTACTGTTTTAAAATTGTTTTCTATTTGAATGTATTTTCAAATGTAATTTATTTGTGTGATTTCAAAGCTGAATTTTTAGAATCATTACTCTAGTCTTCCGAAATAATTCTAATATATTATTATTATTATTATTATCAATATTTAAATATTTGAGTACTTTTTTCAGGATTCTTTGATGAATAGAAAGATCCAAAGATCAGCATTTATCTAAAATAAGTTTTTCTAACATTATAAAACTTTATCATTCAAAAGATATATATACATATTTTTTTTAACAAAAATTCTTTAAATTGATAAAGTGATAATGTTACAAAAGATTTCCAGTTCAGATAAATGCTGTTCTTCTGAACTTTCTATTCATCAAAGAAGCCTGAAAATATTATACTTCACTGTTTTCAATAATAATAATAAATGTTTTTTGAGCAGCATATTAAAATAATTTCTGTAGGATCATGTGACACTGAAGACTGGAGTAATGATGCTAAAAATTCAGCTTTGAATCACAGGAATAAATTACATTTTTAGGGCCCTATAAATTTTGCATTGTTTTTACAAATTCCCTTTTCTTTTCTTTTTTCGATTCCATTTTTTTTTTCCTATACACCTTTTTAAATGGCTAAATTATATATTATTAATCAAAGCACGTTCAATTAAAATCATAAAACTTTTACAATTTCACATCAGTTTATTAAAAGTATAACAAAAGTGACGTGTTTAGGGCCCTGTGAAATTATCAGAAATTCTATGTAGTGTATTTAAATTTTTTGGTTATCAAATAAAAGCAAAAAACATTAATTTTATTTTAATTACTGAAAATTAAACAAACTTTGTTTCATTTTAAATTAAAACTGAGAAGAAATGTGTGATTATTCCTTAAATTCCTTAAGTTCTAATCATTTTAGTAGTAGTAGTAGTAGTAGTATGTGGGTCAAAGATGAAAAAGGGTTTAAAATCACTTTTGTACATTTATTTTGACGTGGACATCTTAACGTCTTTGACCTATGTACATTCTACTGAACAATGGTAATATAGTTAGTGCACAAATTCAATTTTCAATTTCTAAATTTTACTGTTTTTGCTGTACTTTGGATCAAATAAATGCAGGCTTGGTGAGCAGAATATAAAAACAGAAAATCCTACTGGTCAAAAACTTTTGACACTTGTATGCATGACATTGAATGCATTTGCTTTAAAAAAAAAAATTGCACTGATGCCTTGTGAATTGTTGTCAACCTTTACAATGCCCTACGTACTGCTACAGTGGGCTGAGGAAAAAAGCATTTGTGCACATGCCGTCACTCCCTAACCTGGACTTACACAAATCAGGAGATGGGGTCAGTATCCTGTTCCTATCAAATCCTAAACAAGAGATTCATATCATGCCCTAATTGAGCATTGCGTTGGTTTTCAAATAAAGTTTGTGCAAAGTTTGATAAGCAGATCCTCTCTTATCGCTCCACTTCTTTAGTGTGAGTTGTTGGAGTCGACCGGACAGTCTCCCAGTGCTGAGGACGAGATGCGCTCGGCAGCTTGCGGTCTGGTCTGCGAATGGGCTCAGAAGGTTTTGAGTCGCCAGTTTGATAGCGTGGAGGAACTTGCACGCTTTCTTCTCAACAGTCACTATATAGGCACTAAGTCCATGGCAGCTCTTACTGTTATGACTGGAACCCCAACAGGCAAGACACAAAATTTACCTCGCAGACTGGTTGCACAATGTTCATTTCTTCGTTTTTAACTTGATTTCTTTGATTAAAACCAGGTATGAAAACCCCTACGCCTGCCTCTGCCTTTGTGCCAACTGGTGAAGCCAACTCATTCCAGCCCCAAGTGAAGACCCTCCCTTCCCCTTCTGTAGACGCCAAACAGCAGCTTCAGCGGAAGATCCAAAAGAAACAGCAGGAGCAGAAGCTCACCTCTCCTTTGCCCACCGATGCCCAGGCCAGAAGGGCAGAGGCGGGCACACCTGGCCCTGGATCCAGCCTGACCTCTGGAAGTCCTGCACTATTGTCCCCTCAACCAACCATAGGCTTTGTGGTGTCTGCTGTTCCAAGTCCTATCACAGTAAGGAAATTTTGGTTGAGAACACTGATGATTTGACATTGCTGAATTGACGGATGATTTAGATTGTGCTTTACTTTGCAGGTTCAGAGAAACAGGCAACTGATGACCTCTCCAAGTCCTGTTGGGGCGGCAGAGGGAAAAGTCGTACCTGTTAACTTCCAGGTTGTGACACAACCTGTTAAGCAGTCCCCAAAAACGCCCCAGAATATCCCTGCCAGCCCAGTTGGTGACCGCTTGGCCCGACACCGATATGCCCAGATTTTACCGAAACCCTCCGCAACAAGCGCCATTGCACTTCGTTCGCCCCCAACGCTCCTCATCACCAACAGCCCCATCAAGACGGTGATGCCCACGCCCCATGTTAGCTCTGTAAATGTAGTCAAGATGACTGCAATATCATTAGCGCCTACCAGTAGCAGTAGTAGTAGTAGTACTCCTACCCCGTTGCGACCTGCTTCAGCAGGAATTAGTAGCACAGCTTCCCTGGAAGAATCTATCCAAACCCAGCAAGCTCAGAATGGGGCGTCGATCATGTCTCTTCAGTCATTTGGGAAAGCTGGACGTCCCTCCACGACCCCAACCCCGTTAGCGTCCACTGTTACCAATGAAGTAAAAGTGACATTCGAAGCTGTGAATGACAGTAGCTCAGCTACTGCTGTTGATAAACAAAGCACTGCATCAGGGGCAAGCAAGAATGAAAGAGCCACTAAATTCAGGGCTTCCAGTGAACCCTCTCTTCTTATTAAGGCGTCCCCTGTGCCTGAGAGAGTGACAAGGGCCAAGAGTGACTCCGCAAACCCTTCAAGTACAATCATGGGGGCTCTTGCCCCAAGCAGCAATAACAACGATCAACCAGAAAGTACTTTGTATTTAACTGTTACTAGCCAGAATGTAGATGCAGAGTTGTCATCCATTTGTGCGGTGGCAACCGCGAGCACTTCTAAGGATGTCGGTCTCGCTCCAAAAAGTCCTCGGAAACGCTCTGCGTCTGTATTGGAAACCCACACAATCCCAGTTAAAAGAGTATTCATTTCCCAGCAACCTTTAGATATTGGCAGCAATGCCAAACCTGGTATTGTAATAGCAGCCAAGAAGATTCAGAGACCCGGCACCCCGGCAAGACCAGAGAGCGCTCCATGCAAAGTTACACTGAAACCGAGTAGCTCTCTTCCGACTCAAATCTTAGCTCTTTCCGACACTCCCATCGGAGCCCTGAACACCCCCCAGACTGTTAATCCTCAGAGCTGTTCACAAATCGAGAACGAAGTTGCTGATATTAGCCCGAGCGAAACTGCTCCTGCTAACAGCGCAGCTTTGCTGCAGCAAATCAGCAGTGACGTTTCTCAGGAGGTATCTGCTGTAAGTGAGCTCAAGAGTTCGCTGCAAGACTACTCGCAACAGATGCAAACCGAACACAAGCCGATCGCAGTAAATCCGTTGGCAAATGAGACCACCAGTCAGCTCACTCTTCAGCAGGACATTGTTGATTTTGCAGGAGGCCAAGCTAGCATAGACTATTTCCCCTTCAATGATGATGATATGACCCAGGACAGTATTGTAGAAGAGCTTGTACAGATGGAGGAACAAATGAAGCTGAACAGCAGCTTGCAGTCCTACCTGAGTTGCGTTGATATATCCCTACAAGGTCAAGCCACAGTTGGCCAAGGAACAATCCTGTCGCCCCATCAGACAGGTACACAATTTTACCATTCCTCCCACAGTAGCGCCACGCCAATCCACACGCCAACTCCGACACCTACGCCGACCCCAACACCTACTCCAACTCCTACCTCCGAGATGCTACCAGGGGGGCATAGCTTGACCAGAGAAAGCCCTTGTTCTCGAATGGCACCTGTTACCCCAGTGGATAGCATCTTAGGAGGGCGCCATACACCCATCAGCACTCCGCTGTCGAACTGCAGCAGCAGCGTTCCTCCGAGCCCCATCGAATGCCGCAATCCCTTTGCGTTCACTCCTATAAACTCCAGTATAACTGGATATCACGATGGTAGCGTTGTGTCTAGCAGTCCAGTAAAACCCATGCAAAGGCCAATGGCCACCCACCCAGATAAAGCCAAGCTGGAGTGGATCAACAACAGGTACAACAGCACCGCAGGGTCTCCTGTTATCTCCACCAACTCCACCATTGGTATTCTGCCCAGTTACCAGGATCTGGTCGAGGACCACTTCCGTAAGCCGCACGCCTTTGCCATCCCAGGTCAATCCCTCCAGTCTCAATCGAGGCATCAGGACGGAACCTTGGGAAGGTTGACAACCGTTTCTCCAGTGCAACAAGGACAGCAAACCACCCTCGGTAGCAAGCAAGAAAGTTTCGCTGTTCCAGCTCCGCTGGACAACAAAGGGGCAGGAAGCACATCTGCATCTGGAGGGGCGACCTTCCGGTGTCGCAGTGTTAGCCCGGCAGTCCGCCAGCGAAACCTTAGTGGCACCACCGCACAAACAGTCACCGCCCCACGGTCTGTTGTTTCTCCCTTTAATTGCCCCTTGACATCTGAGGTCCTGAACATTTTGTCCAACAACCAGTCCGTGGTCAGTGCCACCAGCTTGGCCCAGAGGAGCCAATCAGTGCCGCTTAACATCATGATGCAGTCTGAGCTGCTGCCCGTCAGTCACCAGGCGCAGCAAAGCAATAGCGCTAAGATCACCACCGTGCTCCTTAGTAAAATGGACACGGATGGAGACGATGCAGTGCGAGGGCTAGGCGTAAACAACCTACCTGCAAATTACACAGCACGGATGAACTTAACCCAAATTCTGGAGACAACACAGGGCTTCCCCGGAGGCTCCAACTCTCAGAACCAGCAGTTGCCTCTGGATTCAAGCCCTTCGCCTTTTGACTTCCAGAAGACGGGTTACCTCATAAGCACGGGCGAGGAGCAAGTCACCTTCTCCGGTGGTGACACTCAAGCACAATCAGGCTCTGGACTGCAACAAGCGGAAGAGCAGCTTCAGCTCCAAGAGCCACAGTTGGAGCTGCAGGATCAACAGCTGCAACTCCAGGACCAACAACCGTTGCAAGACGACCCGGATCTCACCCAGCAGCACTTGTTGCCCCAAACCTCGCAGCAGGTCGTGGATCAGGAGCAGCAAGAGCAGCTGGACTTCAACACTACCGTCAAGGATCTCTTGGGGGAGGACAGCCTCAACCCCAGCTCGCAACTCGTCGGACAAGTGGCGTCGGAACTCAGCGCTGTCGCTTCTGACTTTTCCAGCGACATCCGGTTGACTTCTGACCTTTCGAGTAGCATTAATGACTTGAACACTTTGGACCCCAACTTGCTGTTCGACCCCAGTCAGCAGCAGGACCAATATGAAGACGCCACACTGGAAGAACTGAAGAACGACCCTCTGTTTCAGCAGATTTGCAGCGATACTGTGAACTCTGCTGGCTTCGATTGGCTGGAGAATAAAGACCAGCCGACCGTGGAAATGTTGGGATAATGTTATTTCCTGTTCCTTTACTGTTGATGTTGCTGTTGTCGTCGTTGTTTATATTTATGGTTTTCGTTTTTTTTTTTGTATCGCGACGTTTTGTGTAAAAGTATTGAATGACGTGTCTGTGCAGCAAAAATCTGGACGCTTTGGACTGTCCAGTGTAAAGTGCCAGCCTGAGGTAAATCTCTTACAGGCACGTGCTTTATCTATCAGAATTTTTTACAATCGTTTCGTTTGTATTCCTGTTTGATTTCATGGATCATTCCAGTCATTTCTCCCCACTCAAAAGTCATTCACAGTGGGCGGTCAGATATTTCCTCTGGTTCCAGCTGGTAGTGAAGTACGTTCAGGATAGTGAAACATCACCTGGTGCACAAGCATATCCCTCTTTTATATATTTCCTCCCACTAAAACCATAGTTGAGATTGAGAACATGCATGCTTAATTTGCTCTCGTATTTCAACGAAATGCAATATTCCAAGTAACGAATCGTCGACGTTGGGGAAACGAGTTTTTGCGAGTTTGGTAGGATTGCCCCCAAATAGTACAGCAGAGGTGAAATATCACATCTACATATCGTAAATCAGTCAGTTCAATGAACTGCAAAGATTTTAGGTGCTACTTGGTGCTGACTTAAAGAATCGCATTTACTGTACCTTTCATCAGCCGTCATTCGTTGCGTCAAAGTGATTTTACACATTTTTCGAGGAAAAAGGTATCTAAGGCCATAAAACTTGTACTGTTAAATTCAAACTTGTTGGGGAGGGATGATATATTTTGCTTTTGTTTTGGGAAAAAATGGAAAGATAAGACTCGCCTGCCTTATTTCCAGAGTCTAAGGCCTTATTGAAAGCTTCTGAATTTAAAAGAACAAACTTGGTGCACTTGTCGTGAATTAGCAGTTCTCCATCTTGGATGGTTGCTAGCCATTTTGCAGGCTATTTTAGCGCATCATTTCAAACTGGTAGTGACGATGGTATGGTGACGGCTAGATATTCTTACCAACTCGAGATCAACCTGTGTCGTTTCTCCAGCCTTAACTCCATACCAAAGAGAACAAGAGATTGCGGTTGCGATCCGTTGTGGTTTCCATCTTCAATCGCCCGTCATCTGAAAGAATCTGTTTTCGTTTTGTTTCTATGCTAAGTGAATTTGCTTTTGTGTAAATTATGTATATGGCGGATGTATAGATTAACTATGGATGGAGAGCATGTTGACGAAGTTGACGAAGGCTACGTTTCTAGACTAGTGTTTGTAAAAAGGACATAGTTGTCATCATGAGATTTCCATTTTATCCAGACGCTAACAGTGATGATTTGTAGGTAGATTCGAGTGCCCTTAAGAAGAAAACGCTGATCATAACGAGTCCGTAGCCAGCACGATATTTCGCTTGTTACGTTTCTGGCTTCCTGTGATTGTGCTAGTAAATGTCAGGTCTGTAGCTTGCTAATGTACCATTTTTCTTAGGAGTTTATCGGTGATGTGTAAACGAAGAGAGGATATTATAGCATGGAGAGAAAAAAAAAAAAGAAAGTAGATGAGGCTAAAATATAAAGTTAATTTTATCGTGACCTAGCTAAATGTTGTGTGCAGAGACGAATCAAAAGAACAGACACTGGAAATGGTTTGAAAACGTTCATCTTATTGCACTAAAAGTTGCGTTTCTTTTTCACGTCGACAAACAACAATTGGTGCGCGCGTTGTTTTTCTTCTGACGACAATAAATGGGGAGTTTCTCAATGAATAATTGCCTTGTGTAGCAATGAGCTCTAATCTCAATGAGATCCGCGTTGTGTACGACTTCTCGTACTTGAGAAGACAATACGAAAATACCAGATTTAAAAGACAAAAACAAGCCAACATGCTTTACCATGTTATAAAACGACTGTATGTGCGCATGTATGTTAAACTATCTATGGTAGTATTTGTTGTGACCACTCCTTTAGCCAATCAAAACAGGACGAGAGGGGACAAAAAGTAGTTCTGCAGAAGCTATATGCATTTTACGATGTTTACTAAGTTACAAAAAAAAAAAAAACAAGTCTGTTTCTGTTCATGAATGTCGTTCTTGTTTTTCCTTTTGAATATATCTTCAATTTTATAAATATATATATATGAGAAAATGCCTATGTGAAGAAAGCTGTACAGATTTTTTATGTTATTAAGGCACTGATTAATTAGCGTTTTTTATTTTGCCAGTAAGACTCCAGTCGTCTTTTTGATACACAGGGTTTGACGCCGCAGATGTCCGTTCGTCAGGTCGGTCCCGGTAGAGAAACATGTTCATTCTGTCTGTCCGTTTTGGATCTGTAGATTTGAGCCTCTGATGTGCTGGTTTATCTGCTCTATGTGGACAGTAGCTTGTTAATATTGCAGAAGCGTTTCAGCGATGTTTTGTTCTTTTCTCCTTTTTTGTTTTTCCAATGGAAAGTACTCACAGGTGAGATTTTTTAAGTGGTTTTAAAAGCCAATAAACATTTTTTAAACAACACTCTGTTGTCCTGAAGTGTGTCCGGTGTGAGCATAACTGTTGGCGCCCTCTGTTGGTTCATATTGACACTGCAGCACAAAAAGACAGGGTTTAATCATAAAAACAATAATTCTAATATTCTAATTCTAATTCTAAATTGTAGTTGTTTTTCCCAAAAATATTAAAAAGTTTTCTCTTTAACTTAATTGCATTTTTGTTTTTGTTTTTCTTAGCAAAAAATAAATATCATACATTTCTCCCTAATTTACGCAAGACGCCCATTAAAATGTTATTCGGTGTCAGGAATGTTTACAACAGAAATCAATTTATGACATAATGAATACATTTCACCCCAAATACTAATTAGTTGTAATTCTACTAGGGTTGGGTATCATTTGAATTTTATCGATTCCCAATTTCGTAAAAAACAACAACAAAAGTCAAACATTAATATATCAAACATGTTTATTTTCAGTGCCTTTTTTAGGGTTAATATTTATTTTTTCACACTTGTAGTCAGTAATTTTGAAAGACAACAGGGAATTAAAAAACATAAATCTGATTCATGATTTATTGTTTTAATCTATTGACAGACCTAACAATACATTGAATTTTGTTAACTAATACACATGAAATGGTTACTCCAGCCCAGAATTAAAATTTTGTCATTTTTCTACATTATTTAAATTTGCCCATTCATCAGTAAGAATTTTTTTATTCATTTAAAACTTAATATGCTCCCTTATTCTTTATACATTTTAATATGTACAAGTCAGAATAAGCATGTTTGATTTTTTTTTACGTAAATATTGTTACACTGAATGAAATTGTAACATTATTTCAACCTAATTTTGACATTTTATTTCTTTAAAAACTTCTTTGAAACCTCTTGTGCGTTCAAAAAAAAAATGTTACACATAGGTGCAAAATGGACAAAAATATGATTTATTAATATTGTTTCCACTTTCACTCATTTTTTTAGCATCTGTTCTATCCTTAGATACCAAACATTCATACATTTTCTGAATTGTAACCCTTTAAATGCTGGTTTGTTTACATAATGCCACGGGTGTTTTTTTTTTTTTTTTTTTCTGAAAAAATGAAAAATAGTAGTTAATTTCCATATACTAAATGCTAAGCAGAATTTTTTTCTTTGCTTATTAGATTCTTGAGTGTGTCAGTGAAGAACAACAACATTCATTTAGAGGCATTTATATTTTATGTAGTGTTAGATTTTTTTTAAAAAATGCCAATTTGGAAAAAAAAATGGCACAATCTAGTAAAAAATGGTAAAAATGTCAAATTTGAAGCCTTGCCGATAGAATGAATGCCTATTAGCAAATATAGCATCATTTTATAGTCAAATGGCCCTGGGTTAAAAAATTGCAGTTTTAATGGGTTTCAATTTTGAAGGAAATAATGGTGAAATATTAAAATTTAAAAAATAAACTAAACACCTGAGCCAAGAAAACACAACAAAATTGAATATGCTCCCTTATTCTTTTATACATTTTAATATGTACAAGTCAGAATAAGCTGAATACACTGAATGACAATGTAACATTATTTTAACCTAATTTTTACATTTTATTTCTTCAAAAACTTATTTGAAACCTTAACCCTTGTGCGTTCAAAAAAAAAAGTTACAAATAGGTGCAAAATGGACAAAAATGTCCATAAAAATATGATTTATTAATATTTTTTTCCACTTTGATGTCGATTTTTTTTAACCAGCATCTGTTCTATCCATAGATACCAAACATTCATTAATTTTCTGAATTGTAACCCTTTAAATGCTGGTTTGTTTGCATAATGCCACAGGTGTTTTTTTTTTATGAAAAAATTAAAAATAGTAATTTCCATATACTAAATGCTAAGCAGAATTGTTTTCTTTGCTTATTAGATTCTTGGGTGTGTCAGTGAAGAACAACAACATTCATTTTGAGACATTTATATGTTTATGTAGTGTTAGATTTTTTTTTTTTTTATGTATATGCCAAATTTGAAAAAAAAATGGCACAATCTAGTAAAAAATGGTAAAAATGTACAATTTGAAGCCTTGCAGATAGAATGAATGCCTATTAGCAAATATTGCATCATTTTATAGTCAAATGGCCCTGGGTTAAAAATTGCAGTTTTAATGGGTTTTTAATGTGGACAGTTTTGTCCTTAAGGTCCTGAGTGTGAGTATTTTTGTACGGAGGGTAAAATACATTTTTTTTTGAAGGAAATAATGGTGAAATATTAAAATTTAAAAAATAAAATAAACACCTGAGCCAAGAAAACACAATAAAATTTAATATGCTTCCTTATTCTTTTATACATTTTAATATGTACAAGTCAGAATAAGCATGTTGTTTGAATTTTTACATAAATATTGTTACACTGAATGACAATGTTACATTATTTTAACCTAATTTTGACATTTTATTTCTTCAAAAACTTATTTGAAACCTTAACCCTTGTGCGTTCAAAAAAAAAAGTTACAAATAGGTGCAAAATGGACAAAAATGTCCATAAAAATATGATTTATTAATATTTTTTTCCACTTTGATGTTGATTTTTTTAACCAGCATCTGTTCTATCCTTAGATACCAAACATTCATTAATTTTCTGAATTGTAACCCTTTAAATGCTGGTTTGTTTACATAATGCCACTGGTGTTTTTTTTTTTATGAAAAAATTAAAAATAGTAATTTCCATATACTAAATGTTAAGCAGAATTGTTTTCTTTGCTTATTAGATTCTTTGGTGTCAGTGAAGAACAACAACATTCATTTTGAGACATTTATATGTTTATGTAGTGTTAGATTTTTTTTTTTTTTTTATGTATATGCCAAATTTGAAAAAAAAAAATGGCACAATCTAGTAAAAAATGGTAAAAATGTACAATTTGAAGCCTTGCCGATAGAATGAATGCCTATTAGCAAATATTGCATCATTTTATAGTCAAATGGCCCTGGGTTAAAAATTGCAGTTTTAATGGGTTTCGATGTGGACAGTTTTGTCCTCAAGGTCCTGAGTGTGAGTATTTTTGTACGGAGGGTAAAATACATTTTTTTTGAAGGAAATAATGGTGAAATATTAAAATTTTAAAAATAAAATAAACACCTGAGCCAAGAAAACACAATAAAATTTAATATGCTTCCTTATTCTTTTATAAATTTTAATATGTACAAGTCAGAATAAGCTGAATACACTGAATGACAATGTAACATTATTTTAACCTAATTTTGACATTTTATTTCTTCAAAAACTTATTTGAAACCTTAACCCTTGTGCGTAAAAAAAAAAAAAGTTACACATAGGTGCAAAATGGACAAAAATGTCCATAAAAATATGATTTATTAATATTTTTTTCCACTTTGATGTCGATTTTTTTAACCAGCATCTGTTCTATCCATAGATACCAAACATTCATTAATTTTCTGAATTGTAACCCTTTAAATGCTGGTTTGTTTGCATAATGCCACAGGTGTTTTGTTTTTTTTTTATGAAAAAATTAAAAATAGTAATTTCCATATACTAAATGTTAAGCAGAATTGTTTTCTTTGCTTATTAGATTCTTGAGTGTGTCAGTGAAGAACAACAACATTCATTTAGAGGCATTTATATTTTATGTAGTGTTAGATTTTTAAAAAAAAATGCCAATTTGGAAAAAAAAATGGCACAATCTAGTAAAAAAATGGTAAAAATGTCAAATTTGAAGCCTTGCCGATAGAATGAATGCCTATTAGCAAATATTGCATCATTTTATAGTCAAATGGCCCTGGGTTAAAAAATTGCAGTTTTAATGGGTTTCATTTTTGTCCTTAAGGTCCTGAGTGTGAGTATTTTTGTACGGAGGGTAAAATACATTTTTTTTAAGGAAATAATGGTGAAATATTAAAATTTTAAAAATAAAATAAACACCTGAGCCAAGAAAACACAATAAAATTTAATATGCTTCCTTATTCTTTTATACATTTTAATATGTACAAGTCAGAATAAGCATGTTGTTTGAATTTTTACATAAATTTTGTTGCACTGAATGACAATGTAACATTATTTTAACCTAATTTTGACATTTTATTTCTTCAAAAACTTATTTGAAACCTTAACCCTTGTGCGTTCAAAAAAAAAAGTTACAAATAGGTGCAAAATGGACAAAAATGTCCATAAAAATATGATTTATTAATATTTTTTTTCCACTTTGATGTCGATTTTTCAACCAGCATCTGTTCTATCCATAGATACCAAACATTCATTAATTTTCTGAATTGTAACCCTTTAAATGCTGGTTTGTTTACATAATGCCACAGGTGTTTTGTTTTTTTTTTATGAAAAAATTAAAAATAGTAATTTCCATATACTAAATGCTAAGCAGAATTGTTTTCTTTGCTTATTTGATTCTTGGGTGTCAGTGAAGAACAACAACATTCATTTTGAGACATTTATATGTTTATGTAGGGTTAGATTTTTTTTTTTTATGTATATGCCAAATTTGAAAAGAAATGGCACAATCTAGTAAAAAATGGTAAAAATGTACAATTTGAAGCCTTGCCGATAGAATGAATGCCTATTAGCAAATATTGCATCATTTTATAGTCAAATGGCCCTGGGTTAAAAATTGCAGTTTTAATGGGTTTCGATGTGGACATTTTTGTCCTTAAGGTCCTGAGTGTGAGTATTTTTTGTACGGAGGGTAAAATTGATTTTTTTGAAGGAAATGGTGGTGAAATATTAAAATTAAAAAAATAAACTAAACACCTGAGCCAAAAATGTATGCAGTTGTCATTAACACAGGCTCACTTATAACAAAAACTAAACTGAAATGGACACAAATGTCCATAAGGTCGCACAAAGGTTAAGAGTAGACACTTTACTTACATTTAATGTGCTTTCTATGGGCATATAATCACTTTTGTGAATTTCTTTTGATGTGGACATCTTAATGCCTTTGACCCATAACCAGAAAACTTATTTAAAAAGCATTTAAGAATTCAAATCTTAGATCTAAGAAGATCCTTCTATTATTTATTGAACCCCTCAATAGTATTTCAAATATCAGAAAGCTTAATATATAGCCTAAAAAAATCATAATTTATTGGGACTTTTCATTCGGGAGCTGGCTGTCCCGAACCCTAACCACTAAATTTCAACTTGATATTGAAATCATTTTTGTATTTTTATTTTTTTTTCCATTATTGTTTTTTTTTCCATTAAGTTTTCTTTTTTTTTTTTTCTTTTTTTTTTACAAAAAGTGTCATGATTTACAAAGAAAAAAAAAACTTGAGCTAGGTTCAAAAGTATTTACAATTATCACGACCAAAACATTTGGAGAAGTTAAGGTAGTGACATTTTTGTTTTTGGCGGGTTATTCCCTAAAATTGTCACGACCAAAACATGTCATTATTTCGGTAGTGACAAAAGGGAATACATACTCATTTATTTGAGTGAAATAAGCAAAATTTAATGACAAATGTTAAATGATAACATTTTATTCACTTGAATTTGATAATATTTGTATTTTTCATGACTAAAACAGAATTAAAATAAAATAAAATAATAAATATGACAAATCAAAATTCTCAAAAAAATTCATTAAAACTACAATTGAAAATATCTTACTTAAAATGTTAATAATAATAATAATAATAATAATAATAATATGTCAAATGACAAAATGTACTTAGGTTTATTTACAGATTACAGCTTCTTTAAAATTGAAAATATAAAAGTTAAATATTATTCAAAATATTAATAAAATCATTTTGTTATTTAAAAAAAACATACATTTTAACTAAAATAAAAATATATAAAGACTACTTTGCTATTTACTACATAAAAAATAATTACAAATAAAATATAAAAATTACATCTTATTCAAAATATTTATAAAATCTTTTTTGGTTATTAAAAACAAAAACAAATGTTAACTGAAATAAAATCACATATATATAATCAGAATATTAAAATGATTCTGAAGAATCATGTGACACTGAAGACTGCAATGATGCTGAAAATCCAGCTTTGATCGCAGAAATAAATTACATTTTAAAATATATTCAAATAGGAAGCAGTTATTTTAAATAGTAAAAATATTTTTAAAAATTTACTGTTTTTTCTGTGCTTAGAATCAAATAAACACAGGTTTGGTGAGCAGAAGAGACATGTTTAAAAAACATTACAAATATTACTGTTCAAAAAATGTATATATAATCACTTACTAGGGAAGATCACTGATTCATTATGTATTTTACTGTTTGAAGGTTTGATCGACAAGATATGCTGTAATATAATATTTATAATATAAAACAACTCATAAAAACATAATTTTCACATTTTTTTCGCTAAGGAAACATTCAAATTTACTTTAGTTTTAAAAATAAAAATGAGTAAAAAAAAATTTAGACATGATTATTTGAATCGGTATAAATTTCGAATTATTTTTACTATTTAAAATAACTGCTTTCTATTTGAATATATTTTAAAATGTAATTTATTCTTATGATCAAAGCTGGATTTTCAGCAAATACTTAGAAGACTGCACTAATGATGCTGAAAATCCAGCTTTGATCGCAGAAATAAATTACATTTTAAAATGCATACAAATAGAAAGCGGATATTTTAAATAATAAAATATTTTAAAAAATGTACTGCTTTTTCTGTACTTTGAATCAAATAAACACAGGTTTGGTGAGCAAAAGAGACATCTTTAAAAAAACATTAAAAATATTACTGTTCAAAAAATCTGTATATAATCACTTACTAGGGAAGATCACTGATTAATTATGTATTTTACTGTTTGAAGGTTTGATCGACAAGGTATACCGTAATATAATATTTATAATATAAAACAACTCATAAAAACATAATTTTCACATTTTTTTCGCTAAGGAAACATTCATATTTACTTTAGTTTTAAAAATAAAAATGAGTAAAAAAAAATTAGACATGATTATTTGAATCGGTATAAATTTTGAGTTATTTTTACTATTTAAAATAACTGCTTTCTATTTGAATATATTTTAAAATGTAATTTATTCTTATGATCAAAGCTGGATTTTCAGCAAATACTTAGAAGACTGCACTAATGATGCTGAAAATCCAGCTTTGATCGCAGAAATAAATTACATTTTAAATTGCATACAAATAGAAAGCGGATATTTTAAATAATAAAAATATTTCAAAATTTGACTGCTTTTTCTGTACTTTGAATCAAATAAACACAAGTTTGGTGAGCAAAAGAGACATCTAAAAAACATTAAAAATATTACTGTTCAAAAAATCTGTATATAATCACTTACTAGGGAAGATCACTGATTCATTATGTATTTTACTGTTTGAAGGTTTGATCGACAAGATATGCTGTAATATAATATTTATAATATAAAACAACTCATAAAAACAATTTTCACATTTTTTTCGTTAAGGAAACATTCAAATTTACTTTAGTTTTAAAAATAAAAATGAGTAAAAAATTTTTAGACATGATTATTTGAATCGGTATAAATTTTGAATTATTTTTACTATTTAAAATAACTGCTTTCTATTTAAATATATATTAAAATGTAATTTATTCTTATGATCAAAGCTGCATTTTCAGCAAATACTTAGAAGACTGCACTAATGATGCTGAAAATCCAGCTTTGATCGCAGAAATAAATTACATTTTAAATTGCATACAAATAGAAAGCGGATATTTTAAATAATAAAAATATTTCAAAATTTGACTGCTTTTTCTGTACTTTGAATCAAATAAACACAGGTTTAGTGAGCAAAAGAGACATCTTTAAAAAAACATTACAAATATTACTGTTCAAAAAATCTGTATATAATCACTTACTAGGGAAGATCACTGATTCATTATGTATTTTACTGTTTGAAGGTTTGATCAACAAGGTATGCCGTAATATAATATTTATAATATAAAACAACTCATAAAAACATAATTTTCACATTTTTTTCGCTAAGGAAACATTCATATTTACTTTAGTTTTAAAAATAAAAATGAGTAAAAAAAATTTAGACATGATTATTTGAATCGGTATAAATTTTGAATTATTTTTACTATTTAAAATAACTGCTTTCTATTTGAATATATTTTAAAATTTAATTTATTCTTATGATCAAAGCTGGATTTTCAGCAAATACTTAGAAGACTGCACTAATGATGCTGAAAATCCAGCTTTGATCGCAGAAATAAATTACATTTTAAATTGCATACAAATAGAAAGCGGATATTTTAAATAATAAAAATATTTCAAAATTTGACTGCTTTTTCTGTACTTTGAATCAAATAAACACAGGTTTGGTGAGCAAAAGAGACATCTTTAAAAAACATTAAAAAATATTACTGTTCAAAAAATCTGTATATAGTCACTTACTAGGGAAGATCACTGATTCATTATGTATTTTACTGTTTGAAGGTTTGATCAACAAGATATGCTGTAATATAATATTTATAATATAAAACAACTCATAAAAACATAATTTTCAAAATTTTTTCGTTAAGGAAACATTCAAATTTACTTTAGTTTTAAAAATAAAAATGAGTAAAAAAATTTTAGACATTATTTGAATCGGTATAAATTTTGAATTATTTTTACTATTTAAAATAACTGCTTTCTATTTGAATATATTTTAAAATGTAATTTATTCTTATGATCAAAGCTGGATTTTCAGCAAATACTTATAAGACTGCACTAATGATGCTGAAAATCCAGCTTTGATCGCAGAAATAAATTACATTTTAAAATGCATACAAATAGAAAGCGGATATTTTAAATAATAAAAATATTTCAAAATTTGACTGCTTTTTCTGTACTTTGAATCAAATAAACACAGGTTTGGTGAGCAAAAGAGACGTTTTTAAAAAACATTAAAAATCTTACTGTTCAAAAACTTTTGACTATGTTTGTATTCCAGTTTCCTTGTTTTTGGGGGTTTGTTGAAATCACCAACCCTAATTATGATCACTAACGACGCAGCAATATTAAATGCTCTTCTGCATATTCGATGATATGTGCTTTCGGGGGGGCATAGAGGTCATTCTGCCTAAGCCAGAGGTGGAAGGTCAGAGGTTGTGGAGAAGGGGGTTCACCCTGGCCGTGACTCTGACCAATGAGAGTGCAGCGTTCGGGTGTTGTGTCTCTTTCCCATGACCCCACACACATTCACACAATGCTAATGACCTCAGCACCTATTGATCCACGGGCCTGCTGTCACCACTGACCAACACAGAAACCTACAGCTGCTTTGCTGTGTAAGATGCTGTTTTATAGAGCAAATATGATATTCTAGCATAACTTAAAGTCTTATTGTGCGGAGAAAGATCGAACCCTCGGCGGCGAGAGGAGACGTGATCAATCAGTGATAGTCACTGATCAATAACTGATTAAACTGAGCACACAAACACACACGTGCTTCATCTGCTGAGCTTTATGTTCAGACTCATAAATACTGGAAAAACTGTCAAATTGAAACTATTTTCTATGTGAATATCTGTTAAAGTGTCATTTATTTCTGTGATGCAAAGTTGAATTTTCAGCATCATTACTGCAGTCTTCAGTGTCACACGATCCTTCAGAAATCTTTCTAATATGCTGATTTATTATCAGTGTTGAAAACAGTTGTTCTGTTAAAATAAAAATTCTTTTGTAACATAAACTAGCATTTAAAAGTTTGTGGTCAGTTCTCTTTTTTGAAAGAAATTAATACTTTTATTTAGGAAGGATGGGTTACATTGATAATAAGTGATAGTAAAAACATATAATATACATTAATAATAATAATAAATACTAAAATGTTAACTGAAATAAAAATAGTACTAATCAGTTATTTAACTTAAGTTTTGTAAATGAAATAAAAAAATAATAACATCAAAATTATAGTTATTTTATTTCAGCTAAGCAATATTTCACATTTGATTAACTTGAACTTGATGTATCAATATAACTAAAAGTAAAACTGAAATAAAAAAGACATACCCATATTTACATAAATAAATAAAAATAAATAAAATTCTAAATATTAATTAACTTTAAAATGAAAAACAGTTAAATCTTATTCAAAATATTAATAAAAATCATTTTTGTTATTAAAAAACATACATTTTAATTTAAATAAAAATATATAAAGACTACTTTACTATTTACTACTTAAAATGAAAATATAAAAATTACAAAATTATTATAAAAAATATATAACATTTAAATAAATAATTATGTCAAAAGCGCAATATATATATATATATACATACACATATATATATATATATATATATATATATATATATATATATATAGAGAGAGAGAGAGATATAGAGATATAGATATATATATATATATATATATATATATATATAGATAGATATATATACCCAGTATATATACATATAAACATTAATAATAATAATAATTTGTTTCAGCTAGACAACATTTCACATTTTATTCAGTTGAACTTGATCTACTCTATAACTAAAAGTAAAACTGAAATAAAAAGATATACCCATATTTAAATAAATAAATACATAAGACAAAAACACAAAAAATACTAACATATTGAAAATAAAGCAATATAAAGATAAAAACAAAACATTAATTAACTTTAAAATGGAAAATGTAAAAGTTAAATCTTATTTGAAATATTAATAAAATCAGTTTTATAAAAACAAAACTAAAGTTAACTGAAAAAAATATATATATTATATATATATATATATATATATAAACATTAATAATAATAAATAATAAAATGTTAACTGAAATTAAAATTAAAATTGTATTAATAAGTTATTTTACTTAAGTAAAATAAATTAAATAAACAATAAACTTAACTTAAAAGTAAAACTGAAATAAAAAAAGATATACACATATTTAAATAAATAAATATGACAAAAAACTATAAAAATACTAACTTATTCAAAATGAAAATTATAACAATAGAAACTAATTCAAAATATGAATTACCTTTAAAATGGAAAATAGAAAAGTTACATCTTATTCAAAATATTAAAGTAATCTTAATAAAAAAAACATGTTAACTGAAATAAAATCATACATATAAATTATTACTAATATATATAAACATTAACAATAATAATAAAATAATATTTAAAATATTAAATCTAATTTAAAATAATAATAAAAATAAGTTATGTTATTAAAAAACAAATTTTATATGACAATAAAAAATATATAAACACTACTATTTACTACTTAAAAATAATTCAAATTAAAATATAAAAATTACACCTTATTCAAAATATTAATAAAATCATTTTTGTTAAAAACAAATATTAAGTGAAAT